>NC_138768.1:378985662-379545662 GCF_965119305.1 Pelophylax lessonae
TTTGGAAACCAAGTGCTTACTTTATGTATACTTTTTAGACGGAACTACAATTTCTAGTAGGGTGATATCATTGCATGAGATTTTCCCTCACTTCCTGTCTTAGTGTCACCAAGACAGGAAGTGAGGGGAATATCACTGTGGGGAAATAGCTTGCAATTGTTGCCTTATAATGTCCATAGTATATATAAAAGGAAAGAATTGCTGGCTGTATCCCCACGGGAGATTCCCTCACTTCCTGTCCTGGTGACACCAAGACAGGAAGTGAAGGGAAATCTCCTGCAATGATATAACACTGTTACATGTTCTAGTTATGTAGCAAACTTAAGAATATACAAAGCAAACATCTTTTTTTTTCCATTTTGGCAAAATCATGGATTCATTAAAAAACTATCTTTGTTTGTCCCGTGGCTTGCAGGAAAAACATTTTGCCTTGATTCCACCATCAACACAGACAGGGGAAACCCTCCTGCGGAGCCATTGTGTTCTCCTGGTGCTGCCCCTGCCAGGAAAACACAGTGATTATTGCTAGTGGCTACAAGAGATGCTAGCGATAAGTGTGTGTAAAATCTGACAGACTGGTTGTACGTTGTCCTCCAGGTGATCGACCAATCAACTTGGGTACCTTCAGCCTGGCCATACACAGTTTAAATCTGCATCTCAAATGAAGCAATCCCATTTACATATAACACTCCATAAAGGAGAATTGAGGGGCTTATCAGGTCTGCGTCAAAAATTAACAGCCACACCCAATCAGACAGCTCGTGTTAAAAGGGACCTGAAAAGCAATCTGCATGGCTTGCTTTTCCAAGCATTGGCTAGTTTAGTGAGCCTGGACTAATAACAGTCACTGTAATGCTACCCATACTGCTGTCCTTTTAACATGGTGACAAAAGTTGATACCTATGCTACATGTGTGTAAAGTTACTTGCACCCTGCTAAATGGACAGCAATAAGGTTGTAAATACAGTGACTGCCTGTCCCCCCCTGATGGCGGCCCTGGGTGTGTCATGAAAGGCCAATTGAGAAAATGGCTATATCATGTAGAGGAAATCACCAGTGTGGGGCAACCTATGTCATGGAGGTAGATTTGGACATCGATGTATATGTATCACCAGAAATGGAATTCTTTGTTCTACAATATCTCAAAGACGACCTAGCATGTTATTTGAAGACTGTACTATTTTGGACATACTTGGACTCAAACATACACTGCTCTTTCCACAGCTCCTCCTCCTCTGGGGGTATGATAAAGTTTATACGCATCTTCACCAAAAGCACAAGATGATGTGTCGTCTCCGGATGAGGCTGCAGCGGAGATTTCAGTTTCTGCCTGAGATAGTGGATCTGCAGCGGGCCTGGAGTGATG
The DNA here is from genome assembly GCF_965119305.1 of Pelophylax lessonae. Taxonomy (NCBI): domain Eukaryota; kingdom Metazoa; phylum Chordata; class Amphibia; order Anura; family Ranidae; genus Pelophylax; species Pelophylax lessonae. The sequence goes on from NC_138768.1 coordinate 378,987,029, forward strand.
CCAAAAGGCGCTCACCCAAGCTCCTGCTAAAGGCTGTGGAGCAAATCTCTGGTAAGTAAAAATATACATTACATGTGACCAGATAGGTTACAATTTTTTGGGTAGGTGGACATGTGTTTAGCTATGCAACAACACTAATACCAACACCCCCCCCCCCCTCCCTCTCGCTCCTACCTTTCCTACCTCCATCAAGTGTCTCTTCACAACCTTTAATACTACTATGTACATTCGTATTTTTTATGTTTTTTTTTTTTCTTCTGCTTCTAGCCAAAGCGGACGGACGGCACCCTCTTGTGCTTTTGGTGAAGAAGGGGAGGAGGAGGACGGCCACACTCCAATATGCAGTCAGAGGCAGCGAGCCATTTGAGCAGCTGAAAATTGTGGATCGTAAGTAGAAAATAAAAATGTTAGAAATTTCTAATCTCTAATCACATTTTACAGAGCCCCCTTTACATCGGAGTCTCCAGACTTACTACACTGTAAGAGGGAAGTGTGAAGACTCTGATATAAGGAGAGTTTGGGAACCATTATTTGAGGGGGGAAGCTGGGGACTCTGGTGTAAAAGGGAACTCTGTGTTCCCCAAAGCTCCCCCATACATCTGAGCTTACAGAGACCCTCTTACACTTCCCTTCCTCAGTCCACCACAGTCAAGGGCACAACAAGTCCCACTGCAGAAGGCTACCTGCTTGGACTTGTAATCCTCTCTGTAGGGGAATGAGGAAATACTGCCTGCTATGCTAAGACTTGTAGTGCCCTCTGTTAGGGACTAAGGATTCCTCAGTCCTCAACATTCTAGGGCACTATAAGTCTCAGCATAGTGGGCTGTCATACCTCAGTCCCTCACAGCTCGGGTCAAAAACAACACAGTTAAACATCTAAAGGACAACTCCAAACAAAACTACCAATAATGGACAGAGTCCATATGCTCTATAATGTCAAAGACCCGCTACCACTCACCTTCCACCTCTGGTGCTGTCATTGTGTAGGGCAAAGGGCTCCATCTACACCATGTTTGGCTTTCATGTCAGATAGGCAGGACTTGCTCAGCTCCACTCTCTTCCTTGGCAATTGACTCTGGCGTCATTGTGGATCTTTCCTCCTCTAGAAAACCCCCAGGGGCCCTCTCCTTGTCCCCCAGCCACCCAGGGCCTTCTTCTCCTCCACCAACCATTTTCAGACTCTTCCAACTTCCCTGGGGCTACTCAACCACTTTGCATAGTGGACACAACAAATCTATGACCAGCCTGCAAAATATCAAGTCTGGGCCTGGTTACCTGTATGTTCCGGGTCCAGGGCGGAGCTCTCCTCCCAGAGCAACAACTGATGATAGCAGAGTGAGTTGACCGGCCAGTCACTTCCTACTGGTGCAGGTACACACCTACCGATTCCTCCACATCTTAGGATAACATGATCAGACGGCCAATCCCCAGGCAGAGAAGGAGGAGTAAGTGTCAGCGGACAACAGACACCTGGCAGACGCAGTGAAGGGACTGCAGCACACTGCTGCAACTTTTTGATCCGAGGATTGAAAGCAATCTTTTACTTGGGAGATTTCCCTGACTGCGCCCTTCGAAATGTTGGTGCTCCGCCACTGGCCGCAAGGCCCCTGTAGGTGCGAGGCCTTAGGCGCCCGCTTAATTTGCATGGTGCCCTCCTGTTTTAAAACATGGTCAATGCATCTCATTGGTGTAAGTGCACTTCTATGTTCTGAATTGTAGGGGCATTGAGTATGGTGCTAGCATGATGAGAGGTTACTGCCTATTTGTGTCCATAAATAATATATAATGTTTTTCTTTTATTTTAGAAACCAGTGATCAGGATGTGGAGGCTCAGCCTTCTCAGGCCCCCTGTAAGTAATGTGGATGTGCTGGTGTGTTGTGTATTAGGTCGAACTTGGAGGAATGATTGTTTGTTTTGTTTTCTTTTGTGGTTGATGTAACTTCAGCAAGAGAGGAGCCTCAGGCAGGGCCAAGTCGCCTGGATCCGGGCCAGGAACAAACTGTTGGCCAAGAAGAGGCCAATTGGTCCGACTCGGATGAGGACCTGGGCTCTCCTCAAAGGGGAAGTAAGTATTCTACATGTGTTTGTGTGTTCAATGTGTCCTGGTAAATATAAGGGCTGTAATATATATATTTTGACATTGGGGTTTTGTAGCAGCTGACATTGAGGATGTTTGTTGTGGAGGACTGGGGAAGAGGGGCCACTGCTTACCCAGTCCACTGTAACTACTACCTTCAATGTTTCCAGACTACTTTCTGTGTGCCTTTATCAAATAGCTTTTGTTCAAGGATTGTATTTGTGTCTTTGTGTTTCTAGGAGATACAACGCCATCCCCCCATGAAGGGACACCATCCCCCCATGTAGGGTCTCCCCCATCCTCCCCCACTCCAGGCTCCCCTGAACTAGTCTGTAAGTACCTAAAATTAGATTCTCACATGAATTGTGTGTGCTAGGATGATGTGTATCTAGGATAATCTAAGTTGGAGTCAAAGCAAGTGTAGTTTTGCTATATGTGACAGGAAGGTTGGTCATGAAACACTCTTGCTTAACCTTCATGTTTGAAAGGTGGTTTTGGGGAGCTTTACAGGACATGTTATCTTTTGTAAGTTATCTCAAGCCACCCTATTCTAAATTGGTGTTAGTTTCTCTACATTGGAAATGGTGTGCTTTGTACTTGTAAATTTTTAGGGGACATTGTAATTTAATCATGTCCTGATTTAGTCAACACTGAAAATGTGTGTTTGTCAATCTTTCATAAATACTCTTCCTCGGTAATGTACCACATTCCAGTTCACAATTTGTGTTCTTTTTGTGCAGTTTCTCCAGAGCCAGCCACGCCATCCACTTCAGGGGCCCCAAAAAAACCTGATGATGGTAAGTTGTGTGCTTTTCCAGTAATGTGTCTACTTAGTAAGTGGAGAAATGCTAACTGTGTATGTCCCCGCTCAGGCTTCAAGTTGTTCTAAAGGCAGCGGGTTCTTTATGTGAATGCATTCTATGCATTAGTATTCCAAGTGATAGGTGTGCATATTCCCCCTAAGACTTACTGGGACCATTTTTTACGGTCCAAATTTTTGCACTAATACTTGTCTGGAACAGACTCCCCCTCCTCCTTAACTGAGGTGACAGCATGCCAATATTGCCTCCTGATGCTGTCACTCCTAATCATTGAGACCATTGGAAGGGAGGGGGGCAAGGCTGGCTCACAGCCTAGTGCCTGAACAGGCACAGGGTGCTTGGCTTCATCTCATGTGCCTCCATAGCAAGCTGCCTGCTGTGGGGTCAAACAACAGGAGGGAGGTGCCTAGAGGTGTGTACAGGGGCCATGTAAAAAGGAGGATTGTTATTTCTCTTGTCCCCAAAAACCTAGAGAGTGTAAGTCTAACCTGATTAGTTTTCCGCAGCCCTCCCAAAATGATATGTTTCCAACACTTAGAACAGGCAGGGCTGAGGCACCAAAAACATCAGAAAAACACAATCAGCACAAAAGCAGGGAGTACGTATCCTTAACGCTACAAGCTTCACCCAGAAGAATGACGCTTGCACTGTACAAATCTGCATCACCACCATATCAATGTCTAAATAAAACTTTCAGGGAAATGTGGAGGGGTAATGAGTGGGTGTTAGAGCGTTTTCATGACTGCGTAACCTACAGTTAGCGTGAGTCCATTTGTTGATAAACTTTTTCTTCTCTCTTAACACAGCTGGGATGGCGGAAAGGAGATCAGGGGAGCAGACACATCTGCTCCGTCCAGAACTGGCCCTCAAAATTCCTAAGGGTGAGTCTCTACTATGTGTCAGGTTCAATCTATAGACAGTAAGAGTGAGAGAGAACGCTCCACAGATTCCAATGGTGATAGAGATAAATGTGTGCACATGTATCGTGTTGACCAATTGAACCCAAAACACCTTACATTCTTCAAAATGATTGCTTGTGTTTACATGCAGAAAAGCATTTTACTTAGCTTTGGTGGAACTGCTACTAACATTCCAAGCCATCTTATGTAACCTTTTGAACAATTTGCTGTGAAAGTTTGAGTTTAAGGTTTACAACAGCAATTTAGCATATTTGCTTCAGAGTGTTGATAAAAGCCAACCAATAGACTCCTAAGCATATTTGTTGAGGCACATTAATTACAATCCTTGTTTGGATCATTTTGCCTAAAACTAATTGTCATGTTTTTTTCTACCCAGGGCACACCCACCTCACCTACGAGGTCCTCCTGGATTATATGAGGTGGTGCGGAGACCGAATTCTATATTTGGAACACCTTTGTGGCGTGGATCCAGACCCTAAGGAGCCATTCGTTAGGAATGTCACACCTTTAAAAAGATCCTAGTATTTTTTTTTTGTTGTTTGTTTACTTATGTTGCACGTTGCAACACAAAGAAATGTCACATTTGTAATTGTTGCCCATTATAAACAAAAATCTAACAAAAAAATCAAAAACAGTTTAAAAAAAAAACCTTTTTTTGGGACCCAAAAAAAAAAAAAAAAAAAAAAAGCCTTGTTTTTGGCAACCAAAAAAAATATAAAAATTTATAAAAAACCCTTTTTTTGGGAACCAAAAAAACCAAAAAAAACAAAAAAAGCCTTGTTTTTGGCAACCAAAAAAAATATAAAAATTTAAAAAAAACCCTTTTTTTGGGACCCAAAAAAAAAAAAAAAGCCTTGTTTTTGGCAACCAAAAAAAATATAAAAATTTATAAAAAACCCTTTTTTTGGGAACCAAAAAAACCAAAAAAAACAAAAAAAGCCTTGTTTTTGGCAACCAAAAAAAATATAAAAATTTATAAAAAAACCCTTTTTTTGGGAACCAAAAAAACAAAAAAAACAAAAAAAGCCTTGTTTTTGGCAACCAAAAAAAATATAAAAATTTATAAAAAACCCTTTTTTTGGGAACCAAAAAAACCAAAAAAAACAAAAAAAGCCTTGTTTTTGGCAACCAAAAAAAATATAAAAATTTATAAAAAAACCCTTTTTTTGGGAACCAAAAAAACAAAAAAAACAAAAAAAGCCTTGTTTTTGGCAACCAAAAAAAATATAAAAATTTATAAAAAACCCTTTTTTTGGGAACCAAAAAAACCAAAAAAAACAAAAAAAGCCTTGTTTTTGGCAACCAAAAAAAATATAAAAATTTATAAAAAAACCCTTTTTTTGGGAACCAAAAAAACAAAAAAAACAAAAAAAGCCTTGTTTTTGGCAACCAAAAAAAAAATGTTTACAAAAAAGCCTTGTTGTTTTTATGGCAACGGACAAAACCAAAAATGTTTACAAATAAGCCTTGTTGTTTTTATGGCAACGGACAAAACCACAAATGTTTACAAAAAAGCCTTGTTGTTTTTATGGCAACGGACAAAACCACAAATGTTTACAAAAAAGCCTTGTTGTTTTTATGGCAACGGACAAAACCACAAATGTTTACAAAAAAGCCTTGTTGTTTTTATGGCAACGGACAAAACCAAAAATGTTTACAAATAAGCCTTGTTGTTTTTATGGCAACGGACAAAACCACAAATGTTTACAAAAAAGCCTTGTTGTTTTTATGGCAACGGACAAAACCACAAATGTTTACAAAAAAGCCTTGTTGTTTTTATGGCAACGGACAAAACCACAAATGTTTACAAAAAAGCCTTGTTGTTTTTATGGCAACGGACAAAACCACAAATGTTTACAAAAAAGCCTTGTTGTTTTTGGTAACAAACTAAACCAAAAATGTTTACAAATAAGCCTTGTTGTTTTTATGGCAACCGACAAAACCAAAAATGTTTACAAATAAGCCTTGTTGTTTTTATGGCAACCGACAAAACCACAAATGTTTACAAAAAAGCCTTGTTGTTTTTATGGCAACGGACAAAACCACAAATGTTTACAAATAAGCCTTGTTGTTTTTATGGCAACGGACAAAACCACAAATGTTTACAAAAAAGCCTTGTTGTTTTTATGGCAACGGACAAAACCAAAAATGTTTACAAATAAGCCTTGTTGTTTTTATGGCAACGGACAAAACCACAAATGTTTACAAAAAAGCCTTGTTGTTTTTATGGCAACGGACAAAACCACAAATGTTTACAAAAAAGCCTTGTTGTTTTTATGGCAACGGACAAAACCACAAATGTTTACAAAAAAGCCTTGTTGTTTTTATGGCAACGGACAAAACCACAAATGTTTACAAAAAAGCCTTGTTGTTTTTATGGCAACGGACAAAACCAAAAATGTTTACAAATAAGCCTTGTTGTTTTTATGGCAACCGACAAAACCAAAAATGTTTACAAATAAGCCTTGTTGTTTTTATGGCAACGGAAAAAACCACAAATGTTTACAAAAAAGAATTGTTTTTGTGAAAACCTTCCAAAAAATGATGTCAAAACATAAAAAATGTTTAAAATGTTTATCTAAATTAAATTTAAGTATGTTGCTCTTTGCAACACAAATGTTACATTGGCAATTTAGTTCATTCTATTATATATTGTAATATATTTTTTGTACGCTACAGTTGGTAGACACCCACATGTGTTATTAAAACATTTATTTTATTACCCAAGTTTTCTTTTTGGTGTACACATCGAATGTCTTTTGTGTTGTATTTGTTTACTTGAGTGGTGTGGTCTGTAATTGTTAGTATGTTGGCTTTGGTTTATGTTAGCCTTGAGACTTGTTTTGAAGCTACATTTGAAGGGAGACCTTTTCTTGGGTCGTTATGTGAACATTGAGTTATCTAAATTTACATGAAATCATATGTTTGGAGATAGAGAAGCACGTGTGTATAAATGCCTACATTAACCAGGGCCATTACTTGGCCACCAACACTCCTAAAAAACCAAAGAGCAAACACAAACTAATCATTTTGCATAAAATTTTATTTCATCCCCAAAAGAAGCACTATAATAAATCATATTGTGCCACCCTCAAATTAAAAAAAAAAATGGCCCAAAAAATTGGCCAATGTAAATCATTAACAAAACTAAACCAAATTAAACAAAAAAACAAAAAATCAAGTTGGTGGTCGTGCCTGAAGCAGTGTGGTGAGCATTGTTAAGTTTCCTGCCATCAAATGGTGTGCCAAGAGTTCCATCTGGTCTGGGGTTAACTGTAGAGTTGTGCTCAAGTGGCCCATTAGGATCATATCTTCTGTCTGAGGCTGCTGATGATGCAGGGTGTTGAACGTTGGAAATGTCCCAGACAGAAGATGTTCGGCCAATAGTGTCATCTGCTCTGGGGTCAGCCTAAGCATTTGGGCAACGTGTGCCATTACCATGAGATGGGATCGTTGCTGCTCCAAGGCTATTTGATGCTGCTGGTGGTGCAAGGGTTGTGAAGATGTGTGGGGAGTGGTGGTTGATTGTTTGTTGTGGTCCACGGTGCGGGGGCAAACGACATGTCGCATTGGTGACAAAAAAGAAGAACGGCCTGGGGAGGAGTGAAGTGATAAAGGTGTGGAGGGAATGTAGTCAGGTGGAAGGGGTACTGTGGAACCAGTGCGCATTGAGGTTGTGCAGGAGGATTGCTCATTGAGGGGTGTGGGAGTCCGAACGGAGTGTGAAGTGCTAGGAGTGGCTACAGGAGGAATTGTCCCATCCCCAGCTGCCTGACAAGTGGCCAACACTGGCATTACCCTCCCACTACCACAACCTGCAGTGGCAGGTGAGTGAGATGTTTGGGAGGGCTCTGCCAATGGGGCATCTTCAGATCCAAACAGGCATTGGCGTGTGGCCAGCACCTGAGTGTCAACACTTTGCCGATCCCGTTGATGCTGGTCTGCTAAACTTACCAAGCTGTTACGCATATCCTGTTGAACCTGTAACATATCCTGGTGAACCTGTACCATTGTTGCTACAGATTCCTGTATGAGCCCGAGCAGACGTACTGCCTCAGTAGATTGCTGAGTACGCCTCCTTAACTCATTTTGGACCTGATACTCATCAAGCAGCCTCTCGGCTACATCCAGCATAGATGGACGAAGTTGGGTAGGTGACAATCCCTCTGCATCTAAGGCTACCTGAAAGCAGAAGAAATAGACCAAATCATTATCAAACATCATGACTAAATATTTCAGATTAGTTTGACAACTTAACACCCCAAGCAGAACATTGAAAAGTTTGATGTGCTTCTAATGAGTACTTGTTCATTGTAAGATTATCCAAGCTAGCAACACTTCTGATAATGGGTACATATTATATTGGTGTGACTAATATGACAAAGGCAAAAAAGATTCAACATGAAGGTGTTCCCAATTAACCCTGGTGTGGTAGGTTGTTTATGCTTTTGGTAAATCTGTTACTACACCAATGACTTTATACATCTACGTATGTTGTCTAAAATCTTGCCATCAATCGGCTACAGGACAACCCAACCAAACGATACCCATGAATTTGGACCTGGAAAATCAAAGACGGGCCGGACTTTAAAGATCCTGGATGTTTTTGGAACATTAGTGGCACACCAAATTATAACATAATTCCCTGATGTTCAAGATAGAACTCTTGTTGTGCTGGTGCATCGTCAGAATGTCATAGCACTAATTTAACACACACAATGTAAGCCACATCTAGTCCAAAATCAATGCTACCATTGAAATGTTACATGTGCACCTTGTTCCCTTATATCACATACCACAGCACTGGATGCAGAATCGTCGCCAGCTCCTGATCCAACTCCAGCTGCAACGTCAAGAGGGGCCTGATGTTCTTTTAAAAACAAAAAAAAAAAAACATGTTTAGTACATAACCTTAGTCAGTAATGATTATGGCCAGATTGCCCTCCTAGCTTCATGAATGAAGCATTGAGGCCAAACATTCAAAAGTGCTTTCCTGGGCTCATAGGACACTTGCTAAACCCTCCCAAAGGTTAAGAAGGCTTGGTCTGCCTACTAATGACGGCACCCATTAATGCTGTCAACTGTGTTTTGCAGGGTAAACATCTAAAAGGCAACACTCTTTCCTAAGAAAAAACATGTGTGTTAATGGGGTTAATAAGATTCAAAAAAACATTATTTGACTAGACATACCAACACCTTCCTCCAGGCCTAGCTGCACTGGGTGTGTTCCCTGCTGCGGATCTTCTGTAAAGGACATAGCAATATGAGCTATCTTGGCAAAAAAAAAACATCTACATTGTTTGGCACAGTATGATATTGGACCTACCAGGAGGAGGGTCAGCACTGATGTCAACACCTGTGAGTCCGTCTGGTTCGCCAAGCTGCATGGGCTGTGGAGGGGCTGAGATCCGTGCTACAGATGAACAAATTGCAGGTTGGGGAAAACAAAAAAAGGACAATTGGAAGGGCAAGTATCACATTCTCTTAATGTCACACATAGGATAGTAGTTAATCTTTTCCAAACAACTCACACAATTGACATCCAAGATAATATCCTACCTCGGTGCAAAGCATCCGAATCTAAGTCCTCTCTGGGAAAGATGGTATCGGGTCCTATGATGTTCAAGAAAGGTAATTGATAATCCCAGAGAGAACTTCGTGCACGTTCATCCAGCCGACCTTGACGGTCATAAAGACCCTCCGCAGCCCATGCAATTAGCTTCTTCCGAACGGACCCACAGATGTCGTTGACCTTCTTCCGCACACTGTCACGGTGGCGAGGTGCTTCACCCAGTGCATTTACAGCATCCCGGATTTCATCCCACAATCTGTTCTTCTCTGTTACTGAGTAAGACGCGGCCCTGGTCCCATGTATCGCCTGATATCTGGCCATATAGGCGTGGACCAGGGCACAGCACTGATTGTGGGTGAAACGGGGAAGCCGGGGTAATGTGGACAAGCTGACTCTGGTGGACGGACCCGCTCCAGGACTACTGTCAGAAGAGCCAGCTTGTCCACTTGGTGTGTTAACACCTCCCCCGGCTTCCTCCTCCGGGATGGGGATGGTGGACTCCCTCATGGATACAGCTGGAGCCTCCCTCACACCAGAGCCAGACGATCTGCCCACCCTGCCCCCCCTGCCCCCCCCTGCCCCCCCTGGCCCCCCTGGCCCCCCTGGCCACCCTGCCCCTTCTCATCCTTCCAGTGGGTGGGGCCATGGGAGCACGAGGTGGGCAGAGAATCTGGCTGTCCAGCAGCAGCAAAGAGCCCCAAACTCCTAAATCTGAAATGACAAAAGAGAAAACAGAAAAAACAGGATTTGCAGATTGCTCTTCATATACAGTATAATTAGTGAACAGTTACAGAACACACTTACCTAATGGCACAAACAGACTTGGTCGTGGTGGTGGTGGTAGTAGTGGGCAAAGAGCAGAAGAGGCTGCAAAGAAAAGGAAAAAAAAAAACACATAAGAAAACGCATATGGGTACAAATCACACGAGGCCCTCCAAACACTTACCTAATGGCACAAACACGGTGGTGGTGGTGGTGGTGGCAAAAAAAGCAGAAGAGGTTGCAAAGAAATGTAAAAAAAAAACACATAAGAAAACGCATAGGGGTACAAATCACACGAGGCCCTCCAAACACTTACCTAATGGCACAAACACAGTGGTGGTGGTGGTGGTGGTGGTGGTGGTGGCAAAGAGCAGAAGAGGCTGCAAAGAAATGGAAAAAAAAAACACATAAGAAAACTCATAGGGGTACAAATCACACGAGGCCCTCCAAACACTTACCTAATGGCACAAACACAGTGGTGGTGGTGGTGGTGGTGGTGGTGGTGGTGGTGGTGGTGGCAAAGAGCAGAAGAGGCTGCAAAGAAATGTAAAAAAAAAACACATAAGAAAACTCATAGGGGTACAAATCACACGAGGCCCTCCAAACACTTACCTAATGGCACAAACACAGTGGTGGTGGTGGTGGTGGTGGTGGTGGTGGCAAAGAGCAGAAGAGGCTGCAAAGAAATGTAAAAAAAAAACACATAAGAAAACGCATAGGGGTACAAATCACACGAGGCCCTCCAAACACTTACCTAATGGCACAAACACAGTGGTGGTGGTGGTGGTGGTGTAATCCTTTATAGGCAAAAGGAGGCTGCAAACATTAAACATACATGAGAAATCGCATGACCTACATACGTGCACATAATAAATTACAGTTATCAGGAAAGCAAAAATGGTGTCTTTGGAAGCTGGGAAGGTAAGGGGGCAGGTTTAGATGCCAAATCTAGACTGCACACCTTTAACAAACATGAGAAAACACATGTCCAAACCACATGCACATGGGGCCAACTGCCAATGATTAAAAGACACTTGAGGGGTTCCCAAGCTATTGTGGGTTGGAGGGGATTCACCATAGACAACTTAAGCACACCCAAGATAAGTACAAATTGTCTCCTTCCTTTTTTTTGGGAGAGAGAGATACAATTGTCTTACCTCCAGATAATGTAGGTTGTGGGTCACAGGGTCTTGCTAGCACATAAGAAACATCGATCTATAACATCCAGCAGCCATATTGGCCATGTGCTCCTTTTATAGCTGGCTCACAGGTGTGATAATTAGCGGCCGTTTCTATATATATCTGCGCATTCGCGAATTTGCGCGTTCAAAATGGAGGACGATATCCCAGACGCATTAGATGGTGCAATGCTGGCATTTATTGGTGCCTTGTTTGAGGAGGCCCTGGCACAGGAGGCAGCAGAAGGTGGGGAAGCTGCAGCAGCAGCAGCAGCAGCACCTCCAGCAGCAGCACCTCCAGTCCGTGTGCCCTTACCTCGCCAGCCACGCATTTTTGCTCCAAGGATCTATTTGGACAAGCTGCGGGATTCTGATGTCAGGAGGAAGTTCCGGCTCGAGCGAGGAACTATTCTACACCTCTACCAGCTCATAGCAGAGAAAATTGACCCGGACACACAGCGCGGCCATGCGGTGCCCGGCATGGCCAGATTGCTGGCCACTTTGTATATTTTAGGGCGTGGCAGCTTCCAAGCCACTTCGGGAAGTATCATGGGCATTAGCCAGCCCACAGTTTCAAGGGTGTTCATGTTGGTCATTAATGCCATAGTGGATATAGTGCCCAATTTTATTCACTGGCCACAGAATGAAAATGAGTGGAATGAAGTCAAGTTGGGTTTCTACCGGCGGGCACACATGCCGCAAATCCTAGGGGCAATCGATGGCACCCACATAGCCATTAGGCCCCCAAGGAGCCACGAAAGTGAATACCGGAACCGCAAGCAGTACCACTCTGTGAACGTCCAATTAGTGTGTGACGCCAAACAGCGCATCATGAGTGTCAACACTGGTCACCCAGGGTCGTGCCATGATTCCAGTATGTTAAGAACAAGTACTCTGTACGAGGTGTTTGAAAGTGGACAAATGCCCGAAGGGTGGCTTATTGGTAAAGTATTTTGTCTTAACAACATAAACTGTAAGATTACATAGACATAGGAATAAGCTACATCGGTGTACACCCTGATTTAAGCAAAGCCTACCTAAAATGGATGTGTTATTAGTTGTCAGGCTGTTCACACACAACCAGATCAGCAGCTTAGCAGCTCACAAAAGAAAGATTTGCAAAGTTGTCTTTGAGTCCAATGAAGGTGGTTAACCAATGTGTAAATGGTGTCCTCTAGCCACCCAAAGAAAACCTACAAATGATTCCAATGGTATTGCCATATCCCCAAAGTACTTTGCATAAGTGAGTCAATATTGGTTTCCTCACTCTAGTTGCAGATATATTCCAGAAGTAAGACCTAGGCTAATGTAATAGGAACAAAATAGGGGCCAAGTTGGAACTTGCAAGAGAAACCCACCACTTTGTGTGTCCTTTTTCCCATTTGTATTAGTGATTTAGGCAGTTAGACAGAGTTGAGATGTTTCATATGATTTTTTGCAAACAGACGAGCAGGTTGTTTAGTAAAATGCCTAATTGTCTCCCATTTTGAGGAGTCATCTAAAGTCACATGATAGGAAGAACTAATGTATATTTTTCTTATTTTTCAGGGGATGCTGGTTACCCGCAGCTGACGTGGCTGATGGCTCCAATCAGGTACCCCCAGGGCCCAGCAGAGAGGAATTACAACAGGGCCTTGCGGAGAAGCCGGAGTATCATTGAGTTGACCATAGGTCTTCTCAAGTCCCGGTTTCTCTGCTTGGCCCGGCCTGGGGGTGAACTCCTGTACTCTCCTACAAAGGCTTCCAAGATCATCCTGGCGTGCTGCGTGTTGCACAACATGTGCGTTGCCCGGGATGATTCTTGGGAGCTGACGGAGGAGAGGGAGCCAGAGGTCCGTCAGCCGGCGGCCCCCAGGCGGCGGAGCACCGCTGCCGGTATGGCCACCCGGAATACCCTGGTTGCTAGCCACTTTACATGTAAGTACTGTAACCGGTCAAGATAGGGCATGTGTATTAATTAGCTAGTTAGCAGAGGTGCCACTCACAGGGAGACAGAGGGTGATTATCATCTGCCAATGACACTTGCCATTGTAGATAAAGTGTAGTCAACATTGGTAAAATTGTGTTACTTGAGCAAAAACATGCACCTCTAACCATAAACATGTTGGTATTGTGAATAGTGTAAAGGGCTGAGAAGAGCTGGCAGGTGTTTATTTGTGTCTATGCCACCTGTGTAGTTATTGATAACATGAACGGCTGCTTGGTATCTTATGGTGTTGTAATTTTCCAGAACATCAACATCTTGGAATCATGGCACGTACCATGGGAAGCCTGTGGTGATGGGCTGTCTGGCGTCACAGGTGTGTATTCAAATGTTTACATTAATGATTTCTGGTTTGTGTAAGTTGGCATAAAATGTGTTATTTCACTCGTGATGTCGAAATTAAATGAAGTTCAGAATGAAGCAAACAGGCATTAAGATGTGATTTTCATAATGAAATGTCTTATCCTTTGTTTTATTTTTCCAGGAGTGGTACTGCTTGCGGGTGTAGGTGGTAGAAACCCACCTTGATGGACTCCACTCATTTTCTTTTGTGGTCAGTGGATATTTGGTAAGGCACATGGCCAATGACCAACATGAACACCCTGGAACTTCGAAAGTGGCTTGGAAGCTGCCCAGCAACCTTGCCATGCCTGTCCCCTATGAGCTGGTAGAGGTGCAGAATGGATTCTGAACTCTGCCGGAAGTTGTGGAAGACATCAGAATCCCGTAGCCATGGAGCAAAGATCGTGGTCTGGCGCTGTAAAGGCACACGGACTGGAGAGTGACAATATTCTTTTGCTGCATCCCTCCTTCTGCTGTCATTCTCAAATAAATAAATACATTAGAATTGAACATGTGTTTTTTTGTTTTGTGTGGGTGCCTACAGACAAAAGGGCCATCCACACTGTAAGATTAATGCCCCGTACACACGTGCAGATTATCTGCAGACTTTTGTCTGCAGACTTACCTTTTCTATGTAGTGCAAGGGCCTGCCGGATTGCATACAAATTGAAAGTGTTTAGGTTTGACCTCATATTATATGGTTTTGGTAAGTCTGCAGACAAAAGTCTGCAGATAATCTGCACGTGTGTATGGGGCATTAGAGAAGACTTTATCCTTCCGATTGACATTTTCTATGTAGTGCAAGGGCCTGCCTGATTGCATCCAAATTGAAAGTGTTGAGGTTTGAGCTTCTATTATATGGTTTGGTTAAGTCTACAGGAAAAAGTCTAGACAAATTGTTAGTGTATGGCCCATTAAGCTGCCAAGGCCGGAGTTTTGCACTTTGCATGCTGCTTGTACTGGTGATGTGAGGGGTTGTAATGTAGAGTAGGGATGTGACAGTGTTGTGTTGAGGTGTGAGGCAAATGTAGTGTTGGACTATGAGGGCCTGTGTTGTTGAAATATGGAGAGAGTCCAATATCAGACACCTATGTTTATTGGTCAAGAAATTGTAAGAACCATGGTAAATATGTAAAGAATTGTATCTCGATAAAACTAGGACCACACTCATAAAATCAAAATTGTGTTGTTTCCATTGATGTGCTTGAAATTTGGGTAGGACACCCCCCTCCCCCCCCAAATTCAAGATAGTTTAAAAAAACTGTTTAAAAAAATGAGAGTGAAAAGAGATCCCAAGTGTAGTGATGTGATTTGAACCCATGACGTTGTGAACTGCAGTGAAGTTGCAAAGCACTTAGCTATTGTGCAGAATAAAGCTGTATGGTGGAAAAAATGGAGTGTGTTAAGGCTAAAAAGCACATATAGCTAAAGAACTAAACATTGTATGGAATGTGGGAAGAAGACCATGGTAAAATTGTGAGGTTTCATCTTGCCCTGAAGTAGGGTAGGGGTTTGGTCACTTGCCTTTGGTACTTTCCTTCATAAGATCGATTCGACACACAGACAAGATCAAAAAAACACTTAAAATGGTGTAAGCTTGCAAGCGCTTCTGAGTGTAACATTATTTAGCAATATATATGATGTAATCCATTACATTTTAGCAATATAAACAAAAAAAGAAAATAAAAAAAGTAGGTGGAGATGGTAAGCCTCGAACCTACAGCAGAGGGAGATGAATTACAGACATGTGATGTGTGCACTAATCCACTAGCCCACATCGCTATGTGAAACTGCTATAAGCACGAAGACATAAGTTTGCGAATTGGCGAAGCCGCGATCGTAAGTGAATCCCGCTGACGGCGGAATTCATTATTGCTGTTTTACTCGCCAATTCGCCGCAGCGCCAGTTAATTGATTTGAACGCGGCGAAACTGAAACACGTCATAGAGGTTTGAAGCTGCAGTTTCTTTAAATCCGGCCCCCCATCTTGCACAATAACTGTTACAGTAAATTATTTTTTCACACACCTTTTTTTTTTTTTTTGAGGGGTTATGACTAGTGTTGAGCGAACACGGACTGTATTATTCGTGTTCGTACCGAATAATTGGATTTTTTTTACCCGAACACGGACACGGACACTTTACTGTATGTTCGGGTAAAAATCCGTGTTCGGTCGTTTTATTTCCGGGTTTTGCATGCTTTGGCGCTCTTTTCATGGCGGGCTTTCAACAGCCAATCAACAATCGTTTAACTGGTGTGCCTTAAGCCATCCCAGCCATGCCTGCAAATGTCTTAGTAGCTGTGATTGGCCGTCTGAAGCATGTGACCAAGTCTTTATAAGTTCGAGGCAGCCGCCGCAGCAGCGTCATTCTGCTGCTTAGCTAAGGGACAGAGCACACATCAATGTGCTGGCTGCTGATTAGGGAAAGATAGGCAGGAAAAAACCATTTGTGTCCGGATAGAATTGAGGGACAGGTCGGAGTGTTTAGGCAGGGCGAGTTGTAGGCATTTTAGGGATAGAGTCTGCTGAATTATAGGGTCAGTGTCTTCTACAAACTACAATCGATATTGCTGTGTGGGGGGTGGGGTGAATCTGCACTCAATCCTGATCTACGATCTCTTCTCAATCCTGTTAGGGACAGAGTCTGCTGAATTTTAGGGAAACTGTGTTCTACAAACTACAATCGATATTGCTGTGTGGTGTGGGATTGGAGATAGGCAGGTGTCAGTGATCCACATCCATTTTTCTGTGTGTGAGCTGCAGTGAACACAATCTTTTTGGGCTGCAGTGAACACAATCTTTTTGGGCTGCAGTGAACACAATCTTTTTGGGCTGCAGTGAACACAATCTTTTTGGGCTGCAGTGAACACAATCTTTTTGGGCTGCAGTGAACACAATCTTTTTGGGGTGCAGTGAACAAAATCTTTTTGGGGTGCAGTGAACACAATCCTTTTTGGTGTGCAGTGAACACAATCTTTGTGGGGTGCAGTGAACAAAATCCTTTGTGGGGTGCAGTGAACACAATCTTTTTGGGGTGCAGTGAACAAAATCCTTTTTGGGGTGCAGTGAACAACATCCTTTTTGGGGTGCAGTGAACACAATCTTTTTGGGGTGCAGTGAACAAAATCCTTTGTGGGGTGCAGTGAACACAATCTTTTTGGGGTGCAGTGAACACAATCTTTTTGGGGTGGAGTGAACAACATCCTTTTTGGGGTGCAGTGAACAAAATCCTTTTTGGGGTGCAGTGAACAAAATCATTTTTGGGGTGCAGTGAACACAATCTTTTTGGGGTGCAGTGAACACAATCTTTGTGGGGTGCAGTGAACACAATCTTTTTGGGGTGGAGTGAACAACATCCTTTTTGGGGTGCAGTGAACAACATCCTTTTTGGGGTGCAGTGAACACAATCTTTTTGGGGTGCAGTGAACACAATCTTTGTGGGGTACAGTGAACAGAATCTTTGTGGGGTGCAGTGAACACAATCTTTGGGGGGTACAGTGAACACAATCTTTTTGGGGTGCAGTGAACACAATCTTTGTGGGGTGCAGTGAACACAATCTTTTTGGGGTGGAGTGAACAAAATCATTTTTGGGGTGCAGTGAACAACATCCTTTTTGGGGTGCAGTGATCAAAATCCTTTTTGAGGTGCAGTGAACACAATCTTTTTGGGGTGCAGTGAACAAAATCCTTTGTGGGGTGCAGTGAACAGAATCTTTGTGGGGTGCAGTGAACACAATCTTTGGGGGGGTACAGTGAACACAATCTTTTTGGGGTGCAGTGAACACAATCTTTGTGGGGTACAGTGAACAGAATCTTTGTGGGGTGCAGTGAACACAATCTTTGGGGGGTACAGTGAACACAATCTTTTTGGGGTGCAGTGAACACAATCTTTGGGGGGTACAGTGAACACAATCTTTTTGGGGTGCAGTGAACACAATCTTTGTGGGGTGCAGTGAACACAATCTTTGGGGGGGTACAGTGAACACAATCTTTTTGGGGTGCAGTGAACAACATCCTTTTAGGGTGCAGTGAACACAATCTTTGTGGGGTGCAGTGAACAACATCCTTTTAGGGTGCAGTGAACACAATCTTTGTGGGGTACAGTGAACAGAATCTTTGTGGGGTGCAGTGAACACAATCTTTGGGGGGTACAGTGAACACAATCTTTGTGAGGTGCAGTGAACACAATCTTTGTGGGGTGCAGTGAACACAATCATTGTGGGGTGCAGTGAACTCAATCTTTGTGGGGTACAGTGAACACAATCTCATACTTCTGAAGATTTGAGGGTGCTGCCTGTTCCATACTCCCCCTACTCCTCATCTAGCCTTTTAGGGGTACAAACAATAGTAATTGGGGCCTAGTGTGGTTGTGTACGTGTGATATACATACACTTTTTTTGGATCATATTTTCTATTCCGCTATTTAATCAAAAACCTTTGGGGATCAGTTAAATTGGGGGATAGTCTGTGTTGGTACGTGTGAGAGAGATCCACCTTTCCAAGTTGTTGGGGTTCATCTCATACTTCTGAAGGTTTGAGGGTGCTGCCTGTTCCATACTCCCCCTACTCCTAGCCTTTTAGGGGTACAAACAATAGTAATTGGGGCCTAGTGTGGTTGTGTACGTGTGATATACATACACTTTTTTTGGATCATATTTTCTATTCCGCTATTTAATCAAAAACCTTTGGGGATCAGTTAAATTGGGGGATAGTCTGTGTTGGTACGTGTGAGAGAGATCCACCTTTCCAAGTTGTTGGGGTTCATCTCATACTTCTGAAGGTTTGAGGGTGCTGCCTGTTCCATACTCCCCCTACTCCTAGCCTTTTAGGGGTACAAACAATAGTAATTGGGGCCTAGTGTGGTTGTGTACGTGTGATATACATACACTTTTTTTGGATCATATTTTCTATTCCGCTATTTAATCAAAAACCTTTGGGGATCAGTTAAATTGGGGGATAGTCTGTGTTGGTACGTGTGAGAGAGATCCACCTTTCCAAGTTGTTGGGGTTCATCTCATACTTCTGAAGGTTTGAGGGTGCTGCCTGTTCCATACTCCCCCTACTCCTAGCCTTTTAGGGGTACAAACAATAGTAATTGGGGCCTAGTGTGGTTGTGTACGTGTGATATACATACACTTTTTTTGGATCATATTTTCTATTCCGCTATTTAATCAAAAACCTTTGGGGATCAGTTAAATTGGGGGATAGTCTGTGTTGGTACGTGTGAGAGAGATCCACCTTTCCAAGTTGTTGGGGTTCATCTCATACTTCTGAAGGTTTGAGGGTGCTGCCTGTTCCATACTCCCCCTACTCCTAGCCTTTTAGGGGTACAAACAATAGTAATTGGGGCCTAGTGTGGTTGTGTACGTGTGATATACATACACTTTTTTTGGATCATATTTTCTATTCCGCTATTTAATCAAAAACCTTTGGGGATCAGTTAAATTGGGGGATAGTCTGTGTTGGTACGTGTGAGAGAGATCCACCTTTCCAAGTTGTTGGGGTTCATCTCATACTTCTGAAGGTTTGAGGGTGCTGCCTGTTCCATACTCCCCCTACTCCTAGCCTTTTAGGGGTACAAACAATAGTAATTGGGGCCTAGTGTGGTTGTGTAGGTGTGATATACATACACTTTTTTTGGATCATATTTTCTATTCCGCTATTTAATCAAAAACCTTTGGGGATCAGTTAAATTGGGGGATAGTCTGTGTTGGTACGTGTGAGAGAGATCCACCTTTCCAAGTTGTTGGGGTTCATCTCATACTTCTGAAGGTTTGAGGGTGCTGCCTGTTCCATACTCCCCCTACTCCTCATCTAGCCTTTTAGGGGTACAAACAATAGTAATTGGGGCCCAGTGTGGTTGTGTACGTGTGATATACATACACTTTTTTTGGATCATATTTTCTATTCCGCTATTTAATCAAAAACCTTTGGGGATCAGTTAAATTGGGGGATAGTCTGTGTTGGTACGTGTGAGAGAGATCCACCTTTCCAAGTTGTTGGGGTTCATCTCATACTTCTGAAGGTTTGAGGGTGCTGCCTGTTCCATACCCCCCCTACTCCTCATCTAGCCTTTTAGGGGTACAAACAATAGTAATTGGGGCCTAGTGTGGTTGTGTACGTGTGATATACATACACTTTTTTTGGATCATATTTTCTATTCCGCTATTTAATCAAAAACCTTTGGGGATCAGTTAAATTGGGGGATAGTCTGTGTTGGTACGTGTGAGAGAGATCCACCTTTCCAAGTTTTTGGGGTTCATCTCATACTTCTGAAGATTTGAGGGTGCTGCCTGTTCCATACTCCTCCTCCTACTGCTCAACCATCCTTTTAGGGGTACAAACAATAGTAGTTGGGGCCTAGTGTGGTGGTGTACGTGCGAGATACATACACTTTCTTTTTGATCATATTTTCTATTCCGCTATTCAATTAAAACCTTTGGGGATCAATTCAATTGCGAGATAGTCTGTGTCGGTACGTGTGAGATCCACCTTTCCAAGTTGTTGGGGTTCATCTCATACTTCTGAAGATTTGAGGGTGCTGCCTGTTCCATACTCCTGCTCCTACTGCTCAACCATCCTTTTAGGGGTACAAACAATAGTAATTGGGGCCTAGTGTGGTTGTGTACGTGCGAGATACATACACTTTTTTTTATCATATTTCCTATTCCGCTATTCAATAAAAACCTTTGAGGATCAATTGAATTGCGGGATAGTCTGTGTCGGTACGTGTGAGATCCACCTTTCCAAGTTTTTGGGGTTCATCTCATACTTCTGAAGATTTGAGGGTGCTGCCTGTTCCATACTCCTCCTCCTACTCCTCATCCATCCTTTTAGGGGTACAAACAATAGTAATTGGGGCCTAGTGTGGTTGTGTACGTGCGAGATACATACACTTTTTTTGATCATATTTCCTATTCCGCTATTCAATAAAAACCTTTGAGGATCAATTGAATTGCGGGATAGTCTGTGTCGGTACGTGTGAGATCCACCTTTCCAAGTTTTTGGGGTTCATCTCATACTTCTGAAGATTTGAGGGTGCTGTCTGTTCCATACTCCTCCTACTCCTCATCCATCCTTTTAGGGGTAGAAACAATAGTAATTGGGGCCTAGTGTGGTTTTGTACGTGCGAGATACATACACTTTTTTGGATCATATTTCCTATTCCGCTATTCAATAAAAACCTTTCTAGGGCAAGATCTTAAATTACAGAAATATGAGGAGACCGTCAAATAAGGGCCGTGGCCTGGGTCGTGGTGCTGCTGGTAGAGCTCCTGTTGCAAGGAGAGGACGTGGTCGATCTGTGCCAGCTACACGCACAAGTGAAACACCTTCCTCAAGTGTGAGTAGGCGACAGAACCTGCATCAGTATTTGGTAGGGCATCAAACGCCCCTAGAAGTGATGAGGCCAGAACAAGTTGAGGCGATAGTAGATTGGTTTGCTGCTGACAGTGCCTCCAGTTCCTTCACATTGTCTCCCACCCAGTCTACTGCAGAAAGGTCAGAGTTGGCACCTGCAGCCAATGTCCAACCGTCTTTCACCTCACCCCCTTGCAAATCAGGCCAGCAGTCTGAGCCCCAAGCCATACAGCAGTCTCTTATTCTTTTTGAGGACTCTGTCAGCAGGGTTTCCCAGGGCCATCCACCTAGCCCTGCCCCAGAAGTGGAAGAGATTGAGTGCAGCGATGCCCAACCACTTATTTCTCAAGATGAGTACATGCAAGGATCATCGCAGCACGTCTCCGATGATGACGAAACGCAGGTGCCAACTGCTGCGGCGTTCAGCATTGTGGAGACCGACAAGGAGGGCAGGGGTGAAGACTGGGTGGAAGATGATGTGGAGGACGATGAGGTCCTCGACCCCACATGGAATGAACGTCATGCAGGTGACCTGAGTAGTTTGGAGGAAGAGGCGGTGGTCGCACAGAGCCACCAGCACAGCAGAAGAGGGAGCAGGGTGCAGAAGCGGAGCGGCCGTGCCCTAGACACTACGCCCGCTACTGCCCAACGCAGCAAGGGAACGAGCGCACCAAAGTCAGCTCAAAGGAGTTCTCTAGCGTGGAAGTTCTTTAGAAAATGTGCTGATGACAGGACACGAGTGGTTTGCACCCTGTGCAATCAGAGCTTGAAGCGAGGCATAAACCTTCTCAACCTGAGCACAACCTGCATGATCAGGCATCTAAGTGCAAAGCACGAGCTGCAGTGGAGTACACACCTTCAAAACCAAGAAACGTCTCTGGCTCATCCTGCTTCCTCTTCTG
This sequence comes from Pelophylax lessonae, assembly GCF_965119305.1. Taxonomy (NCBI): domain Eukaryota; kingdom Metazoa; phylum Chordata; class Amphibia; order Anura; family Ranidae; genus Pelophylax; species Pelophylax lessonae. The sequence goes on from NC_138768.1 coordinate 379,008,948, forward strand.
CTGCAGTCTCGGCCGCTCCAGCCACATCTGTAGTGATACCGGCACCTGCCACCCCGCAAACAGACGATCTGTCAGCAACACCACCACCTGGGTCACCAACAACCATCTCCACAATGTCCCGTGGAAGCGTTCAGCTTTCCATCTCCCAAACACTTGAGAGGAAGAGGAAGTACCCCCCTACCCACCCGCGATCCCTGGCCCTGAATGCCAGCATTTCAAAATTATTGGCCTTTGAAATGCTGTCATTCCGTCTGGTGGAGACGCACAGTTTTAAAAACCTTATGTCGGTGGCTGTCCCACAGTACGTCGTGCCCAGCCGCCACTACTTTTCCAGGCAAGCCATCCCTTCCCTGCACAACCAAGTGGGGGAAAATATCAGGTGTGCACTGCGCAACGCCATCTGTGCCAAGGTCCACCTAACTACGGATACGTGGACCAGTAAGCACGGTCAGGGGCGTTATATCTCCCTAACGGCACACTGGGTAAATGCAGTGGCGGATGGGCCTGAGGCGGATAGCAATTTGGCGCATGTCCTTCCACCACCGAGGATTGCAGGGCGCTTCAGTTTGCCTCCTGTTCCTAACTCCTCCTACTCCGCTTCCTCATCCTCTACCGCCTCCTCATCCGGACAGCGTAACACCTTCACCACCAACTTCAGCACGGCCAGGGGTAAACGACAGCAGGCAGTTTTACAACTTGCCTGTTTGGGGGACAAACCACACACCGCGCAGGAGTTGTGGAGGAGCATGGAACAGCAGACAAATGAGTGGTTGCTGCCAGCGAGCCTCAAGCCCGGCCTGGTGGTGTGCGATAACGGGCGAAATCTCATAGCAGCTCTGGGCCTAGCCGGTTTGACGCACATCCCTTGCCTGGCGCATGTGCTGAATTTGGTGGTGCAGAGGTTCCTTAAAAACTACCCCGATATGTCAGAGCTGCTGCAGAAAGTGCGGGCCGTTTGTGCGCACTTTCGGCGTTCTCACCCTGCTGCTGCTCGCCTGGCAGCGCTGCAGCGTAACTTCGGCCTTCCCGCTCACCGCCTCATATGTGACGTGCCCACAAGGTGGAACTCCACCTTGCACATGCTGGAAAGACTGTGCGAGCAGCAGCAGGCCATAGTGGAGTTTCAGCTGCAGCACGCACGCGTGAGTCGCTCTGCGGAACAGCACCACTTCACCACCAATAACTGGGCCTCCATGCGAGACCTGTGTGCCTTGTTGCGCTGTTTTGAGTACTCCACCAACATGGCCAGTGGCAATGACGCCGTTCTCAGCTTAACTATCCCACTTCTATGCCTCCTTGAAAAAACAATTCGGGCGATGATGGAAGAGGATGTGGCACAGGATGAGGAGGAGGAGGAGGATGAAGAGGTAACATTTCCAAGGCTTTCAGGGCAGTCATTCGCAAGGGGCTCCGAGGGTGGGTTCCTGCACTCGCAAACGCCAGGGACGCAATTGTCCAGCAGGGGCACAGTTCTGGAGGATGAGGAGGATGAGGAGGAGGAGGAGCTGGAGGAGGAGATGGAACCATGTTCACAGCAGGGTGGCACCCAGGCCAGCTCATGGCCATCACTGGTGCGTGGCTGGGGGGATACAGAGGACACGGACGATACACCTCCCACAGAGGACAGCCTTTCGTCGCCTCTGGGCAGCCTGGCACACATGAGCGATTACATGCTGCAGTGTCTCCACAACGACCGCCGAGTTGCCCACATTCTAACTTGTGCTGATTACTGGGTGGCCACGCTGCTGGATCCCCGTTACAAGGACAACGTACCGTCCTTAATTCACTCACTGGAGCGCGATCTCAAGATGCGCGAGTACAAGCGCACGCTGGTAGACGCCATGCTGCTGGCATTCCCATCTGACAGCGGGGCCACAGTGGAAGCACAAGGCAGAGGAGGAGGAGGAGGAGGTCGCCAACGCAACCAGGGCACCGCCAGCACCTCAGAAGGCAGGGTTAGCATGGCCGAAATGTGGAAAAGCTTTGTCAGCACGCCACAACAAACAGCAGCACCAGCAGCTCAGATGGAACGTCTTAGCAGGAGGCAGCATTTTACCAACATGGTGGAGCAGTATGTGTGCACACGCCTACATGTAGTGAATGACGGGTCTGCCCCCTTCAACTTCTGGGTCTCCAAATTGGGCACATGGCCTGAGCTTGCCCTTTACGCCTTGGAGGTGCTGGCGTGCCCTGCAGCCAGTGTATTATCTGAACGGGTATTTAGCACGGCTGGGGGCGTTATAACAGACAAGCGCAGCCGCCTGTCCAGAGACAATGTGGACAAGCTCACGTTCATTAAAATGAACCAGGCATGGATCCCACGGGACTTTTCCGTACCTTATGCAGAATAGCAATGGATACCGACCTTACCCACCCATTGTTCCATTTTTGCTCTTTCTCACTCTTTTGGGGTGTACCCTCATTTAAAATTTTTGAAAAGAAGCAGTGTTGGCTACCTCGTCCTCCTCCTCAGGGCCAGATTAATGTAGGGGCTATTGGAGCTGCAGCTCCAGGCCCCTACCTTTTATATAGGCCCCGGGTTGGCCATATTCACTGTTACCGCTCTTCTGTCACTTGTAAACACAGAAGTCTGGCTTCTATGCTCGCTTCCCCAGGCAGCACCCTCAGAACCTCCCCACACAGCGTGAAGGCCGGACAAGGAGGGACAGTTGGCGATGCATGGATGTGTTTATGGGCTTCAGAGACAGCATCCCATGTTGAATTAGGCATGCATGGCTGCACCCTTCCTCCTCTGGGTGCATGGCAAGGCACGGCCCTTAAGGCCCTTCAAAATCCTCAGCACCAAGCCCATGATGCTGTTAATCCGGCCCTGGTCCTCCTCCACCGCCGCTTCCACCTACACCGCCCATAGGTGTGCGCAGCCTATTGCATTAAGGTGTGCACCCCAAAGTTGAAATACACATGCATGTGTTTGCCAGCAGGGAGAGTAATGTATCGGGGCCATGTACCTGTAGGCAAGGAGAAATAGAGCAGAGCAGGTCCCAGGGAGATCTTTCCCATCTCCTCACTGGCAATGCTATGTGCCCTAGGTGATTAGGGTGTGCCCAGGCACACCCAGCACACCCTGTGCGCACGCCTATGTCACCGCCACATCCACCACCACCTCAACCTCCCTCCTACTCCATATGGGCCTCGTCCTTCAGAGATGAAGAAGAACATTGTTTTATTTTTCTGTTTTTTTTTTGTTGTTTTAAGTTATTTCCCTATCCACATTTGTTTGCAGAGCACTTGCCATGCTCTTAATTACGTTTTGCTGCCATTTGCAGCACTCTAGCCCTTTCCTTTGGTGTTTTAGAGCCATTTTAGTGCCTTAAAGTTCGGGTCCCCATTGACTTCAATGGGGTTCGGTGTCCGGGAAAAGTTCGGTAAAAGTCCGGGACACGGACCCGGACTTTTTTTTAAAGTTCGGCCGAACCCGTCGAACACGGACATCTAGGTGTCCGCTCAACCCTAGTTATGACAAATGACCTTGCCCAAACAGGATAATGCACTAATCCTGTAGGTAAACAGGTGAACCAGAACCTTTGCTAAATGGAAAAGTGGGTTTGATATTAAAGCTGGCAGTGTTTCCACCTAGGACAAAGCCTCTGTGAACAGAGAGGATTCCCTTCCTGGGAATTAAATAGTTATCTAATCAAAGTAATTGAGAGCAGAAGAACTGCTGAAACCAGAATAGAGCATTTATTAGTATAAGTATAAAGATGCACACTGGTATGGAAACAATACAAGCTTTTTAAGAAAAGATTAATAATATTATATACAACCAATGTACAAACAGGTATTATTAGCAAAGGGCCCAATAGAAGTCCTAGTTGAATTGTGCACCTATAACCTGGTATTTACAGTTAAGAGAGATACCTACAGTATAGATGAATGTTTCTATAAATCAAATGGGATAGAACCCTGGGAACAAAGAACACGGAGGAAAAATGGGAGTGCTTCAAGAGCATACTTAACAAGGGGGTGGGCCAGTGCATTCCACAGGGAAATAAATTTAAAAGAGCAAAACTAAACCCTGGGTGGCTAAACTCCAACATAAAAATGTTTATTGGAGCTAAAGAAAAGGCCTTCAAAAAATACAAGACTGAGGGGTCATTGGCAGCATTTAAGCACTACAAAGAGTGTAATAAGAAATGTAAAGACGAAATCAGGGCGGCTAAAATGGAACACGAGAGACATATAGCGGAGGAGAGTAAAAAGAACCCCAAGAAGTTCTTTAAGTATATAAACAGTAGGAAAGCGAGGCCAGAGCACATTGGCCCCATAAAAGATGATAAAGGAAAGATGGCCACAGAGGACAGAGAAAAGGCGGAAGTGTTAAATAATTTCTTTTCTTCAGTCTTCACAAAGGAATCGGGGGGCTACACGAACCTTGCTTGTAAGGCCGAACTAAATAATACACCTCAGGAAGTGCCGCCATGGCTAACAGAGGATAAACTTAGAGCTAAACTAGAGAAACTTAACATAAATAAATCCCCGGGACCGGATGGCTTGCACCCGAGGGTTCTTAATGAGCTCAGCCAGGTGATTGCCAGACCATTATTCTTGATCTTTAAGGATAGTTTACAGACGGGTATGGTGCCAGCTGATTGGAAAAAAGCCAACGTGGTACCAATATTTAAAAAGGGGCCGCGATATATCCCGGGTAACTATAGGCCGGTCAGCCTAACATCTGTAGTCTTCAAAATTTTGGAGGGGATGATAAGGGACCACATACAAGACTTTAGTAATGAAAACGGTATTATAAGTAGTAATCAGCATGGATTCATGAAAAATCGTTCGTGCCAAACCAATCTATTAACCTTCTACGATGAAGTGAGCTGCCACCTAGATAAAGGAAGGCCTGTGGATGTGGTGTATCTGGACTTTGCAAAGGCCTTTGACACCGTTCCCCACAAACGCTTACTGTTCAAACTAAGGAAGGTAGGTATGGACCATAAGGTGAGTACCTGGATAGAGAACTGGCTCCAGGGGAGAGTACAGAGGGTGGTGATTAATGGGGAGTACTCGGATTGGGCGGGTGTGGAAAGTGGGGTCCCCCAGGGTTCTGTCCTGGGACCAATCCTGTTTAATTTATTCATAAATGATCTAGAGGAGGGGATATCTAGTACAATCTCAGTATTTGCGGACGATACTAAACTAAGCATGCCAATATCTTCTATGCAGGATGTGGAAACCTTGCAAGCGGACCTGAACAAAATAACGGGGTGGGCAACTACATGGCAGATGAGGTTTAATGTTGAAAAATGTAAAGTAATGCACTTGGGGGCCAGAAACCAGAAAGCAAGCTACTCACTAGGGGGGGAACCTCTGGGTGAGTCTAGGATGGAAAGGGACCTGGGGGTACTGGTAGACAACAGGCTTGGCAGTGGCATGCAATGCCAAGCCGCAGCAAGCAAAGCCAACAGAATACTGGGATGTATAAAAAAGGGGATTCACTCCAGAAATAAAGAGATTATTCTTCCACTCTACAAGACTCTGGTCCGGCCACATCTGGAGTATGCTGTCCAGTTCTGGGCACCGGTCCTCAGAAAGGATGTGCTGGAACTGGAGAAAGTCCAGAGAAGGGCAACAAAAATAATTAGGGGAATGGAGGACATCAGCTATGAGGAAAGACTACAAGCACTGAACCTATTCTCTCTGGAGAAGAGACGATTGAGGGGGGATATGATATCAATGTACAAATACTGTACTGGCGACCCTAGCATAAGGAACAAACTATTCAGAGAGAGGAGATACAATAAGACACGTGGCCACTCACTAAAACTTGAGGAAAGGCGGTTTAACCTTAAAGTGCGTAAGGGGTTCTTCACTGTAAGAGCGGTAAGGATGTGGAATTCTCTTCCACAAGCAGTCGTATCAGCAGGGAGCATTGATAGTTTCAAAAAACTATTAGATGGGCACCTTAGAGACCACAACATACAGGGGTATACAATGTACGGTTAAAAGCAAACACACACACACATCATAGGTTGAACTGGATGGACTGATGTCTTTTTTCAACCTCACTAACTATGTAACTATGTAACTATGTTTCGGCAAAGTCCAGTTGCAGTGTCCATTTTTGTGTTGGAAACCTAAAAACAAGATCAGCAATGATGGAGAGATCCTCCAGCTGTTGTCCAACCAGTCTGAAACGCAGCTTCGCACATGCAAAAACCACGGCGTGGCACTGGACCCCAGAGTTAGTCTACTGTATCTTTTCTGTACTTAGTCCCTTCCTAGTAGTTTCCAATCAAACATATATGGTAAATGTATAAAACTCTTACGCTATCAGTGTATAAATCAAGAGTGTATTTGAATAAATCAAACATAAAATAAACAACCAGTAGGGACTGCTGCTAACACTTTAACGCTTATCCTCAGCTGTTACAATATACAAATAATAGGTGTAGTGTACCGCTACCCCTAAAGTGCCACATACAATATGGTACCTTCAGAAATAAAGTGCAAAGTCACATGAAAAATATATATTGTGTAACCAAAGTAATAAATGTGGTAAAATATGGTACTTTTAAACAATGCGGTGCAAAATCCCATGAAAATATATATGAAAACCATCATAAAGTGCAAAACACATCTGCAAAGTGCACCGTGCAATAGTCCAAACTCCAAATATAAAAGCCTATATGCAAAAATAAAAGCAAAAAAATGGGGTATGTGCGAATGGGTCCTCAAAGGGATTCAGGTGTATCTATAAAACTCAGGTATGTGCAAATAAGTCCTCGAAAAGCATTCAGGTGTATCTCTTCACCAGTGTTGATTATTCTTATATGGTGCTCTTCTTCCTCTGCATGCCAACACTGTGCTCTCTAGCATCTAACCTTAATGAAACTTGGAATAAACCTGTGGTGTTAAATCATCCTTGCAGTGGCCATATACTTTCTTCGCCACTAGGTGTCCTCTACCCGTTTCCATTGCTATCTCAGCCCTGTCGCTGGCTGGTGCTCTCCGGGGCCGCTCAATTCACTTCCCACAATATGTTGCAGGATAAGGATACAAAAAGGATACTCTCATAGTGCAGTATATATAAAATGTATTAAAATAAATGCAGCAAGCACTCACAGTTAAAGTTAAAAACATCCGGCGACTGCTCACCAGCGTCCTGCTCATACTGATGCATTACAGCATCATACATCATCACTTCCGGTAACCTCCGCTTACACCCTACGCGTTACGTCACGATCTCGCGACTTCTTCAGGAGATGATCCCCTATCTGCAGATAGACTTAACGGAATGGAAAAACTAGATGTGATTTTCTAAGTTGACAAGTACACTGAGTGGGTCAGTCCAGTGGTTGTAGTTAAAAATAGGTGAGCTACTGATTTGCCTGGTCCCTATGATCTTAGAATGTGAAGTGTGAGCACTATAAAAAAAAACACTGGAAGACATTACTAATTTCAGTATTCCTAGATGGCAGTTGTGGTGTTGACAAATAAAGCTGGACAAGGACAGTTTAAAACATACAACATGGACTTTACCACATCACCCAATCACTAGTTCACGTTCAATCTGTGCAGGAAGTCTTCAAAAAAAAGTAGATAAAACATAAGCAGGACTCCTTGGGAAGCTTAATATATTGTACAGGATGCCAAGGATGGGTCCTGGATAGCTGCTACGTGTCACCAATTTTTGGGTTAAGGTCCCTTTAAGGGAAATGTTCTATGTTCTCAGGGGTCTCACCCATGATGGGTGAAGAATTCTGGGATAGTCAAGTAAAGAAGATGGCTGACTTGAAGTTCTATCGACATTAGTAGTGGCTTGTTTGGGACCTGGAATTATAGAGGTCCGGAGTGACATTGGGGTGGGAAAAGGACCTCCACTCCTGACTATGGGGACTTCCATTGCAACAGGGTGAAGCAGCCTCCAGGAAGTAGCACATAAGGCAGCAAGCTCCCAGTGCTAGTGGATGGAGTAGGCGTTGAGAGGAGACCTGGCTGTGTGCTGCACGTGTGCTGAAAGCTGACAAATATCTGAAGCTGGACGCTGCTAACCCTTGGGTAATACCCGTATATGAACTTTTGTCTTGTTTGGCAAAATAAGTCAGTTCAATGTTGCTGCTGAAATTGCTATTTTGATTGCTTTGAAAGAAAATAAACACCTTTATATTTAAGACAAATGGCTAAACCCTGAACTTTATAACCTGTGCTCCAATGCATGTAGAGTGCATCAAAGCTGTTTAAAAGTGAAAATGACCTTTAAAGAGACAGTGCACTTATGGCATGTTTTGGGTGGAGTCAGCTCAGGCACTGCAATCGGCAGGAAAAGACATGAAGGAAGTCATCAAGGCACTTGTACAAGGTACTTGACCCAGCAACAAGCCTCCATAGAGGCCGTTACCATAAGGAGAGGATGCCTTAACAGCAGCAGGCTCTGGCACAGGCTGTAGCCGCACAGCAGGAAAACACTTGCTTGCTAGCTGTCCAGTTTACAGCCCAGCAGGAAACCTCACCAGCACAAGTGGCTGCCTTGCAGGAGGCAATGCAGCGTCCTGCTCAGGAATGGGAGCAAGCAGACATTGCTCCTGGCAACCAGGTAGCCATGAGGGGCAACCATTTCTTGCACACACCCAGTGATGATGTGAAGGCCTTTCTGACTACTTTTGAGTGGATAGTGAAGAGAGAGGGGTGACCCAGTGACCAAAGGGCTGGCATTATCACCCCCCTTTCTTACTGGTGATCCGCAAAAGGCTTACTGTGGTCTGCAATCTGAGCACATCAGGGATTATGAGCGACTGAAGAAAGAGTTCCTAGCCGTCGGGGGGTCACTATAGCAGTCTGGGCTCATAGGGTACACTGCTGGAAGAACCAACCTGACCTGTGCATGAACTAGTGCAGCTGGTCAAGAAATAGCTATAACCAAAAAAGTCATCAGGCCCTCAAATGGTGGAACAGGTGGTAATGGACTGGTACCTGCAGTCCCAGATTACTTGCAGCTTTTGGTAATCCATGGAGACCATGCAACTGCAAACCAGCTCTTGAAATTGGCCGAGAGATATACTGTAGTGGAGGACCTGTTGGGGCCATCTAAGTGTAACGCTCCTGCGTTTCTTATATGGTGTGGATTTTCAGCTGCAGAAATAGTTCCACGTCAGTAGTCATGTAAGAGATATGCTGAGATACCATTCCCAACCTCAATGACTCATCATGTGTGGAAGATCTTATTTCAGCCAGTAAATACACACAATTAGCAAGCTGGTTCCTAGAGTGACTTTATGTATGTGGTAACACAATGATGAAGGTTGAGGGATAGGTTGAGTGGAGGTGGTAGGTGATAGACACTTGAAGGTGAGACAGTAGCAGATGGATGCAGGAAGGTTTAGCAATGTTGTATGATAGCAGATGATAGAATAGCAGGTGGACATACAAAAGAGATCAACCCAGTGCAGAAAAGTAGCAGTAGTCTCAAGAGCTAGCAATCTAGTTTATGCAGATGTGATAAACAGTCTTTACTATGCAGAGTTAGATAGTGTAAGCTTAATATAAGTTTATAGAGAATTCCCCTGCGGGGTACTTAGCACTATTAGCGATACAGCCGAAGGGTGGTTCAGGAGAGGCGGATGATCCAGTAGCGGGATACAGGGATCAGCGCAGCGAGGTTCCGTCAGCGAAGTAAGCTTGCAAGCATGGAAGCTTCAAGCAAGGTTAGCATCCAGGTAAGGGTGTTTGAACGAACACATGTGAGTGAGAACCGGCGCTTTAAATAGCCATCTAGTCCGGCGCTGGGTGATGACAGCTCCAGTCTTTAAGGTGTATGCGCACCTTTCCAAAAGTAAATGGTGGGGCGCATACACTTGTGGAAAGTGTAATTTAGGGTACCAAAGGTACCGGAACATTACAATACCCCCCCCCTTAAGGCCTGCTCCTGAAGGCCTCTGGAGCTGGTTTGTCTGGGTATCTCGCATGAAAATTGCGGATTAATCTAGGGGCATGTATGTCAGAGGTGTTTAGCCAGGTGTCGTCTTGGGGCCCATAGTTCTTCCATCTAACCAAGTACTGAAGTCTTCTTCTGTAGATACGAGAATCCAGAATCTCTTTTATCTCGTCTTCTTCTCCACCTTCAACTTGTACAGGAGGGGGAGGTGGAATATTAGGCCTTATTCCTTGGTCAGGAACATGGGGTTTTAGTAGCGACACATGGAAAATGGGATGGATTTTTAGGTCCATTGGCAATGTAAGCTGCACTGCAGCTTTTCCAATAAGTTTCTTGATTGGGAAAGGTCCCAAGAACAGAGGTCCAAGCTTTTTGCTAGGGATCTTCAGTCTCAAGTTTTTTGTTGAGAGCCAAACGAGGTCCCCGATAGTATACTGTGGAGAAGGTCTTCTACGAAGATCATAGTACTTCTTTTGTTGACTGTGAGCGTGTGCAATGGTAGTATTTAGTAAACCCAGAGAATCCTTTATTTGGGTAAGATAGTCTGAGGCTACTGGGTTATTTGAAGGAAGGATGCGTGGAGGGAGAGTAGAGGGATGGAACCCATAGTTCAAGTAGAACGGACTCTGCTTGGTTGTACTGTGAGTTGCGTTGTTGTAGGCAAATTCTGCCAGGGGGAGAAGATCCAACCAATCATCCTGTTGGTAAGAAGTGTAACAACGTAAATACTGCTCGATGCATTGGTTGACTCTTTCAGTCTGTCCGTTGGTCTGCGGATGGTAAGGAGAAGTGAGCTTCCGCTCAATCCGTAGTATGTGACATAGTTCTTGCCAGAATTTAGAAATAAATTGGGATCCACGGTCAGACAGAAGAGTTTTTGGGATACCATGTAATCTGAAGACATGTTTCATCAGGAGTTCTGCCGTTTGTTTGGACGAAGGTAGTCTGCGAATAGCAATGAAATGTGCCATCTTTGTCAGATGGTCCACTGACACCAAGATGGTATTAAATCCTTTGGAAGGAGGCAATTCTACGATGAAGTCCAATGACAAAACCTCCCATGGAGTTTGGGGTATTGGTAGACTGCATAGTAGACCGGATGGTCTCGTAGTGTCAATTTTGGACCTGGCACAGACATTGCATGAAGAGACGAATTTTTGTATAGATGTTTTCATGTCAGGCCACCAGAATTGTCGAGAAATCAAATTGAAAGTCTTTGTCATACCCATATGTCCTGCCATAGGCACATCATGCGATAATTCCAAGATCTTGGTGCGTAGGGTAGGTGGTATGTAAAGTTTGTCGTTGTAGTAGAGGAAGCCTTCTGCATCAGTATTTAGTTGTGGTGGGGGTGAATCCAAACTTATACCATGCAGAACCTCTTCCTTTAAGGAACGGACAACTCCAATAATGCGTTTGTGAGGTATTATAGGAACGGAAGGGATTTCAAAGTAGTTTTCTTCAGTTAGTCGTGATAGTGCATCCGCCTTTTTGTTCTTATCTGCAGGTGTGTAGGTCACTAGGAAGTTAAACCTTAGAAAGAATAGTGACCATCGTACCTGTCGATGCGAGAGAGTTTTGCTAGTCTGAAGATATTGGAGGTTTTTATGGTCCGTGTATATAATAATTGGTAGTTGGGTGCCTTCGAGTAAATGTCGCCAATTCTCCAGAGCCAATTTTATAGCAAGCAGTTCCTTTTCACCCACGGGGTAATTTATCTCGGGACTGCTCAGGGATTTAGAAAAAAAAGCGACTGGATGAAGTGGTGAAGTGTGGGTAGGTCGTTGGGAGAGTATTGCTCCTACTGCCATGTTTGACGCATCTACCTCCAGAATGTATTGGAGGGATGGGTCTGGATGGCGTAATATGGGAGCGGAAGTAAACCTTGTCTTTAACAAGTGGAAAGCCTTATTTGCTTCTTCTGACCATTTAAATGGTATTTTTATGCTAGTGAGCTGTGTGAGGGGTCTCACAATAGCAGAAAAGTTTTTTATGAACTTCCTGTAGAAATTTGAAAATCCCAGGAATCGCTGTAGCGCCTTGCGTGTAGTTGGTGTAGGCCAATCCTGAATGCAGGATATTTTACTCATGTCCATCTCGATTCCTGTTTTGGATATGATGTAGCCTAGAAAGAGTACCTCATCTTTATGGAACAAGCATTTCTTCAGCTTCACATAAAGATTAAAGATTATGTGCAAGCAATCTCGATAATACAAGTCTTACATGTCTTATGTGTTCAGACAGGGTCCGTGAATATATAAGTATATCGTCCAGATATACCACAACACAGACATCTAGTAAGTCTTTAAAAATATCGTTTATAAATCGTTGGAAAACTGCAGGGGCATTGCATAGGCCGAATGGCATCACAAGATATTCGAACAATCCGTATCTAGTTCTGAATGCAGTCTTCCACTCGTGTCCATCACGGATTCGAATGAGATTGTATGCTCCTTTCAGGTCTAATTTTGAAAAATAGGTAGCTCCACGCACCTGCTCAATGAGCTCAGGGATAAGCGGTAGAGGATAGCGATCTTTTATTGTGATAGCATTCAATTTCCTGTAGTCGATGATAGGTCTGAGACTTGAATCTTTATTGCGAACAAAAAAAGAGTCCTGCTGCTGTGGAAGAAGTGGAAGGTCTAATAAAACCTTTTTCCAAGTTCTCATCCAAATAGGTTTTGAGATGGGCAAGTTCATCCTGTGAAAGAGGATAAACATGACCGAACGGCAATTTGCTATTTGGGAGTAGATCAATGCTACAATCATAGTCTCGATGAGGAGGTAATGCTTGAGCATTTTTCTCAAGAAAAACCTCAGAAAGATCCTGATAACATAGTGGTGCAATCTCATCTGTCACCACAGACAGAATCTTCCCGGAAAACGGGAGGTTACACGTTTCCTCGCAATAACAAGAAGGGAAGGTCAAGGACCGTTTCTTCCAATCTATGGTTGGTTGGTGTGTGTGCAACCAGGGAAGTCCCAACACAATGGGAAAGTGGGGTGATGGTATTAAATCGAAGGTAGAAGTCTCCCTATGAGACTCGTTAATAGTGACTAGAAGTGCTTGTGTCTGATCGGTGATCGGACCAGAGGATAACGGAACACCGGTAATAAGACTTACTGAGACAGGTTTGAGTTTAGAAATAATAGGAATTTTATTTAAAGCAGCAAAACATATATCCATATAATTTCCACAAGATCCTGTGTCAATCATGGCCTTAGTAGTAATCCTGTTCTGGTCCCACTGTAATGTCAAAAAAACAGAAATGTAGGGGTTAGTGAATGAAGTTGTCAATACTCCTAGGGAGACATGTGAACACTCACCCTTCTTTTTGACTAGGGGACAGACGTTTATCTTGTGATCCGGGGATGCACAGTACAAGCAGAGATTTTCATTTCGTCTTTTGGCTTTTTCCATAGTTGATAGCGGTGGGCGTATGGTTCCTACCTCCATAGGAACGGCCAGACTCCGAGAGGAAACGGATAATGGCATTCCCATCTTTTCAGCCTTTCTTTCTCGTAGTCTTCTATCTATGGTAATACTGAGTTGTATTAATGCATCCAGGGTTTTTGGCAGATCCGCTCGGGCGAGCTCGTCCTTAACGGCTTCTGATAGGCCAAGCCTAAATTGGGTTTTCAGAGATGCATCATTCCATTCTGAATCAAGGGTCCATCTCTTGAACTCTGCGACAAAGTCTTCTACAGGCCTCCTTCCTTGTTTCAAGGATCTTAACTGAAGATCAGCAGTACTCTGCCTATTGGGGTCATCATATAGGCTAGTGAGCTCTGCCAGGAACAAGGCATAGGAGTTGAGAAGCTGGTCGTTTTTCTCAAAAAGAGAATCTGCCCAGGCTCGAGGATCGCTTGATAGGTAAGAAATAATAGTACAAACCTTAATGTGATCAGTAAGGTAGGTACGAGGTTTTAGCAAAAAAAGTAACTCACATGCGTTTTTAAATTCGCAAAATTTTTTGCGATCGCCTGTAAATACCAAAGGGGGATTTATCTTGGGTTCAGGGGACTGAGCAGAGGTAAGTTGTGTCAGTCTAATTACCTGCTGCGACAGAGCCTGATTGTCTTCTTTTAATTCAGCAAGTGCGTGTATTAACGCAGATACTTGCTGTTTTAATTGTGTCACCTGAGTGGTTATTTCTGCTGAATCCATTTTTTGGTTCGTTCAATCTGTAACGCTCCTGCGTTTCTTATATGGTGTGGATTTTCAGCTGCAGAAATAGTTCCACGTCAGTAGTCATGTAAGAGATATGCTGAGATACCATTCCCAACCTCAATGACTCATCATGTGTGGAAGGTCTTATTTCAGCCAGTAAATACACACAATTAGCAAGCTGGTTCCTAGAGTGACTTTATGTATGTGGTAACACAATGATGAAGGTTGAGGGATAGGTTGAGTGGAGGTGGTAGGTGATAGACACTTGAAGGTGAGACAGTAGCAGATGGATGCAGGAAGGTTTAGCAATGTTGTATGATAGCAGATGATAGAATAGCAGGTGGACATACAAAAGAGATCAACCCAGTGCAGAAAAGTAGCAGTAGTCTCAAGAGCTAGCAATCTAGTTTATGCAGATGTGATAAACAGTCTTTACTATGCAGAGCTAGATAGTGTAAGCTTAATATAAGTTTATAGAGAATTCCCCTGCGGGGTACTTAGCACTATTAGCGATACAGCCGAAGGGTGGTTCAGGAGAGGCGGATGATCCAGTAGCGGGATACAGGGATCAGCGCAGCGAGGTTCCATCAGCGAAGTAAGCTTGCAAGCATGGAAGCTTCAAGCAAGGTTAGCATCCAGGTAAGGGTGTTTGAACGAACACATGTGAGTGAGAACCGGCGCTTTAAATAGCCATCTAGTCCGGCGCTGGGTGATGACAGCTCCAGTCTTAAAGGTGTATGCGCACCTTTCCAAAAGTAAATGGTGGGGCGCATACACTTGTGGAAAGTGTAATTTAGGGTACCAAAGGTACCGGAACATTACACTAAGCATCAGGAACCAACACCAAGAGCAGCGAGGCAAGCTGTGGAGCCTAGGAGGGAAGCCCTGCCAGACACTGGAATCAGCAAACCTGCCTCCCCTTCCTCAGGGCTATTGAGGTTGGTCCCTGTCCCAAGAATGGGGGACATACTTTACAGTGTTGGCAATGCCGGTCCTGGGGACATACTTGAGCACAGTGCCCACTTCAGAAGGAGCCTATGGAATGCAGGGCTGGCAGGAGAGCCTCTTTCTATGTCCAAAGAGCATGTGTCACCCATTTTCACCTGGCTGCAAGTCAGTTTGAATGTGAAGTATGGGGGAACCACCTCCCTGCCAAGGCTCTGCATGGTTACACTGGTATACGCCAGGAAGATCAGGAGACTCAGCCCAGTAGGTAGGACTCCAGGGGTAGTATGTACAAACCCAAATCCAAAAAGGTTGGGACACTGTACAAATTGTGAGTAAAAAAGGAATGGACTAATTTACAAATCTCATAAACTTATATTTTATTCACAATATAATATAGATAACATATCACATGTTGAAAGTGAGACATTTTGAAATGTCATGCCAAATATTGGCTGATTTTGGATTTCATGAGAGCTACACATTCCAAAAAAGTTGGGACAGGTAGCAATAAGAGGCCGGCCTGCAGTCCAGATCTTTCACCCATAGAAAAATTTGGCGCATTATAAATAGGAAGATGCAACAAAGAAGACCTAAGACAGTTGAGCAACTAAAAACCTGTATTAGACAAGAATGGGACAACATTCCTATTCCTAAACTTGGGCAACTTGTCTCCTCAGTCCCCAGACATTTGCAGACTGTTATAAAATGAAGAGGGGATGCCACACAGTGGTAAACATGGCCTTGTCCCAACTTTTTTGAGATGTGTTGATGCCATAAAATCTAAAATCAATTTATTTTTCCCGTAAAATTATACATTTTCTCAGTTTAAACATTTGATATGTCATCTATTTTGTATTCTGAATAAAATATTGCAATTTGAAACTTCCACATCATTGCATTCTGTTTTTATTCACAATTTGTACAGTGTCCCAACTTTTTTGGAATCGGGTTTGTATTTATGGGAAAACCAGGGAGTACCCACTGGTTCCAGTGACTATTGCTTATGGCCGTACCTCAGGGGCACAAGAGGTTGGGATGGTGAAAGGTTTGATACACAATATTATAGTGGGGCAGGACTGTCTGCTGTTTATTGAACTACAGAACCATGTACAGAGTGGACTTCCTGAACATCCAAGAGGACTGGGGACATTGGGCCTTGTAGGGCCAGAATTTGAGGGGTCCGGTCCAGAACTCCCAAGATCAAATACCCCAAATGTTGAGGTACCTATTGTTGATAATGAAATTGCAGAACATTTGAATGTGCTTGATGAAGTTCAAGGTTCAGATATCAAGACCTCTGAGGGGGGGGGGGGGAACCTCTCCATTACAGGTCATGTTGGGGGAGGATGAAGAGGAACTTTCCCCATTGCAGATCCCAGTTGAGTAGGATGAAGAGAAAACTTACTCTAGGCTAGTGCACCTGGACTTTAGAGTGTCCAGGGGTGCATTTGGCACTGCCCAAATACAGGACCCTGCTTTAGTCAATGCTAGATAGCAGGCTTCCATTATTAATGGGGTCTCGCAAATGCCTGGTGCAGACCAAAGGTTTCCTCTTTTTGCACTCAGTAGGGACTTACTGTATCGAGTAACTGAAATCCGACGGGAGACTGTGAAGAAATTGCTTGTTCCCCAGCCATATAGGTGGATGGTCCTTGACCTATCCTATAACAATGCACTGGGATGACACCTGGGAGCTGAAAAATGGAGGTCAGAATTACCAATGATTTTTACTGGCCAGGGGTGAAGGCCAAAGTACACTTGCCAGTTAACCACCCCACAGTGTCACACTACAGAAACCTTTAGGTACCCTTGCCAATAATTGAGGTTCTGTTTGAAGAGTTTGCTATGGATCTCGTAGGACCCTTAGTAAAGTTCCATGTTGCTGTGGAAAGTGCTGATTTGTTTGCTTTGAGAGAAATATACAGTAAACACCTTTCTGCGTAAGACAAAAGGCTTTGCACCTGGTCCCGAGGTGCTATACCCATGAACTATTCAATATGGAGATGCTCTAATGGGAATATTTATAAAGGATAAAGGAGTAAATATGACAGTGACCAAACATTCACAGGAGGTCAATTGAACTGTAATTAAAAAGACATGCACCAGTAATATTCATCTGATGTGAGTAGAGCCTGGGCAGTTATAGAATGAGAATGGGAGGACCAAAATACATAATTCTTCTTGCCCTGTAGGGCAGAGAGGTTGTCTGTGGGGGAGGGGGGGAAATGGAAAGTTTCCCCCCCCTTGTGCTTGGAGACTGCACCACCTACTGTTTTTATTTTTATTTTTTCTCTGTGTTTCTATTTTCATTCTTTTTTTCCTGTCCAGTTATGTTTCCCAACGTGGCAGGGCCGGTTTCAAAGATGCTTCGTTGGTTGTAAATCCGACTAAAGGCACTGATACATGCACTGGTATACTCTCCTTGAACCTAGGGGGTTTCCTAACCTAGAGGTGATCCTTATTTCGATCCTGCCTGTTTTCCCTAATTTTGGGGTCTATATGCCTGTATTTAATCCAGTGTCATTTACTGTTATGTGCTATTACTACCCTGCTATGGTTCACTGTGTTGGATGTATTTTCTCTCTTCTCGTTTTTCTGTTGTTTGTAACAAAAAGTTTTTCTAATAAAAATTATCTGATTTAAAAAAAAGATTCATCTGATGTAAAAATGTGGTGAATGTCCTGTTTGCTGCTCAAAAGTAAGCTTTTTATAAGTGTTTGACGGTATCATTATGTATAATTTTAATTCTAAATCTGCGCTTGAAAAATCCAGGGAAAAAATTTAATGCATAAAAATGTATACAATGCAGCAAAAAGAAAATCATTTTTGCAACATTTTATCATAAAATAAACTAAAATCAGATCCAAATAACTGTGTACAATATTTCACACGAGACCAACAGAAAATTATTTAGAGCTGGACACAGTTCTAGAATTAACCAATATCAACAGAATATTGCATTTGACGTATACTGTATGTACATACTGTATGTGAAGCACTGCATAAATTGGCAGTGCTATATAAGCCCCTGTAATAAGCCAAAAAGAAACCAATATTTGACAAAATAAAACATTATCATTCATATCGAGTGTGCCAGACCAATGAATTGAGAGTTCAAAAACGTTTAATATTGGTTTAGAAGCATCCCCCTTCTTCAGGGCTACAAAACAGGTATCAAATTAACTCACAGATGGTTGTAAAAACATACTTGCAAAATCAAATCTCATAACTAATTATAATGGTAAATAAATGGAAAATTATATAGAAGCATATCTTTTTGAAAAATATAAACAAGAAAAATTGCTATTTATATTGATTGTAAATATCAACAAAATGTTTTCTTTTTCAATAGGATAATTTTTTTCTATATATTGTTCCTGCATTTTATTATTAAAAATTACTTAGGAGGTTAGATTTTGAAAGTTTTTAATTCCTCTGCGTTGTGTACATTTTCTGTGTAACCATTTGTGTATCAATTCTATAGCTGTTTTGTACTGCCGAGGAAAACCAATATTAAATAATAATAATTTAATACAATTTATTAAAAAGTTTTTGAACTCATTTTATTGGTTTTATTTCAAAGGTTCATTGGTCTGGTGCCTTCTTTGGACTTTGTATACATGGTCTCTAAACTTTGCGTTCCCCAGTCTAAATGGATCCCTGTTTTGTATTTGAGAGGAGTCTCCCTGGAGCCTTTGTTATTTCCATAAACTTGATTCATTGATGAGTCAAATCCAGCACATCGGTTACACATATTCCACATCAACATCTTATGACATTCTAATGAAGTGACAACTAAGCCTGATATTTCCATATAAGGAGTTTGTGCTGAATTGCTGCAAGTAGGCAAACCATGATTGTGTTTAGGTGTCAGGATTTAGTCTGCGGTTTTCCTGCCTGTGTAATTCGTATCTCCTTGCTACAGTGCTCCTTCTAGTCCTTTAATTTTTTTTACATGTGTTGTTTGGCTTCTGCACTCACCTATGGGCTACCTGCATTTCTGTGGGTTTATACTTTGTTTCCCTTCCATCACTTCCTGGCCCATCTCCCAGTTTTGCTTCCCTATATATACAGGTGTTCAGTGCAGCCTGCATTGTCTGATTAACTTCACAGTTCTCTGAGCTCCTTTTCCCTACAGCTCCATTCATTCTAGGTTTGACTTCCCATGTACTGATCCTGGCTTTGTCTACCTTCTGTGCTTTCCTGCCACCTGACCTTGGCTTGTTTCCTGGATTTCCTTCTGTCTCCTGCCGTTGTACACTGCACATGCTAGTGGTCTTTGCATCCTCAGCTGGGCATACCTGGGGCCACGACCTGGTTCTAGCTTGCTGCAAGTCCATCCCCACCAACAGAGGGCCCTGATGAAGAAGTAGGCTAGGGCTTCGACTTCTGGCCCTGGGGAACCCTGAGTTGGTGATCTACAAGGGCTCACTGTCACAGACTCCTGACATTAGGTGACGAATGAAGATAGAAACCAGCCATGCTAAATTAAAAATCAAATTGTTTGCATTTATATTTGAATGTAAATGTTTAATTAATGCATATAGTGGTATTAGGTAGGGGGACAAGAAACTGTGGAAGCAGATCACAAATCCGTGCCAATATTCATCAAGAAATCTTCCATTGATAACTCTCTGACCCAAGAGTTTTTTTTTTCAAGTAGTAAAGCCACTGCAGAGTCTTGATTTCTAAACAAAAATGCACAATCACCAGCACTGCAAATACATGTGGTTTACATGTTTACTGTCAAGACAACATCACATAAACATAATCGTTCCCTGCCTTCCCCGCGCCTATGTCCGCCGGCCACTCGCGATCTTCCACAGGAGAGGGAGAAAGGCAGACGGCTGATGTAAACACAGCCATCTGTCATTCTCCCTGATGTAAGCACAGAGGCTATGCGATCCTGCTATGTAGGATCGTATGTCTCTATGGTTACATCACAAGCCACGCCCCCCACAGTTAGAATCACGCCCCTAGGGATACATTTAACCCACTGATCACCAATAAAGTTAGCCCATTCCCTGCCAGTGTCATTTTTACAGTAACAGTGCATATTTATAGCACTGATTACTGTAGTAATGTCACTGGTACTCCCAAAAGTGTCAAAAATGTAAGTCAGGGATCCGATCTGTCCGTCGCAATGTCGCAGTCCCGCAAAAAAAAATCGCAGATCACCGCCATTACTAGTTTAAAAAAAAACAATAAAAATGACATAAATCTTTCCCCTAGTTAGTAAATGTAATAACCTTTGCGCAAACCAATCAAATTACACTTATTGCGGTTTTTTTTTACCAAAATTATGTAGCAGAAAACAAATTGGCCTAAAATGTTACAAAAATTTTGATTTTTACATTTTTTTGAGAATTTAATATAAAAAAATGTGAAAAATATTGTTATTTTTTCAAAATTGTCGCTCTTTTTTTGTTTACAGCGCAGAAAATAAAAATCGCACAGGTGATCAAATGCCGCCAAAAGAAAGCTCTGTTTGTGGGAAGAAAAGGACGCCAATTAAATTTGGGTACAGCGTGGCACGACCGCACAATTGTCCGTTAAAATCACGCAGTGCCGAATCGCAAAATAGGGCCTGGTCTTTGAGCAGCCAAATCCTCCGGGGGTTAAGTGGTTAATGCACCATAATGTGCCTAAACCTTCATCAATTGCCTTGAAACTTTGCACAACCTAAGTTTTCAACTTTCCAAACATATCCAAAAATGTTATGGATTTTGGTCTGCCACAAAGGAAATTAGGGACATAAAATTATAACAAAAGGCAAAACTTTTTTTTTTATAGTTTGGATAGAGTCATGAGGGATCAGAACATCTGTAAAGTTTTATTTCTGACTGTCCGCGTAATCAAATCAATTGTGCCTACTCAGTTTGTGCCTTTAAAGTCCGCAACCCCAGACTGGGCAACTCTAGTTGTACCAATCGTTTTTCTAATACAGGGGAAATCTTCTAATGGGGACACTAGTTCTGGTGACCTGGGGATCCCCAAGAGATCCCCTACTTTGCAGGAGTTTCCTCTCTTTTCCTGTTTAGCTAAGGGACAGGAAGTGAAGGTAAATCTTCTTAAAGGGACAAAGATGGTGAAACAAATCTGACAGGGTTTTTTAACCCTCACTTGCTGTATCTAATATGGAAAAAAAAAAAGTTATGCCCTAACAGCAAACAGTAAAATGTAATAGGTATTGCATTGCGGCAAAAAACGCTGTAAAAAATTGCTTAACTTTGAGGTCACAAAAGTGTGAAAGGGCCTCTGCACACTGTATATAGATATATTACAAGTTCAAGACTGCACACTGTATATAGATTACAAGCTCCAGTCTGTACACTGTATTACTCAAATGATGCAATCTCTACACCCTATACACCCATATATATATATATATATATATTACAAGCTACAGTTACACTGTATAAGGATACAATGTATCACAAACTGCAGTCTGTGCAATATATATATATATATATATATATATATATATATATATATATATATATATATATATATATACACAAGCTGCAGGACACACACTGTATAGATATAGTACAAGCTCCAGTCTGTACACTGTATATCTCAAATGATGCAGTCTGTACTATATATATATATAACAAGCTACAGATATACAGTATAAGGATACAAATATATCACAAGCTGCTGTCTGTACACTATATATAATAATCTGAAGATAAACGATATAAAGATATCTTATAATCTGCAGTCTGTATACTGTACATATAGACATGTATCACTCTAACTCCCCCTCCTCTGATCAGAGGACTTTCATACTTTGTATTACTTTCTAGTAAAGTGAAGTTTGCAGATCCAATTACCGGAGTGTAAGTCGGAGTCTCCTCTAAGTGTCATGGTGGTGGCAGGTAATGGGTGGATGAAGGATGGAGGGGGGGGGGGGGTCTTCTCAGCTTCTCATGCATTGATTGCACATAGACGGCCAGCTGTGTATAATAAAGTCCTCCCAGCGCTCAGCCTTAGTTAGCGGCTCCTTTCCTCTCTCTGTAGTCAGCAGCACTTTAGTGGAGGAGTCAGTATGAACATGTATGGTCAGCACTCCTCTTCACCCCACCCAGGATACCCCTATCCCCTGGACAATGCACTCTATCCTGACAACTTCTACCCTCCGCAGAGCCTCTACTAGCCCCCGAAGACTGAAGTTCACACGCCGGGATATGGTGGTATCAGTGACTACCCAGCTCCAAATGGCAGCCTGTACTGGTGGCTGAACGGGTCCAGTGTCCGCCCCTCTCCTTACCTGAATAGAAGGGGATCTCCTGGCTATGGGGGCAGCCAGGCTCAGAAGGTGGTAGTTCCTCCTGGGCAGCGGCGGCTCGCGGCTTCTCCGGCGTGGCGGCGAGTCCTCTGTCCTCCCGGCTCCCGCCTCCTCCCCAGCCAATGGCATGGGGTTTGCCTTTCGGCCAATCAGGAAGCGCGTATCGCTTCCTCATTGGCCAGGAGGAGGATACGTGTGACAATAGCAAATTTTCATTCGCTATTGTCACACAATAGGTGGGCTCGGGAGGCACTGCTCTGCGCCCCGGGTCCACCCTTTTTTTTAGCCATGTGAGAGCCTCTGGCTCTAGTCACATGGCTAAAAAAAAAATCCCATTGTACTCCATGCATCCGGTGCCCCACATGTAGATTAGGGGGCCGGACGCATGGATGGGGGGGCGGCGCCCGTGCGCCCCCAACACACCGTCCACCACTGCACATTAAGCTCCCCAAAAAAACAAGCTTAACCTCACTAATTTGTCTTGTGGGAGATCAAAATTTGGAAAGGCAAAGTGCAAAGTTCCAAGGCAATCAATCAAGGTTTAGGCAATTTATTACACATTAAGCTACACAGTTTCCCTAAGCTCTAAATATTAGGAATAGTGAAATGGCAAAATTGGATATAAATCCAATAAATATAAAAAAATAATTTTTGCTGTTGAGGATGTAAATTTCCTCCCATTGTTCCTGAGTTGTGAGAATATTTTTGGTCGCACAGTATTTTGCTATTCTGAGATGTTTCTTTCCTGAGTTTGCTTTCCTGTTATGTATACATCTGTTTCCTACTATGTATATGCAGGGCCGGCACCACCTATAGGCAAGGTAGGCGCCGGCCTATAGCGCAAATCAGTCAGGGGGCGGCGCTCAGTGGTGTTGCTACGGGCAGAGGCTCGCTAATTTGTGAGTGCGGCTGCCGCAGATCCCCCTCCTGCTTGCTCTCCCCACTGGCAAGGAAAAACTGTGCTGCCTGCTCCTAAGCCCCCCCCCGCTGCCGCTGTCAGAAGAGGGCTCTGTTTCCTGACCATTCTCCTTCCTTCAGTCATCAACGGGGGGCAGAATGGAGAGGATCGGAGTGGCTGTGTCTTACACTGTGGCATCGCCGCATGATTACAAAAAGTTCTTCTGCTTACCCGGTGGAGAGGCTTTCATACAAAGTCCCGCCTCCTGGACCAGCTCCTACCTATGATAAACAGAACACTAGTGACGTCTATCATAGGAGCCGGTCCAGGAGGCGGGACTTTGTATGACAGTCTCTCCACCGGGTAAGCAGAAGAACTTTGCTTTTTGCAATCATGCAGCGCTCTAATCCGCACTGGTCAATCTGCATTAATGGAGGCACACACACTGGTCACTCTGCATTAATGGGGGCACACACACTGGTCACTCTGCATTAATGGGGGCACACACACTGGTCCCTCTGCATTAATGGGGGCACACTGGTCACTCTGCATTAATGGGGGCACACTGGTCACTCTGCATTAATGGAAAAAGAGAAAGTTCCCCTGGGTACGGGACTTTTAAGGCAATAGACCATCGACAAAGTAAAGGTGTATGCATGAATGTAAAAATATATATATAGATTTATTAAAGACATAAAAAATTATATATGACATACAATAAAAAATTATACATTTGACATGCGGTGTAAATACATCACTGAGGAAACATAGAGGGCGAGAGAATATGTAGTCTCCCAAATTCAGACCTGATGCATTTTGGGTGAAACTCTTTGTCCAAAGGTCAGTTGGGGTACAATTCTAAGTATGGATGGAGAGAGTACAAATTAGTTTAATTTCATAGTACCAAACTTTATACAGTAAGAGAATATACATTGCATTTTGTCGTCTTATAGGGTATCTGGAATAGTAAGAGTAACGAAGAAGGGGGGAAAGAGAGAGGGGGAAGGGCCTAGGGTGCATAATAGTCTAGCACCGGCCCTGTTTATATGTTATGTCCATTGTGCTTAAATATTATATGTATATTTTTATTTGGTCTGGGAAAGTAATGTCACATCCCCTTTATAAACTGTATATAAGCTGTCTCGACCTGAATCCAGTCAAATATAGACTGAAAGACCATACCTTTCTTGATGTCTTATTTCCGAGTGTTCGTAAATGCTTTACAGGCTGAAGGGAGGCTGGCCAGCAGAAGTATACCTACCAAGGAGTATTACCTTTCAACCACTATTACCACTAGTAACCACCACTACAGATGTCATGTCTGCTGGCAATCCACTGGAGGCAAATGTAGGGGGGGGGGGGGGGTCCCTGTAGCCTTGTCTTGTAGATTTTTGTTATTTAGGCTTAAATCTAACAACTAGTAAAAATAAAATGGGAAGAGAAACAATGCAAGCAAAGCCAACAGAATACTGGGATGTATAAAAAAGGGGATTCACTCCAGAAATAAAGAGATTATTCTCCCTCTCTACAAGACTCTGGTCCGGCCACATCTGGAGTATGCTGTCCAGTTCTGGGCACCGGTCCTCAGGAAGGATGTGCTGGAATTGGAGAGAGTCCAGAGAAGAGCAACAAAAATAATTAGGGGAATGGAGGACATCAGCTATGAGGAAAGACTACAAGCACTGAACCTATTCTCTCTGGAGAAGAGACGCTTGAGAGGGGATATGATATCAATGTACAAATTCTGTACTGGCGACCCTAGCATAAGGAACAAACTATTCAGAGAAAGGAGATACAATAAGACACGTGGCCACTCACTAAAACTAGAGGAAAGGCGGTTTAACCTTAAAATGCGTAAGGGGTTCTTCACTGTAAGAGCGGTAAGGATGTGGAATTCTCTTCCACAAGCAGTCGTATCAGCAGGGAGCATTGATAGTTTCAAAAAACTATTAGATGGGCACCTTAGAGACCACAACATACAGGGGTATACAATGTACGGTTAAAAGCAAACACGCACACACATCATAGGTTGAACTGGATGGACTGATGTCTTTTTTCAACCTCACTAACTATGTAACTATGTAACTATGTAATCTTCTAAAACTGTTGGTTTTAGTCTTTTAGAATCTTAATGTTCCAGCCGTTTCTGTGTTTATTAAAAGTCAGTAGCTACAAAAAAGTGTAACTGCTGACTTTTAATAAACACACACTCACCTGTCCCAGGATCCAGTAATGCGGCCGCCCGAAGCCTCGCCCCTCTCCCTCTCCTCTCGACTGTGACAGCTTGTGGCTGCGCTTCCTGAGTGGCCGGGCAATCTTCTGGATCCTCTGATGTGTCCCAGAAGTTTGCAGGGAGGGGGGAGGAGAGGAGAACTTACTGTGGTGCCCCGAGCAGAAGTGGGAGTGGGTACCTGTCAAAACTAGGTACTGCTTCCCCCCAAAAAAAATAAATAAATGATATGCCAAATGTGGCATGTCAGGGGAGTCAGGAGTACTTTAAAGCGGAAGTTCCCCTTTTGGGTGAAACTTTAATGAGAATCTATCATGACAAGTGGTGATAAAAACTGAAAGAAAACAACTGTTACGAGTAGGAAAAAACTTAAACGAGCTAAAGCTGAAGTAAATACCAGAATTTGTTTTGTTTATAAGAATCCTGTATAAGTCATAAAAGTTTGTTCAGACTACATCAAAAATAGGACGGTTCAGTTTGTACATTTTAGGAGTCATCAGGACCTGCTGGAGTGGATAAGAAGGATAAGGGTGATATCAGGAATAAACGTCTTTTATTCTGGAAGACAGGGAGACCAGTGGCAATTATTTGAAGAAAGGGTACAAAAAATCTTTGACATTATGGAAGCCAATTATTAGAATATGAATTACTGCATAATGGGAAAGCATGTTAACATATGCTGGTAAGGTTAACCACTTAAGCCCCGGAAGATTTTACCCCCTTCCTGACCAGGGGGTATTTTGCGATTCAGCACTGCGTGACTTTAACGGACAATTGCGCGGTCGTGCGACGCTGTATCTAAAGGAATTTGGCGTCCTTTTTTCCCCACAAACAGAGATTTCTTTTGGTGGTATTTGATCACCTGTGCGATTTTTTGATCATGCGCTATAAACAAAAAAAGAGCGTAAATTTTGCTAAAATAGCAATATTTTTCACATTTTTTTATATGAAATTCCCCCCAAAAAAAATGTAAAAATGAAAATTTTTTAACATTTTCAGCCAATTTGTTTTATGCTACCTATGTTTGGTAAAAAAAATCGCAAAAAGTGTATTTTGATTGGTTTGCGCAAAAGTTATTGCGTTTACTAACAAAGGGAAAGATTTTTGTCATTTTTGTTGTTTTTTTTTTAACGCGTAATGGCGGCGATCTGCGATTTTTTTTGCGGTACTGCGACATTGCGGCGGACAGATCGGACCCTTGACTGACATTTTTGACACTTTTGGGGTTACCAGTGACATTTCTACAGTAATCAGTGCTATACATATGCACTGTTACTGTAAAAATACACTGGCAGTGAAGGGGTTAACTTTTTTTGAAAGGGAGGGGCTATGTGTGTCCCTAGGGGCGTGCTTTCTACTGTGATTGGCTGTGGCTTCAGATGTATGAACAGTGATCAACGGTTCTACATAGTAGAACCGTATGATCATCCTTCATACACAGGGGAGAATGACAGGCAGCTTGTTTACACAAGCCGCCTGACTTTCTCCCTCTCCCCCGACGATCGCAGAGTGACCGGCGGACATCGGGTCCGCCGGTCACACGCGCGGGGGGGGGTGCGTGACCGCGCGGGAGCGCGCCTCCGGCGGCGCGCGCTCGTTCCCTAGACCCTCACAAGCTAGCGACGTAGACCTACGTCACTTTGCCTGTGAGGGGCTGACTGCCGACGTAGATCGGCGTTAGGCAGTCGGCAAGTGGTTAAACATTACCAAACTACATAAAAAGGGAATATACATAATATGAACATCTCAGAATGAAGAACATTTAACCATTATTGTGGGGAAATTAATGCAAAATTCAGAAATTGTAGCACCTACCATGATGCTGCTATAATTAGGAATATGAATGGCTTGCTCTACATAGTGGTGTAGACATTTTTCTCCCAGGAACACTGAATATCCAAAAGTGGATATTCACAGACTGACATGTTCACTCAATGCAAGATGTAAACCAGCTTGATCATCTACTGATCAGTACCTGGAATGTATGCGTGATTTCTTGATAGCTAGGTCAGGAGAGGAGCTGATGTTGACAGAGACCTCAACCATGCATCAGCTTTGGTGAAAATGAAACAAAGGAGTGCTTGACAAAGAACCAAAGCACATAGTAATTTTGATGCTGTTAAGTTAAGAGACTCTAAAATAAAGACTTCATTTATTCTTTAGCTGAAGAGCAGGTTTCCGGCACTTCAGAACACAGTTTATATTAACAACACATTCGAAGTGTGGTATCGGTGTACACCTAGAGAGCTGGCAAAGATGAAACTGAATAACATCATGTCTCCCAGATTTCCAAAAAAAAAATTCAAATACTGTAGTAAAATACAAGTGAATGCTGAGAAACTATAGATAGGAATGGATGGACAACATTGCAATGTCAGTAAACTAAGTAGCTTTTAAAAAGGGGATGTGAACAAACTGAAATCATTTGTAAAAAGAGTAAACCCACCTAATTTGCCCTGGTCAAAAAAAAAAAAATAAATAAATAAAAACCACAATGTTTACAAACAAAAAGGAACAGGAGGTCAGCTAGATGGAACATTTCAAAGAAATCTTAGACCACCTGCAGAAGAAGAAGAATATGTAATACAAGATGTATAAAGAGGCCTTGAGATTAAAATGATACTCAGCACACACTGTGTAATTTTACATTGTCCCTTCCATTTCTGCATGTGGATGATGGCACAGTAGTTATTTTTATAAAAAAGCATCTAACCACCTTTTTACTATGTGATATACCGATGTCACATGACCCAGCTCTTTCCTAGCCTATCTGCAGGGAAACATAAGCAGGAGGAACTTCTAGTTCTCTGCTGCTGGTCACACATTTAAAATAAAAAAACAGCCTTTGGAATGCAGAGAAAAAAATAAATAATTAATATCAATAAGCGGTTTTAAATTGTCATACAAACATGTATTTAAAATCAAATCTTTATTTTTATTTTTTTTTTTGGTAATAACATATTGTGGATTTCTGCTGTGTCACTCCCCTCCAGCCTGCATCTTAGAATAAGAGGGAAGTTAAGCCTCCAATAATCTACACAAAATATCCTGCCCCCATTGTGTTTAGCTGGTTAGTGGGCATGGAGGAGGAGGGAGGGAGTGGGCTGTCATTTACCACTGTGTATACACCCACATGTGTGTCTCTATAGTCACATGGGCTGCTTAAATTTAATGAGAGGAAATGCTCAACATAGAAAGTCACTGAAAACTGAGCATGTGCAGGGTTGCCACCACAGCTGCAAAACCCCTACCCAAATTGGGGACATGAACAGAAGGTGGAGATAGAGAGCAGCAGGATCAACCAGTTTTTTTTTGCAGAAAACAAATTTCATAGTGACTGAGTATGAATAGCATGTAATAGAGCACTTATTTATAGTTTTTTATGATGTGGGTTTAGTGACACTTTAACACAGTATCACAATCTTTTTAAAGATTATATGTAGATTGGGTCCTTCTGCTTCAAGAGGTGATGACCCACCCAGGTAGTACCAGAACTCACTGACACACCAGGGTTAGAATAGGCTTTAATAAACAGTAAAGCCCTGCAAAGGGGTGAAATGAGTAGCAACCAACAACAGCAATAAATATCAATAACATTAAGAAGCAGTGAATATACTGATATACAGTATCTCACAAAAGTGAGTACACCCCTCACATTTTTGTAAATATTTTATTATATCTTTTCATGTGACAACACTGAAGAAATTACACTTTGCTACAATGTAAAGTAGTGAGTGTACAGCTTGTATAACAGTGTAAATTTGCTGTCCCCTCAAAATAATTCAAAACACAGCCATTAATGTCTAAACAGCTGGCAACAAAAGCGAGTACACCCCTAAGTAAAAATGTCCAAATTGGGCCCAATTAGCCATTTTCCCTCCCTGGTGTCATGTGACTCGTTAGTGTTACAATGTCTCAAGTGTGAATAGGGAGCAGGTGTGTTAAATTTGGTGTTATCGCTCTCACTCTCTCATACTGGTCACTGAAAGTTCAACATGGCACCTCATGGAAAAGAACTCTCTGAGGATCTGAAAAAAAGAATTGTTGCTCTACATAAAGATGGCCTAGGCTAAAAGAAGATTGTCAAGACTCTGAAACTGAGCTGCAGCATGGTGGCTAAGACCATACAGCAGTTTAACAGGACAGAATAAAGATCCAGGAGGAAAAGCTGGTGAGCCTGAAAGCTGACTACAGGAAAAAGAAAGCTGTGCATGATAAAGCATGGAGCAAGAAGCGTCAGAGTCTGAAACTGGTGGTTAAAGTTTTGGAAGGATGCCATAAATCGCCAGCAGGTCCTGGTTAAAGTGCTGAAGGAGGAAAGCAGAGCTTTCAAGGAAAAGTTACAGACCGAGGAAGGGTTCTGGAGAATAAGGGATGAGGCCAGCCACAGAAAAGCATCAGTGGTGGCAGTACGGGTGGAGAGTGAGGAGGGGGTCCTGGATGCTGCCCCTGAAATCCCATCTACCTCAGGATCTGCTTCACCGGAGGAAATGGTGGCCTCTGCCTCCCTCCCTCCCCAGCAACCTGGAGGAACAGCACAGGAGGTAGAGAAAAATGGCGGAGGGTTGCTGAATTTTATATAGGAAATGGAGTCTTCCTTAAGTGGAAGAACCTTTTGCTTTTTAGCGGATTCTGCAGATGAGGATGATGGTGAGGACTCTGTACCTGGACCTTTAAAGGTAAAAGTGACTGAGAAGCCATGCTTTGTAAAAGCTGTCAGTATGGACTCGAGCATGCAGAGCAGCATGGACAGCAGTGTTTTGGAGGGAAAACCTCATGTGTCTGCACAAGGCTTTGCGGTGAAGATGGCTGCTGTGCCTGCAGGACTGGACTCTGCTACTAAGATGTCTGTGAATCTGAACTCTGCTGCTATGAATTCTATATCTCTGGACAATGACAGTAATAAACTATGACTGTGAGCTCTGCTGGGGGGAAGGAGAAAGGATCTGCCATTTTTGCTGCACAATCCCTACTGGTTGCTGCAGGTATAGCAGATAATGGTGGGAAAGGAAATGTCGGCTGCACTGTGAAAGGTGTTACTGAAATCCCAGGAAGAGTGACAAGGAGAGAAAGGCTTTTACCTAAGAGGAGTATGTTGGGGGAGGAGGAGGTGAAGACAGCAGCATCTGGTGTAAGTGGGTCTGCTGGGAGCAGTAGTGCCACGGATGGGAAAATGAAATGTATGTAAATGATAAAGCTGCTTGTAATGCTGGAAAGTGGAATGTATGTGTTTTGGTGGATGGAGTGACAGCTGCTGCTGCTGCCTCTGGAGGTGATTTGCAGAGCGGGGGTTCTGATGCTCCTGCAACCAATAATGCAGCATTGAGATCTGGAGTGTCTAATCCAGCAAATAAAACCTATGCTGGGGCTCTGGCTGGGATGAGGGGGACACATCAGCCAGGCAGCACAGGGGGAGGCCTGCTGCAGGTCTGAAATCTGATCCCCTGTCCTTCAGGTGGAGGAATGTAGTGCTACTCAAGTGGGAAGGTGGGGGTGCCCCTCCCCCCATCAGGAGGTTGGTTGTGGACAAGATTTTGGCAATCGGTTTCAAGGCAGATGAAATCTTTGTCCTGATCAGACCTGTAGGCTCCTATGAGTATGATCCATCATTTGTTCTCCCCCAGTCTCTCGAATTGTTTTGGGAGAAGTATGAGTGTGTGTATAGGAGTCTGCCAGAGTGGGAGGGATTCCTCCCCAATTTTGTCAACCCCTTGAGAAGAATCTCCATCCTGGTAAGGAATGAATCTATTCCTTCTGCTGACTTGTCTGTCTGGCTGAGGAGATTTGGGGAGCTTCTGACCCCATTGAAGAAGATTGTGGATGGGAGGGGCATATGGACAGGTGGGTGGTCAGTGCAGAAGAGGTCGCATGTGTTTGGGAATGTGGTCCAGCATCTTCCCTCCTCAGCTTTCCTTGGGAAGGATAGGATTGTTGTATTTTACCCTGGGTAGCCCAAGCTCTGTAATAAGTGCAGTTCTCTGGGTAATTTTGCCTCCTCATGTCCAGAGATGAAGTGCTCTCTGTGTCAGGACCTGGGGCATCTGGCTAAGGATTGCAATAAGATCAAATGCAATCTTTGTGATAAGTTTGGGCATGCCTACAGCCAGTGCCCTGAGGCCTTGCATAATCAGTCTGCTTTGGTGGAAGAGATTTTCGCCTGGATATGGAGCAGGCAGAGGAGAAGGGGCTGTTCCAGGGGTCTCCAATGTCTCTGTCCCTGTTGTCTCAGTGCAATCAGTGTCTGATGGTCCATCCAATGTTGTGTCATCCCCTTGTGTCGTGCCCCCTGAGTCGGCGTCAGTGGATGTTGTGTCTGATCCTCCTGTGTCAGTCTCCCCAGAGGTAGTAGGGGCTGTGAAGGGAGCTGGACCGATGTGCAGGGCTGCACCGACCCCCACATCCCAGAGTCTAAGGACTGGAGGGCGCAACGTGCCAGTGGATGGAGTGAATGATGGTGGGGGTGCTGGGGTGATGGGTGGGGGGACGGTTGTGGTGAGTGGAGTGAGTAGGGTGGATGATGTTGTGGGTGATGGTGGAATGGAAGGGGAGGGGGCTTTTCAGTCAAAGTTGTCTTGTGAAGATATGGTGTGGTTGGAGGCAAAAAGAAAGTCTGGGAAGAGGAAGAAGAAAGAAGTGCCTGTACCTGGGAGGGTGGAGGTGTCCAATAAGTTTGAAGTGTTTTCTGATGTGAAGGATGAGGGTTCTTCAGGTGATGAGTCTGTGTTTTCCATGGAAGAGGAATCACAGGGAACATTAAAGCATGTAGGGTCCTCAAGTAAAGAGGGGGTAAGCAGGCTAAGAAACGTGTACCCCAATCATCCTGATGCCGGTTCCGACTCCTTAGAAAGTGGCGACCATTAATGTCGCCAGCATAAAATCAGTGAGTGCTCGTAAAATGGCCTTATTTTTGCTCAGCAGGTTTGATGCTGATATTTTCTTTTTGCAAGAGATACAGTTGTCTAGTTTGGCTGATATTCATCTGGCGAAGGGGCAGTGGAGGCGTGGGCCCTCTTTCTGGTCTCTTGTGGCCGAGCCTAATACTGAAGTTGAGGTACTTTTTTCCGGCATGGTAAACTGTTGGTGGATTATTGAGGTAGAAATTGGGAGATGCATGGTGTTAGACATCTCCATGGGGGGACAGGACCTGCGCCTGATTAACATCTATGGGCCTCAGACAAACTGGGATAGGGAATGCCTCTTCATGAAGATCAAGCCTTTTCTTTTTACAGCCCAATAAGTTGTCTTCAGTCGTGATTTCAACATCGTCACTAGGACAAGAAAAGTACGAGAGCCAGGCTGGACTGTGACGGCTTTTTAAAAAATAAAATAGCTAGAGAGGCAGGTCTGGTTGATGTGCACATTCATTGCTGCCCAGACGACATGGGATTCACTTTTCAGCAAAGTGGTAGTCAGAGTAGAATAGATAGGTTTTTTTTTTTTTTTACAGGGGAACTCCTCCTTCTGGGCACCAGTGTGTCAGGTGGTGGAGTTTCAGATCACTGTATTCTGTCTGTGACTCTAAATACTGTAGTCCCAATACACCACCTAGGGGGAGGGGTACCTGGAAGCTGGCTTCGGCAATCCTGGATGACGAGAATGTGATTCAGTCCTTTTGCAACAGTAAGTCAGAGTGGTGGAAGCATACAAAACAGAGGATTGTTTGCTTTTTCAAGGCCATAGGAACAAAAAAAAAACAGCTTGATAAGTATGTCACCTACCAGCATTTGCGGAGGAAGCTTGATAGGCTTGTCTTGAATAATGGAGATTCGGGGATGATCTCTGAGGTTAAACTCTTGCTCAGGGAGTGTCAATATGACAGGCATGTCTCTTTGGTTCTGAAAAGGGATTATGGAAAGTATCACTCGCCTGACCCTTACCAGAATTGCAAACAAGGTTGAGCAGTTAAGTCAGAGTAGGTAAATTTAGGGTCTGCAGATATCAGGGTGCCTTGCTGTGGCCTGCAGCTTACGCATGTATTTGCAAATGTGTGCAACTAAACCCCTGTTTTTAAGGCATACTGTTAGATAGGTTAATTCGGTTGGTCGCTGGCTGGTTGGTAAGTAGAGACTGGAAATCCCCTTGCTTTTTTGATCTGCGTTTGCCTTTCCAGTGCTCCTTACTGTTAAGACCAGTTATAGGTGGGGGAGGTGACCACTTTTTGCAATATCATTTATATTGGTCAGGCAACACACTAACACCTTTGCTGCCATTGTGCAATGTGCTGGGTGTTCAGTGTGGCCCTGCGCCTTTAAGGAGGGGTGGGATCCCTCCAGTCACCTGTTCTCCATCTGTCCATCAGAATACATGTGCTCTCACTGTGGAGACTCTTTAAAGGTAGAGTTAGGGTCTGCAGATATCAGGGTGCCTTGCTGTGGCCTGCAGCCTTCGCATGTATTTGCAGATGTGTGCAACTAAACCCCTGTTTTTGACGCATACTCTTAGACAGGTTAATTTGGTGGGTCGCTGGCTGGTTGGTAAGTAGTGACTGGAAATCCCCTTTCTTTTTTGATGAGCAGTTAAGTCAGTTGTAGCTCCTTGACTAAGTCCAAGACGGGGATCCTGGAAACCGTCAGGTCATATAATGCTGACCTCCTGGGCAGGAGGGACCTTAATCGGGCAGACATGTCAGGTTTTCTGTATTCTATTCCAGGACTGGGAAATAGCAGTTCTCTGGTGAGTTTGACAGTGGACATCACTGCAGATGAGATGGTTATGGCTATTGATAAGCTTGCCATTAGGAGTCACCTGGTCCAGATGTCTTGACAGCCGAGCTTTACAAGCTCTTTAAGGTTACTTTGACCCCCTTTTGGTGGAGGTTTTTTAATGGCTGTCTGAGGGAGGGTTTACTCTCTCCCTCCATGCGACAATCTGCTGTGATTCTTCTGTCAAATGGTAAAGATTCTTCAAGAATTGAGAACTGGCAGCCCATTAGCTGTCTATTGATAGGAAGATACTGTCAAAAATAGGTTTCTGGCATTTATCATCTGTAGCAGGCAATCTACTTTATTGCCACCAGCACTGTTCAATTCAGGGTAGAAGCACTTTTTTAGCGGTGTTAGCTGTGCGGGATGCCCTGGGATGGAGAAGGGCTACAGGCTGGGGAAAGCACCTGCTTGCATTGGATCAGGCAAAAGCTTTTGATTTTTTTTGATGGGTCATTCATGAGTACCTATGGCTGCTTTTTGGTTAGTATAGACTGGAGGGAGGCTTTATCGATTGGCTAAAGACTTTGTACAGAGGGCCTGAAAGGTTGATGTTTGTGAGTGGTTGGATCGGACGGCCCTTTGAGGTTGGCTCGGGTGTGCGTCAGGGGTGTCCTTCGAGTCCTCTGGTTTGCACGTTCGCAATCAATCCCTTCATCAGGGGGTTAGAGAGTAGACTGTTGTGTGGAGGGCCTTTAGGCATTCCTGATGAGCCTCCTGAGGGTTGTGGCCTATGCTGATGATGTGTCTGTTTTAATCTCTGAGACAGAGGAGGTGGAGGAGGTGTTCTCGGTGATGAAGAAGTATGCTGAGGCATCCGGTTCAAAGGTCAATCAGGATAAAAGTAAAGTTTTCTGGATGGCAAAGGAAGGCGATAGCTTTGAGCTTCCGGACTCCTTCCAAAAACCCCAGCAGGAAATTAAAGTTTTAGGCATAAAATTTGGTCCCGGCAATTACGGCCTTGCAAATTGGGAAAGCAGGCTACAGGATGTCAATGCCAAGGTTGGCAACTGGAAGGAATGGAGACTCTCTTACAGGGAAAGGATTGACCTGATTAAAACCTACCTAATCCCGGTTTTTCTGTATGTCAGCTTTTTCTGTGTTTTGCCAGTGTCTCTCTATACAAAGATCTTCATCTGTTTCTTCCAGCTGTTATGGGGGAACAAACTGAACCTCATTAAGAGGTCTGTAACCTACCTTCCCAGGCGAATGGGTGGCCTAGGTATGGTCAACCCGGTGGTATTTTTTACTCTGGTATTTTTGAAACATAATTTTGGTAACATGCTGGCAGAGGAACCGCCTGGGTGGGTTGGTATTTTTCATTCCTGGTTTAGGCCTTTGTTGCAAAGCTGGGAGAATGGGGGGCGAGTGAAAAGCCGTTTTGTCCGACATGGTAAGCTCCCGGCTTACGTCGCTCCGTGCCTGAAAATGCTTCGGCAGTGGCGAGTGACGGTCGAGGAAATTAAGTCTCTTTCTAGGAAAGACCCAGAGAGGAGGGTTCTTGAATCTGCCTTTAGTGAACCACTGGCCTTAAGGGATTGCCCAGGCCCTTATTCTGGTGAGTTTTGGGATTTGGCCTGGCTCTCTTTCCATTGCAGACTCTGTAAGAAGGGCAAGTTGAAGCATTGACCTGTGGTTGTCAAAGAGTGCAGTGTGGCGGTGTGGAGGAGATGATGGACCATTTCTTGCTTCATTGCCCCTTAAATATAGAAGTCTTTAAGTAGGTGGGTGGGGCTCTTTGTGTCTCTTTTCTTTCCCGTTTGAGTTATGCGGAGTGGTCATACGGGTCATTTGAGACACATTGGGATTTTGATTTTGAGACACTTTTTCTAGTTAGCTTAGTAGTCTGTTACTTCACGTAGAATTCATGGTGTCAGGTTTCAACATGGAAAAAAGTCCTTCCTGTTGAGGTGGTGGTGCACAACATTCTGGGTGTGGTTGGGAAGATTCTGGGTCTTAAAGCGGAGTTCCGGCCACAGAATCCTTTTTTTTTTTTAATGTCCCCCAAACAGTAACCCTTCAACCTCTATACATCCGCTAATCCTGTTTCATACATTGTAATAATATGTTTGCAAGCATGAAATCTTACTTTATAAAAATTATTGTGAGCGCCGCCATCTTTGTCCTGGATCTCCGAGTCCGTTGTGGGGAAATGTCTGCCCTGCTTCCTGGTTGTAGTGGGTGGAGGCCGGTGAATCCAGCACGAAATCTCGTGCATGCCCAGTACTATGCGATCGGCATTGTGTTTGTTTCCATAGTGTTTGTTTCCTGTTTGGAAATCACGCGATGAGAGGAGCGGCCGGCCGCCTTCATCACTGCCCATTGCATCCTGGGAGCCACGAGTAAGAGCTCCCAGGACGCATTGCGGGACAGGAAGTGACGGCGCGTGCCGCGAGGCTGAGGAAGGAGGAAGTGGATGGTAAGGTGAGTATATTATGCTCTCTAATAAGGTAAGTAAAAAAAAAGGCCGGAATATCCAATTATTGCTCAGGTAAGGATAAGGAAGCGGATGCCATAAAATCTACAGGCATGATTTTGTGACCGGAACTCCGCTTTAAGATTAAGGTGGCTGCTGGGAGCCTGGACAAAGGCATGAAGGAATGTCAGGTCCCCGTAGCTGCTATCTGTCAGTCTCTGGGTGTGAGGTTTCTTTCTGTCCTTTCACGTCCCCTAGATTTTTTTAAGATCAGATTTTTGTAAAAAGGCAGCATGCATGGGTTAAATGTGTAATCGTTTATTAGCCTGAGGGGTTTTTTAGGTGGAGGTTAGGGCTTTGTTGAGTTTAATCATAATAATATTAATATGAAAATGTGTCTTGGTTAGTATATTTCGTTTTCTTTATGTTTTTTTTTTCTGCCAAAAAGACATTTTCTATTTCTATGCTAATGTAAGCTATTTTTGTTTATATATATATATATTTTTATATATTTTTTATATATGTACATATGTTTTTATTATGTTCATAAGATTTTTAATAAACAAAAATGTACACCAACCTCCCTTTAAAATGCAGCAGTGGCCCCATCGGCCCGGAAAAAAAAAAGGCAAGGGCATCCTATAAGAAAAAGTGGAACGGGGGAAAAAAGGAACAAACTTGGATGGGGATGTGTACAAATAAATATAAGGTATCAAAAATTGAGTATTTACATTTCTTCAAAACCATAAAAAATATATATATGTATATAAAGATAGATAGATAGATATACACACACATCCTGACTACAGGTCCCTGTAGCTAGCAAAGAAAGTTATCATAAATTACCATATGTACATGGTTACCAGAGCACCCCCCATAAACGGTAGCCCTCCCAGCATCACTGCGAGGATAACAGGAACAGCCTCAAAAGTCCATAAAAGGGCAAGAGGACAGCTGTCCAACATGATTCTGCAAAAACAGAAGAACACACATCCTCATGCTTATCTGAACTGCTTGAACATTCTGCTAGCAGGGGGTTATAACTACCTCAGGCTGAACTGTGGACATCAGCCCCTTTACAAATACAAGTGTGGGTTTGGCAATCTGGTGATGCTGCCATCAGCTCCCCTGACAGCAGCAGAGTGACTCTTGGTTGGCAATCACCACCCGGTTTTTGTACATGGCTCGTCCCAACCGTAATTTTTTCAAAAATGTCCTGGAACCAAATCCAAGCTTCTTAATTATGAGATCCCGGCAACGGTTTGGGGATATGCATGAAGTCCCATACTATGTCGTCCTCCCACTGTACAAGAGAGTCCTCAATGTTATCCATGATGTTTTGTGGGACACAAGGATAATCCAGGCCGCATACTAGAGCTGTCTTTTTCCGCAACTCCCTCTGGAACTGGGAGAACATTGGAAGCTCCCGTGGCTTGCCTTTCCCAGGCATTGGGTGACCCTCACCACACACTGCCTGTATTCATCACTTCTGGTCTGGGTCCTAGATGGTTTGGTCTGAAATCACCGCCAGACACAAATGGGGTCAGCAGAGATCCTTTGGCCCTCCCAGCTGGCTTTGGCACATCTGACACCTCTGGTAGCACCTCCACATCTTCCTAAGTGTCTCCCCACTCCCATTCTCCTTCTGAGCTGCTATGTGATGACCACTCTTCCCAATCAGCATCCATAGGCCCGAATTCTGCCTGCAACCAGTCTAGTGCCCTTTCACTGCTACTTTCCTCTGGCTTACCTGAAGATGAGCTGCATTTACACTCTGGCTCCTTCTAGGTGCTGGCCTTCTGGGGACATCCTTTGGTTTCTGACGGGCAGCGCTGTAAGGTACCAGGTCTCCGGCTGGACTGTAAGCTGGTACAGAATCTCAGCCTCCTTCACAGGTGTTATTTGTCTTTGCGGGGTATTCTCTGTCCTGAGACGCAATCCCACCTTTTGTAGCTGTTCCCCAGCCTGCTCCGGCCTTCCGAGACCTCTTTGGCTGTTCTGTGCATAATATAATATAAACCCTCGCGCCACCTGTGTTACTTTTATGCAGCTCCTAAAACAGTTATATTTACAAGTCCTCCAAAATAACACACAAGAAAGATTTCCCTGTATGTTAAAATAGGGCTTGCAAAAAATATAATTCACTGTAATAAACCTATAATGTAAAACTCATCTCTTTAATGAAAAATAAATAAATCAAAAAATTAGTGCTCAGTCCCAAATACACTGCTCAAAAAAATTAAAGGAACCCTTTTTAATAAGCCAATGAAACACCTTGGATATTAATCTGGTCAGTTAGGTAGCAGAGGGGGTTGTTAATCAGTTTCAGCTGCTTTGGTGTTAATGAAATTAACAGGTGCACTAGATTGGCAACAATGAGACAGCCTCAAAAACAGGAATGGTTTTACAGGTGAAGGCCACTGACATTTTTTTTGTCCTTACTCATCTTTTCAGACAGTTGTTTACTAGTTTTTAATTTGGCTAGGGTCAGCGTCACTACTGGTAGCATGAGGCGATACCTGGACCCTATAGAAAGTGCACAGGCAGTCCGACTCCTCCAGGATGGCACATCAATACGTGCCATTGCCAGAAGGTTTGCTGTGTCTCCTAGCACAGTCTCAAGAGAATGAAGGAGATTCCAGGAGACAGGCAGTTACTCTAGGAAAGCTGGACAGGGCCGTAGAAGGTCCTTAACCCATCAGCAGGACCGGTATCTGCTCCTTTGTGTAAGGAGGAACAGGATGAGCACTGCCAGAGCCCTACAAAATAACCTACAGCAGGCCACTGGTGTCAATGACTCTGACCAAACAATCGGAAACAGACTTTATGAGGGTGGCCTGATGGCTTGACGTCCTCTAGTGGGCCCTGTGTTCACTGCCCAGCACCGAAACGCTCGATTGGCATTTGCCATTGGACACCAGAATTGGCAGGTCCCCCACTGGCGCCCTGTGCTTTTCACAGATGAGAGCAGCTTCACCCTGTGCACTTGTGACAGACGTGAAAGTGGCTGGAGAAGCCATGGGGAATGTTATGCTGCCTGTAACATCGTTCAGCATGACCGGTTTGGAGGTGGGTTAGTGATGGTCTGGGGAGGCATGTCCATGGAGGAATGCACATACCTCCACAGGCTAGACAATAGCACCCTGACTGCCATTTCGGTATCGGGATGAAATCCTTAGACCCATTGGCAGACCCTATGCTTGTGCAGTGTGTCCTGGGTTCCTTCTAGTGCACGACAAAGCCCGGCCTCATGTGACGAAAGTATGCAGTCAGTTCCTGGAGTATGAAGGCATTGATAACACTGAATAGCCCCCACGCTGCCCTGACCTAAATCCAATAAAACCCCTCTGGGACATTATGCTTCGATCCATCGGACGCCACCAGGTTGCACCTCAGTCTGTCCAGGAGCTCAGTGATGCCCTGGTTCAGATCTGGGAGGAAATACCACAGGACACCATCCGCCGTCTCATTAGGAACATGCCCTGACATTGTTAGGCATGCATACAAGCACATGGGGGCTGTATAATCTACTGAGTACCATTTTGAGTTGCTGCAATGAAATTTCAGCAAAATGGACTAGCCTGCTGCATCATTTTTTTACTTTGGGGTGTCTTTGAATTCTGCCCACTGATAGATTTCATTTCCATTAAACGATGTGGCGTCCTTTCGTTCCTAACACATTACCTAGTCCATATCAGTATAGATATCTAGCATGATATTTTTCCCCATTGAGATCTGATGTGTTTTCAAAGTGTTCCTTTAATTTTTTTGAGCAGTTATATATCCTCTCCTTGTGATACTGTTTGATGTGACTCCAGTGGCAAAATCAATAGTAAAAAAATGAGAAGGAAGGGCTTCTCATAGCATAAAAAATGTCTTACATTTATTGATGAAAACATCCATTGTAAGTACATACACTTAAAAATGCTCCAAACATAGGCATCCACTCTCTCTGGAGAAAGCAGGAGGCCACTAGGTATCCTCGTGCAATCCATCTGCACCGGAATTTACGCACCGTGCGTTTCACTTGACGCGTTTTCTCATCACGTAATGTCTTCAGAAGCTGGAAGTCATGGTGCGTCCCCAATCCTTTATACAATCCCTGAACACTGCAATACCACCCCCTTCCCTTTTACATAGATAGATATTTAACTGCTCATATTGTAATGGCAACCGTGGAGTTAATTTACCTGTCAACAAAATTAAATAATTATAATATAATGCTTGATTTTTAAATAGACTGTACGAGCATTTACATAGCCTTATCCACCCCCTTATACTGTCCTAATTTATGGTTGCCATCTTGTGGTTGGGAAATGTATTGGATATGGAATAAGTACTCCAAACCAATATCCACCAATGGGGGTTAATACAATGTAAAACGGTTAAAAAGGTTAAAAACATGGAGAACTATCAAAAAATCTATTCACTACATGAATATGGAGTAATTAAAAAATTCTAAAGGGTGTGTTGCCTTCCAAAATAAGTAAGTAACTCTTGGCCGACAAACCTGTGTGTTTAGCTAACAGAACATTAAGTGATATGTTTTGCTGTATGCAATATATGAACCCCAGTTAACCATATAATTTGAACATAAAAATTTACCTTAAAAATATGGCTAATATCATACCCCCCTCCCCCATCTGAATTCTCATACAGCCCAAATATTAAATTATTAATTACTAAAACTCCCTGATTGCCATATAATCTGTACAATACACTAAAAATTATAGCAGGTTATGTCTATATCAATATTCATACCACGGGGGCTCAAAGTGAATAACTCGAACATCCAGCGTTTTTCATTTTGTGACCCTGCTTTATGCATGTTAG
The DNA here is from genome assembly GCF_965119305.1 of Pelophylax lessonae. NCBI lineage: Eukaryota > Metazoa > Chordata > Amphibia > Anura > Ranidae > Pelophylax > Pelophylax lessonae. Next base: position 379,050,332 of record NC_138768.1, read on the forward strand.
TGCCCCTCCAGTGTCTCTCTATTTTGTCTACGCTGCAAAATTCTACTTTTGATCTAAAAGGTTCATCCAACCACTTTATTTTAAGTCAATAGTGGAACAGCACATTAAACAAATCTAAAAAAAAGCATAAGAGAATTAAAAGAGACATATGGACAGGCATTAGAGAGTTAGAAAATAGAAAAGATGTAATCCACCCCACTGACAAGAGGGGGAATAGTCATCTTAAATATAGATGACTATAATAAGGAACGTATAAATTGGTTGGTGGTACTACAATTTTTGAAAAATTAAAAGGGATCCCACTTATAAATATAATGCCAGATACAAAAGATTATTGAAAAATGTACATAAAAAGGGAATCCAGAATAAAAGGGAGTATAGATATCTCATGTCAGAGGCTCCCAAATTACCAGTTATTTACCAGGTCCTTTACGGTTTATAAAAACCAGACACAACCACTGGGTAGACCCATAATAAGTGGGGTTAACTCCCTTTTCTTGAGACTTGGGGAATGCTTGGACAAATATTTGAAACCCCTAGCACAACAGTATCCAGCATACCCTAGAGATAGTAAACAAGTAATTATATTTTAGAAGATTTCTAGATGGAAGAAAACATCATCTTGGCTACTGTTGATGTGGACTTGCTTTACACGAACATTCGCCAAGATGATGCTTTGAGAGCAGTAAAGTGGGCTTTAAAGTAAACATCTATTGGAGGCCCTTGAACTTTCTGTGAGTATCAATTATTTCTGGCATGATAGAGGATTCTATCATCAGCATAAAGGTGTTGCTATGGGTAGCAAAGTATGCGCCAAGTGTGGCGAATGTTTTTCTTAGTAGATGGGAGCAGGAGGAAATATTCGCTAAATTGGGACCGGAACTGGCACTCTACAAAAGATACATTGATGATGTGTTCATCATGTGGAGAGGTATGGAAGGAGGGCAAAAAGACTTTCTAGATGAAATTAACATCAATGCATACATTATCACATTCTCAGGAGGCTAGAATCATGTAAAAATGTATGTTTTAGACCTGGTGGTGATATATAAGAAAGAAAACCAATTGTATACAAAATATTTTTCAAGGCAACAGACTCCAATGGGTATATCCCAACACATAGCTGTCACCTCCCTAGATGGATAGGAGGAATACGTAAAGGGCAATTTATAAGGCTCTGATGTAATTGACAAGACAAGCAAGATTTCAATAATCAGGCTGATTTGCTTATTGATAGATTTAAGGTAAAATGATACAAGGACCCCTCCCTCAAAGAGATAAAACAACAGGTACAGAATTTGGACAGGATAGAGATTTTAAAGGATAAACCCAGGGAGGAAGAGATCACACTATGGTTTTTCTTCCAGTCTATGATAATCACCATTGAGAATTTTAAAACGTGATATGTAAACACTGACCAATCTTATTAACATACCAGCAAGTATTTTAACCAGTAGACCATGGTTTGTGTACCACAGAGCACCAAACATGGGGGATAGACTGGTGCATAATGCACCAGACCCCCCCCCCCCCAAAAAAAAAAGCTGGCCACATTTCTAGACCACAAAGTGTTCTTCTCCTGTGGTAGATGTAAACCATGTAGGACAGTAAGAAATAGAAGTAGAAAAGTCACTATATTCCAATCTCTTCACATGTCAGAGCACTCACACCACTTATTTTCTTTCTTGTCTGTACTGCCAGGCAATATGTTGACAGCACAATATGAAAACTGACATAAAGACGGGGGGAACACCTCAATGATATAAAAAAGGGTTTTCAGGGAACACAGCCTTTTAAACCATTTAAGGTTGCACCACAATAGAGCCTGCTAACGTTTTGCGGCATAGACAAAATAGAGAGACACTGGAGGGGCACTAAAATGCGTAAAGCATGGTCACAAAATGAAACACGCTGAATATACGAGTTATTCACTTTGAGCCACCAGGGTATAAATATTGATGTTGACATTACCTGCTTCATGGCAAATTTTAAGGGTACTGTACAGATTATATGGCAACCAGGGAGTCATGGTAATTTATAATTTTATATTTAGGCTATATTAGAATTCAGATGGGGGTGTATGATATTAGGTCAATTTTTATAATCAAATCAACCATGGTTAACTGTTGTTCATATATTGCTTACAGCAAAATATATCACTTAATGTCTTGTTAGCTTAACACACAGGTTTGTCGGCCAAGAGTTTCTTATTTTGGAAGACAATGCACCTTTTAGAGTTTTTTTATGTACTCCATATTCATGTAGTAAATAGATTTTTTGATAGTTTTCCGTGTTTTTAACCTTTTTAATCTTTTTTTATTGTATTAACCCCTGCATTGGTTGTTATTAGTCGATATTGGTTTGGAGTACTTATTCCATATGCAATATATTTCCCAACCACAAGATGGCAACCATACATTAGGACAGTATAATGGGGTGGATAAGGCTATGTAAATGCTTGTAAAGTCTATATAAAAGTTTAGCATTTTGTTATAAATATGACATTTTGTGAAAAGGTAAAGGAACTCCACGACTTTCATTTCAATATAGGCATATAATAATCTATGTAGGGGAAGGGGTGATAACTCAGTGTTTGGGGATTGTATAAAGGATCGGAACACGCACCGTGACTTCCAGCTTCTAAAAACGTCACGTGATGACAAAACGCGCCAAATGGAACGCATGTTGCGTAACTTCCTGCTTTGACCGGAGAGCGTGGATGCCTATCTTTGGAGCATTTTTAAGTGTAAATACTTACGACAGATGTTTTTTTTCAACACATTTAAGACATTTTTACACTATGAGAAGCCCTTCCTTCTCTTTCTTTTTTTACTATTGATTATTTTGCCACTGGAGTCACAATAAAAACCACAATGAGAAATGGATACCTGAGAGCATTTGGAGGATACTTCCTGGTCCCTGGGTGACCATCAAGCGATTTTGACCTCTTTTGTTATAAAACAAAGGGGTCAACACCATTTAGAGAGTGGCGATCTTCCCTTAAACACGTGGTGACTTGGTGACACTGAGTGGATATTGTTGCTGGTGATAGAGCACGGCACATCTTTCCACAACTATATGTTGAAAGGACTTTTACTTTTGATATTATCACTAATTTCTTTGGGACTGAGCATTATATTATTTGATTTATTGATTTTTCATTAATAGAGATGAGTTTTAAATTATTGATTTATTGCTGTGAATTAAATATTTTGCAAGGGCTGTTTTAACATACAGAGAAATCATTATTGTGCGTGTAGCACCCTACAAAGTAGGTGCTAGGTAAAGTATAGTGGGCCCTGGCTGCCTAACAGCAGGGCCATGATTTTCAGCTGGGCTGTCATGTCTCCCAGGTGTAGCTGTTGAGACTGGGACATGAGAGGGTTCTCATTGGGCAGTGGAGGAAACCCAGCCAATGGTGCACTCAGGCCTGTATCTACCCCAGAAAGGCATATTCTGCCGTACAGCATTCTGAGAGTGAGTATAAGTTTAAGGGGAACGCATGACGCAGCAACTTTGGCGGGAAGCAGAGTCCCAGGAGGGAGAGTACGGCTGTCTCTCCTCCTGTCAGCAGGATCGGGTGTCCCGGGCGGCTTGCCTGAGGTGACAGAGGGCTGAGCTGAGCTGAGCTGCAGAGAGGATCTGGTGTGCCGAGGACCAGCGAAGCTGAGAGGGGTCCAGTTTCAGGAAAGCATTCCCAGTTCAGGAAAACTGCAAACTGCCCCTGGGGGTCTGCCTAGCGAGAGGGGACCATTCCGGTGAAGGTCAGAGGGATCCAGAAGCTAGCTAGCCGGTGCAGGAGCAAGTGTAAAGGGGGTGCCAGTATTGACCCTGAAGTGTAGAGGGGGTGCCTAGTGAGAGGATCCTGAAGTGTAAAGGGGGTGCCTAGTGAGAGGACCCTGAAGTGTAGAGGGGATGCTTAGTGAGAGGACCCTGAAGTGTAGAGGGGGTGCCTAGTGAGAGGACCCTGAAGTGAAAAAGGGGGCGCCAGTGGTTGGGCCCTGAAGTGTTAAAGTGTACAGTGTGCAGTGTACAGTGTTGAGAGCTGCAGCAGCACAAGCAGTTACAAGAAGCTTCCTCTGTCAGGAAGGACTGGAGGGAGCTGTTTTCAGGACTTTTGAGCTAATCAGAGTGTCAGGAGTCACGTCTCAGTGCAGTCAAGGACTTTTGAGCTAACCTGAGTGTCAGAAGTCAAGTTTAAGTATAGTACCGCAAGTCAGTGTTTTTTCAAGAACCAGCAAGTGTTGGTTGGCATCCAGACGGCGTCAAGGCAGCGCTGAAAGGCATTTTTTACTGCAAAGTGTCCCATTTGTACCTAGTTGAGCCAGAGGAGTATCCCACTCATTCCCTTCTCCCATCCCCAATGTTAAATAAACAAAACAAACTAAAGATGCCGGAATGGTCATTGTCTGCAATCTCACACTTAGGTGAATGGGCTGAAGGTGTTACTGGTAACCATGGCAGACCCACATTAGGCCCAATGCCTGGAAAACCTGCTACATGTGTTATTTTGGAGGACTTGTTCCATGCATAAACCCGATTGCAGGTCCACACTGTAGGTGAGGGGCTCCTGCTCTCTTGGTGTCAGTCTTGTCAGTGGCTTGTTGCAGTGCGTGCCCACACCAGATCCAGGCACTGACCACAATGTTGGGTCTCCTGCCACCAGGACACAGCAGACACAGCCTCACTGTTCATTCAATCAATCAGAGGGTGACTCCCCCTTGATGCTCCAGCTGCATGCCAGTATCTACCAGCATCACCTCCTGCTGTTCAGGCAGCCAAGTTGGCACAGGGTACACTTACACACCAATCTCTATCTTGCTCCTCTCTCTCTGCACATGCAGCATATGCTGGGTTTCCTCTGGGGCATGGCTCCACCCCCAAGCTTCCAGTCGTCAACAGTTCTGATAAGCAGGCTTGTTCACAGGCAACAGCAGACATCTCTGTGCACATTTTACTGTATTCAGCAGGCCATTGCAGCCCACGGTCACTTTTTCCAGCTCTATGCAGAGCGTTAGGCATTTTGTGACCCATGGGTGCGATCCTCCCTGTGGTTGCCACGGGTGACAGCACACAATACAGTTCTCACTGATTAAAGCAGGTTCTGGTGTATCACAAGTAGCCAGCCCAGCTGCAGTAAGGGCAACTGGGCATGCAGTATAGCTGGTTGGTGGCAACCTCACCATGGATGCTTTGGAAAATGGCACTTGAACACCAACATGACATTTAAAGTTCAGCAATGCACAATTTTGGCCTCCTGTTATCATCTCCTTGCAGACTTTTATGGCAAAGAACAGTTGCTCTTGCTTGATAGTTTCTGGTTGCTAGGGGCAACTACCATGCAGGGTACCATGGGCAGATTCCCAAGGATAAGCCCCCAAATTTAGCACTACCCCCCATAGGAGTAGCTAATGTCTCTGGTCCCCACTGATGCACAGCTAGCCAGCATTTCCTCCATACATTCCAATGCAGAAAACAGTCATCGGCTTGTTTTTTTGTTTGATTAGGGGTTGATAACTTGGATTGGGTAAGGAGGTATGGGATGCCCAACTTGAAAAATGTCCAGAACTATGAACAACCAGACAACTTCCTCCCTATTTTCAAAAAGTCCTCTTCTTCCTTTCCCCTGTACAAACTTGGTTTCCAGTGTACAGCACCTGCTGCTCACTCCTGTGGGAACTAGCAGAATGTTACTAGTTCCGAAAAAGCCCATTACAGGCAGGAACTCTCAGTCCCTTGACAAAGTAGTGCAATGTGAGTGAACAACATGATATTCCTCCTTCTACTTCCCTGTGGCCACTGATCCCAGCTCCACTTGCTTGCAGAAAATGCTAGCCCACCTGGCTGCCACCAGCCATGCCTGGCTGATCTTCCTCCCAGTCCTCCTGACTGACTTTCTACCCCAGTCCTGCTCAACAGACTCTCCACCCCTGTCCTGCTCAACTGACTCATACACATGAAGATTTCCCAGGGCAAGGTTAGATGAAGACTTGGCACTACATTGACTTCAAGAGAGCCCTGCTATAGCAGAATGAAGTTTCTCCCCTTGACTGTCCCTGCACCATGCTGATCTACTCACTGTCTCCCCTTGCTCTTCCTGCTGCCTCTCCGGCATGAATCCTTTCACCGCCTCCTGTGTTAGGATCCTTCCAGGTCAGCTTTCCTGAGCAGCCAGTCTGAGGCAACCCCCCACCTCAGTAAGGGGTCCCTCGAGGGCCACCAACAGCCTCACTCAGCACTGCTTCTCCATCTTCTACCTGACTCATCTGCTGGAATGGCCCATGTCTATTTTTGGGGTTGTTTCAGGCCCCTGCCAGCCCATTTCTGGGGATTGGCTGAGGCCCCATAAAAATTCATGTCAGCTCCTTATAACCCCTGCCCTCTAGCTCTAGAAGGTTCTCATCCCTTCCAGACACCAGGGGGAGGCACCAGAGAGCTGCCAGGATGAGTCATCCAGCCCTTTCCTCTAGTAACCCTGACCCAATTCAGTGACTCAGGTTATTCCTGGCCAGAAATATGTTTTACCTACTCTCAACTCTAGTAGAACACACTAGAGGGTGCTACAGTGATATTACCTACACCACTGGCCAGTTCGCTAACCAGTCTGCCAGCATTGGAGCCCCCTCAATTATTATTATACATTATTATTTATTATACAGGATTTATATAGCGCCAACAGTTTGTGCAGCTCTTTACGAAATGAAGGCAGACATTACCGTTACAATACAATTTGGTACAAGAGGTATCAGAGGGCCCTGCTTGTTAAAGCTTACAATCTAAGAGAAGAGCGTATTATTAGTAGAAGCACTTGCTATGCCTCTGATGACGTCAATTAGATGACGAAACGTGTAAGGCGGGACCCTTACGTCGGGCGACAGCACGCCTTGCATCATGGTTTTTATCCTTTGTTTATATGCCGGCTTTCTACTTTTTTCATGTGAGTGTACTTTTAATAAATGTTAATTCAGTTTGAACGTACTACACCTTTCCAGTCTCTTTCTTGCCCTGAGTTAAATACCCTTCATCAATGCTCAGAGTCGCTCATTCATCGTTTTGGTGCCATTGCTGCTAATTACCTACCATCATTGTCTCATATGTCCACTCGGTAATTTGAGGGTCATGTTTGTTCGGTAAGCAGTTTGGAATATCCAAGGGGTGATCTATGCATTATATTTGCCTCCATTCACTGGTGCTGGACATATCTTTCTTTTTTTTACATATGAGCGCTTTTACAACTGATTTATGAACTATATTCCATCTCTATTCATCGGTGCTGGATATATTTCCTTTTCAACCAGATCATGGACTTTTATATGTCACTGATTTATTATATTGGCGCTACCTTGTTTTACATTCTCTAACCTAAGAAATTTGTAATCCAAGGAAAGAGGACTATTGCTGTTCCTGAAGATAGAATTCCAATGCAGGCAATAATAGCAGCAACTATAGCCACATTGGGGTGGTTAATAGGCCACTCATTACTCTGGCGATCAGGATGGATCCAAATGGAATGTAAGTCACCACACCTCCAAAAGGTCAGGTGAAAGTTGTCCCTCAAAGCTTTGGGCCTTCTCCCTTTAGGAATCTTCTTCTTGTGACTATGCTTTGTGTCTCTCTGTCACTGAAGATATTTGCAAACTGTCTCTGGATAGCATGTAACCAGGCTGTAGGCAGCTGCCTACAAAGAGAAATTAAAAGTAAACTAGCTAGACTTGTCAAGTTAGGGAAGGGTTAATGTTAGTTCTGCAGTTCCAGTGCTTTCTGGACTCTGCCTCTCTCCCTGTGCTGTTATAAAAGGGGGGAGGGCTCTGCTCACACAGGAAGACTGCATGGGGAAAAGGCAGAGGCAAGCCATAAAGATGTAATCTCCAGCTGCTTTACAGAGACGGCTCTGCTTCAGCTCCAGCCACAAAGGAATAAATGCAAAATGCTTGCTGAAGGAAATGTAACCCTTTATAACCAGCAGCCAGCCAAGAAATCCCTGGGGTTCTCCAGTCACAGCATGGACTTGTACCAAGTAATGGACTCTCACCTTTGCAAGGTATGTCTGGGCAGTCACACTGGCAGAGTAGCTAGTTAGGGATGGACCAACTGAGGAACTTTAAGTAAAGTTTAACTGCTTCCTGGGCCTGGTGTGAAGTCCCTAAAGGGCTGCATGAAAGTCCTATGGTGGATACACTACACTATTTTGGGTAAGAAAAGCACATAGTAAAGCACATATGGGGTATGAAGCAGGGCAGCCACAAGGGGTTAACTCAGCAAGGCAAATAGGAGTAAAGCTGTTGCTAAGGGAAACCAAGTGCAAGTTCCAGACACAAAGCAAACAGTAATTAGGCATAGTACCTGATAAGGTAACAGATCCTCTGGTAGCGAGGTGGTCGATGTTCTGGCTCCCTCCTTAGCAGTTGGTATCCCATAGCAACTGAATCCAAACTCACGTTATGGAGCGCAATGGCCTGTTCACAGGGTACGTGAAGTGGAAGAGTTGCACGCATGATGTCCGTGCTAGGTGCACAACATGACCACATTCTGTTACTGGGAGTAAGGTAACAGGTGCGCTGGACTGGTGGAGTGGGCGCAGGCTCAGCACATCCCTCCTAATACAAATACAGTGCAAGTTACAGTGTGTAGTGACATGGGACAAGTTGCTTTTCAGAGGAACTCCATGTCATTACTGCACACGATGAAGGCTCATTTCTGGGTTGGAGATCTGCCTTAATGTTAGCTTCTTCACATAACGACAGTCTCTGCTTGGTCTTGGGCATTGATGAGCGCACTCAGTGTGAAAAGGTACTCCCATGTGCAGGGAGAGTGACCCCCCCACTGTCTAGCGTAGCCCAAGAACCCCATGGGCTTACAGCTCAGAGGAGTCGGTAAGGATGCGCCTGCTCCGCACAGACCACATGCACACAGCTACGCACCTCTCTTGAAGTCCTCCACTGCAGCCCCACACAGCATCTGTACCAGATCAGTCTCTGGCTAGCGCAGCTCTGCAGCTCCCTTTGCAGCAGCACAGTCTCTGGTGGCCACTGTACAGCAGTTTTACATACAATAGCACAGTCTTGGGTAAGGGTGGTAAAGCAGCCACAAAAGAAGCCTTGATTTTTTTTAGATATTTCTATAAAATGTGTTATAGGCAAGGCTGTAAAGTTTACTCACAATGACACAGCCACACAGTGCACAAGTCTTCACAGTTACACACGGCTTACTCAGTCAGAGTGTCCCTTAATGCACAGCACAACTGCTCAGCAAACTCCTCTCTCTGCAGCCTACTTTTGGCAATGGTCCCCAGAAGTCCAGCCTGGACTTGGCCCACCAAAGACTGATTTTCAGTGGGCTCTGCACACAGCTCTCTCCATCCAGGAATGTAGTCAAGTCCAAAGTAGTGGCTGCAGTCCTTCCTCTTGTCAAGAGCAGTTTCACAGTACAGCTGCCAATGCAGCCAGTTGCAGTCCTCCTTCATCCCTGGTCTCCCCCCAAAATGCTTGTTGCTCCTCCTCTGTTGGAGAAGCTTACCAGTTCAGCACTGTCTCCACTGCAAAAAGAGAGTAACAAACTGCAACAAGGGGGAAACAGAGCAGGCTAAATATATAAATAAATATATATATATATATATATATATATATATATATATATATATATATATATATAAAGTCTACATAGTAGTCCAAACAAAAACCACATCAACCAGTCTGGCAGGCTCCAGCCACTGCCAAACACATAATCAAAAGCAAATAAAGACCAATAATGAAGTGCAATACATCCTTGAAAGTTTTGTTCAGAGTGTTTCCTCATATAACACAGTGAACTGAAACATGGGAAGGACATTTCCAGGTGTCCCTCCCCATCCTTAAGTTCAGGTGTGTGTGTGTGTGTTCATTTACAAATTGAAGCATAATAAACATAGTTAACAATGCTTCAGTTATGAATGAACACAGTGAGTGATCGGTACTGATCACTCACTGTGTTCATTAAGAAAAAGAAGGGGATGGTAAATTGCATATTTCCCAACCCCTTCTTCCAATATCCATCCTGAAACATCCCTGCAAGCAGGAAAGGAAAGATGCAATCAGCATGAGGAATGTGCGCCCAGGCACATCCAGCACACCCTGTGCGCACGCCTATACATTGACGGTTTATTAAAGCTTCTAAAGCAACTTTACCAATCTGCACTGTAAAGTGGAACTATGCATGACAAAGGTGTATGATATCTGTAGTGCTTTTCATCCTTGTCATCAATTAGGATGTACTGAACAACAGACTAATATTGATACAGCCAATGGTATCAGGAGGACTTTCCATACAATATAAAAAGACCTAGACTTTTCAGACAGTATAATTTTACTGTCCTATACTTTGATGCATTTGCAGAAAAGATACTTTACTTATGCACCTTTGACAGACATAGAAAATTGTTAGTAAAAAAAAAAACACAGATAAGAGCTTAAAACATTTTTTACCTTAATGCATCCCTTGCATTTAGGTAAAAAATCTTTAGGTGTCAGCATCCCCCCTCAACCCCCCCTTTTACTTACCAGAGCCCTCATTCGATTCAGCACCATGCACATCTGCAGTTATTCTCTCCCCTCACTTCCGGGTCCAGTGGCTTTGCTGGGGTATCGGCAGCTTTTGGCTCCCAGTGCTGTCAATCAAAGCCAGTGATGAGGGGGCGGGGCCGAGTGCCGCTGTCTGTGTCAATGGATGCAGCGGTGGGGCTCGAGTGCCCCCATTGGAAGAAGCTTCTCATGGGGGCACTGGACAGAGGGGAGGGGCTAGGAGGGGTCCCGGGGGACCTGAAAGGTGGAGGTTCATGGCTGCTCTGTGCAATTCCATTGCACAGAGCTGGTGTGTATAGACATATTTATTATTTAAAAAAAAAATACCTTTACAATCACTTTAAAGCAACTCTGATACCAAACTAAGATTCCCATAAAAAGCTGTAACGTAGTCAAAACAGGAATTGAGAGGAAATCCCTTTAAAGTGAGGGAATCCTGGGGTGTCACCAGCGTAGCCAGGACTTGCTAACCAAAGTGAGATTCTTGTTTGGTGAAGGAGGACTGAGAAAAGAGTTTGCCTTGGGAAGGTAAAACAAGTCTTGAAAACAATTATTACAGCCTGCAATACTGCCAATCACCATTTTAGGGTCCTTTCACATGGGCTTTCCGCCCAGCGGGCTCTGTTTTGCTCAGCAAGGATCGATCTGCTAATCCCCACTGAGCAGGTGGATGACAAGTCTGTCTCCGCTCACTGTGCTGAGAAGGACCTGTCAGAGCCCTGCTCTTCTCTATGGAAGATCAGATGAAAATGGACCGCCTGCCCGTTTTTATCTGATCCTATCCGATCTGATCCTCCAGGCAGATGGATAATAGGGTTTCTATCCATCTGGATTTCACGGACATAATCGGCTCGTATAGCAGCGGGTGTCTGCGGAGATGTCACCACTGACATCCGCCGCTCCATTGGGATGCATGGAGCTTCTGATCAGGTCCCCCTGAAAACTGACAGGCGGACCTGTTCGGAAAGCCCATGTGAAAGGACCCTAAAGGTGTAATCATGCAAACCTAGCTGGCTGGATGCACACAGGCAGATAGAAATGTAGCATAAATTGTTGTGCACGCTAAGGTTTGTGTAGCAGCTAGGAATATCCTGCGTAAAAACCAAAAAAGTGCAGCACTCCAATATTATATTGTACAAAACATCAAAATAATATATCTATATCAATAAATGAAAATAGATTTGTGTGTTAGCACAGTGTGGTGGTAAAAATGAGAGAATGAAAAGGCAATTTTTACTACAAATTTTTTAACATTTGTTAACATTATTTAATTGGAAATTAGGATTTATCCTTGTGATTGGGTGTTTCAGTTTCACCTTTTGGACTTATAAGGTGTTAGGGAATTATTTGGATTTTACTTTGTGACATACACAGAAGTGGGATAACAATATTTGAATCTTTTTCACTGATGGATGTATATACAATATTTTGATGTTTTACACTATATATTATGGAAGGCCTGTACATTTTTATTTTACATATTTTGTCTTGTATGTGAGTACTACACATTTTTTTGTGTTGGCTAGCTCTTTTGTTAGGGAAAAGGTACTGCATAATGGCTACACGGTAACATTGTATACATTTAATTTTTAGCTAGGCACTTCCACAATAATTCTAAAATTCTCTAAGCTTTCATGTAAGTTGGAATGTGTTAGGTGTCAATTCAAGTCTGCAGATCTAAGCTCAAAATTAGCATAGGGCTCCATCAGTAGGTTAGAAAAGAAAATATATTTTTTTATTAAGGAGAACTGGTTGGGGGGCCCTTTAAACTGGACAACCTGGGCATTTCAGAGGAAAACTCATAGATGGAGCTTACAGTGCAGTAGGGAAAGCCCATGGACAAAGTGCTAGAAGAGTGTGTAATGTGCTGGGCAAAGGGGAATTGCTGGGAGCCCAGAAAGAGAGCCAAGAAAGACTATACTATGTAGTGGAAGCTGTGTGCAAAGCTGTAGGCAGCAACTTGTGTGTCGGTTGGAGAGAAGGAGCATCACAAGGGTTGCTGTTGTGCTGTGCTGCTCAGAGACTGCCTGTGTTTGCCAAACTGCTGCACTAATTGGATGTGCAGGGAGAGCCAAGAGGTGGGGCAGACTGTGCTGCACTGTGCCAGCTGTACTGCAGACCTTACCATCTGAAGAGATCCATATAGGCCTTCCCAGCATGTGGACTGCAAACTCTATTGAGGGAGACATTCTGAGGGAAGCTCTGTGCGTTGTGTGACCTGTCATCAGGCCTCCTAGGAATATGCTACCAATCTGTGGACAACTAAATGGCACTTGTGGTGGGAAAACTCTTGGCAATCTGTATTGATACTTACCTTGCTGCTGTTTGCTTAGAAACTTTGCTGCCTTGTGAAGGGTTGGCCCATAACATTTGTAAATTTTCCTTGGATTGAATCATTCTCTTGAGAGAGCGAGAGTGCTGCAATGAGAGTTCATGGGCCCCACCCCCAGCAGGCTGTGCTTTGCACCCTCCACCAGCCAGTGGTATAGTCAGGGCCTCAGAATTACAGATAGATCATATTGTTGTCCTTTATATATAATTACTACAGTGTTTTGGAGTTTGCCTTGTTATAACAGTATAGCCTTAACCTATAAACTTCTGTTATGTAAATAAATCCCTACTGATGACTACTAGGGTCAAATCGGACAGCAGTAGTGAAATACTGTATGTCAGGACCTAGATCATCTTCTGGTAGCACTGTGCTTCTCCGAGAGGAAGGTTATAAATCCCATGTCCACCTGCGAGTGTCTCTTAGAAGCCTGCAGATCCCAGTATTCAGTTTCCACCTCATGCTGGCTGCTGGAAGGGTATTTAGATTTAGATCTACTAGTGCCTCTTGCTCCAGTGTTTTGCTCTGCTGCCAGAGACTGCTTGCCATTTATTGTGATCCTTACCTTGAACTTACTCCTGCCCTGAAACCTGTGTCCTACTGCCTCTTATCTGCTCCTCTTGCTCCATATCCCAGGCCTGGTTCCCCCTTCTAATCTGATCCCTGCATCTCAAGTTTACCCGGTTTATCTATGTTCCCCATTTTGCATATATATTGTGTATAATCCATTCGTTAGTTAGGCTTTCTGTTACTCTATTGTTAGATTTTTTGTCACTGGGGTATGGTTTACCTATATCCTTATGTTTGTTGTGTTTTCTGCTTGCTAGTATTTGAATGGGTTATGGTTCACTGTAAATAAATCCCACAGTCTAGTCTCAGCCCCCTAAGTGTAGCTACAAAGATTGGCCACCCCTGCTGCTGATTCCTGACACTGTATTTTGTTTGGAGAAATGGGCTTCTTGGAAAAATAGTGGGAACAGCATCTGTGTATACTACTGCTGTGATTTTCATTTCATATTTTGTATTTTGGAAGAGTAGGGTATTGGTATTATTATTTGGACTTCTGGAAAATCAGTTCATGATGATTGATGTGTTACAATAAAGCATGCTTTCCTTTTGCACAGTCATGTATGTTTGAGTCTGAGATTCTAGCTAACTTTCTAAACTATACAGTAGGTGTCAGCATTCCACTGCCATTGGCTCACTAGGCTGTCATTCACAAATCTTCACCCAATGTTCTGAAATACTCAAATGCCTGTCAGTGGCTGAGAACATGTGTTGTACGGAAGAAGCCCACCTGCAAACACCAGCAGTACTTTGCATTTTAAAATGTACAATGTTTGGGCTGATCTGAGATGAGAAGTTTATGAATTGGTGGCGAACCTGAGGTCTGAAGTTTCAGCATTGTGTGTGTCTCCTTTTAACCACTTGCTGACCAGCCGCCGTAGTTATACTGCAGCAGTTTGGCTCTGTTACGCGAAACGATGTACATGTACGTCACTTCATGTAGCAGTTAGTGTTAGAGGGGGAGCCAGTCAGTGGGTCCGACAGATGCGATGTCCGCCGGGCACCCACGATCGCTTCCCATGGAGACAGAATGGCGGTCTGCTGATGTAAACACGGCAGACCGCTGTTCTGACAGTGATGAACACAGGGATCCTGTGTTCCTCCTATTTAGGAAAACAGGTCTCTGTGTTCATCCAGTGAGCCCATCCCTCACACAATTAGAAAGCACCCCCTAGGCTCACATTTAACCCTGTGATTTCCCCTGGTGTTAACCCCTTCCCTGCCAGTGTCATTAATACAGTAACAGTGCATATTTTTAGCACTGATTACTGTAGTAATGTCACTGGTCCCCCTCAAAAGTGTCAAAAATGTCAGTTAGTACACAAGACAAGTTTCTGAAATGCTGGTTCTACTGGCATGAATTCAAGTATACTTCAGAATACACGGAGTTGCTTACCCGCTGACGATCGTGGGGTTGGGGTCGGCCTTCCCCCCCCCTCCCTTCACCCCTCCCTTCTCCTCTTATTTCCCCTTCCCTTTTTTCTTTCTCTATCCTCCATATCTCCTCCTTCTTTCTCTCAACTCTCGGCATACCGCCTATATATACTCCTTTATCCTCTTCACCTCTTCTAGGAATTGGCTGTTATATTGTTGGCTCCTACTCATGTTGCTTAGTCGGTTTCCTGGAATGATGCGGTGCGACACCCCCTGAGGGGCGTACCGGCGGTGAGCCCTCTGGTGTCTGCCGCGGCATTCTGGGACGCTTGGGGTGTGCCTCCCTTTCCCGGTAGCCGGCCATGAGATGGATGCCGGTGGGGGGGGGGGTCTCCCTGACTGTGTCCTACGAATCTTTCCGTACACTATTCAGCTCTAAAATGTTTGGCCGCTGGCTTCACGGAGGGTTTACATTCTCTCCAAGATGTGCTCTGTAGACGATTTAGTGCTACGTTGTTACCTTTAGATATGCTGTCTGAACTGTCTATACTCTGTCATCAGCTCGCTGTACCTGTTATTTTGTCGTACCTATTGTTGGTTTATGGTATGTTTGTATGTTTCTTTTTCAATAAAGAATTTAAAAAAAAAATGTCAGTTAGGTGTCTGATCTGTCTGCTGCAATGTCGCAGTCCTGCTAAAATTCGCTGATCGCCGCGCCATTACTAGTAAAAATAAATAAATAAGTAGAAATTACATAAATCTTTCCTCTAGTTTGTAGACGTGATAACTTTTGCACAAACCAATCATTTTACACTTTTTTTTTACCAAAAATATGTAGCAGAATACATATTGGCCTAAAATAATGAAAAAGTTTCATTTTTTAATAAATTTTATTGGGAATGTTTTTATAGCAGAATGTAAAAAAATATATATATTGTTGCTCTTTTTTTGTTTATAGCGCAAAAAATACAGATCGCAGAGGTGATCAAATACCACCAAAAGAAAGCTCTATTTGTGGAAAAAAAAGGGCATCAACTTTATTTGGGTACAGCGTCGCACGGCCGCGCAATTGTCAATTAAATTTGCACAGCGCCTTATTGCAAAAAAATGGCCTGGTCATTAAGGGGGGAAACCATCCGGTCCTAAAGTGGTAAATGTGTTGTCATGTCCCTTCGGGGTGCATGGTGCTCAGTAGTCTGGTCCCTCTTGCCATATAAACTGGGAGGAGGAGCAAATCAGGGTCTGGGTATGCCTGCAGAACAATCAGCTATGAAGAGAGCATAGAGTGGGAGCCTGTTCCCCTCTGGAGGAAGAAATGCCAGCCTGAAGAGGAACTATAACTAGCACTTTTGTAGGGTAGGTGAACACCATAGCAACCCCTCCTGAATAGTTTAGAACTTAGAACTTATTATCACCATATTTACATTATGCAGTTTGTACTCAATCACCAGGGCTTCTTTTACACTGCCGCGCTGCCATTTGGTGGCAGGATGAGTGCTGCACAGTGTACCTGTGGTTTTCAAGCAGGTTACCCATGCTTTCCCATAGACTTCTAGTATGTCCCCCATTTTTGTTTTGTTTTCTGAAAGTGCACCAAAAAGTCCTGCATGCTACATTTTTGGTGCACTTTCAGAAAACGTGTCAAAAACACGGGGTATGATAGAAGTCTATGGGAAAACGCAGGTAATCTACGTGAAAACTGTGGATGCAGCCAAACCTCATGTGCTGGGCTGTTATGCCAACTAAAATGTTTAGAGAAAACAGTGCAATTTTGTGACTGTAAACCTTTTTAATAATTTTAATAAAAGTTTACCATAGCCACTACAATGACTCCTTAATGAATTTATACTTTAACAAAGTCAAGTAATGTATTTAGAAAGCTTTGCAATAGACCGCTAATGTAAAGGCAGGAATGTGAGCAGCCAATAAAATACTTTCTAGTGTGAAGTGCAAACTTAAATGGTCTGATAGCTGGTAGTGAATAGGAGAAGTGGTCACCCTCCTGGCGGTGCGAGAATAACTTCCCTTCAGTAAGTCATGCACTAGATGGCTTGGACCCCCATGTTACATTTTTCCTACAACCACAATAATGCTCGAGATTGATTCCAGACATGTGCAGGGTTGCTATGGATCAGGGGCTTGAAAGATTATGACCTAAGATCCTCCATCATGCCCCTAGAATGGAATGGTTCTGGGAGTCTCCTTAAATGTAGGACCCCAGCTGCATAGAGCAGCCACAAGTGTCAGCTATGCGGCGCTTACATGCAGCTGATTAGAGGTCTGAAGTTTATGCATTGGCACTGATCTGAGGTCTGTAGTGTATGGATTGGGGCAAATATGAATTGCATGCACTGGGGCTGATCTGAGGTCTGAAGAACATACATTAGGGCTGTGTTGAGATCTGAAGTACAGTACATGCTAGATGGCTTAACGGGTTTTGTGTGTGTGTGCACCAGTTAATTGATGTTTGTGCTCAAAGTTATGTTGCTTATAACAAGTTAAACTCATTCATTATTATTTAATTATTAATACATTTACCTTTCCATTAGCAAGTACGGTTATGAGTGCAAAAAATGAAAAAGTTGTATTGTTTACTGGCATACTGTTGTCTAATGCTTGTGAACACGGTCACTGACCCCTATTTTACAGTACGTTTTTTAATCCTCTCTTCTGGTTAAAGCACAGGTGCTGCTATTGGTATATTGAATAGACAGTGATTAAACTTGTAAGAATGAAGAATGGAGGATTAAACACTCATGAGTATTATACGCCAGGCAGTATCGAGGCATTATAAGCTTCAAAATGTCAACAGAATGGTAGCTATTGGGCCACATAAAAAAAACTATTGTACATACAAGCAAGCATCCACCTATAACAATACCAGCAGGTTTGCACAGATCAGTTTACCAGCAAAGACTCCTGACTGGTAAGGTCCAAATTGTTCACAGTGATGAAGATGGTTAAATCTATATATGAGTCCCCCTAATATATTGAGAAAACTTGCTTCTAGAAATTGAACCATGTCGACTGCAGATTACTCCACTTTCTGATGGGGATTACTATTTACATTCCCTGTCTACTCGTCGTAGTTGGACTATACTCATGTTAGGACCTGACTCACCACCATATTTCAGTCATCTATAAAACTGTCTTTATGATCTTTAACATCATTCTCTTAAAAAAGGCACCTGAAGTCCCCTCTTCTGCTGTGCAAGCCATGCCTTCATAGTGTTATAGTCTGTGCAATGCAACTATCTAAATTGTGCCTTTACCTAGTCAAAATGAGACGCAAATAATGAATGTTCAACTCTAAAGTAACATTTTCTTTTAGAAGTTCCATACAACCAGTTGTGAATGCCTGATGTTATCAGAAAAGACTGATGCCAGCCATATCTTAACAGCAAAATAACAGATTGCCTGTAAGAGTCCAGCACAGCCCAATAATGAGGACAATCAGTTTGGACTGCAAATATAGCGGCACTGGTAGACAGAAAAAACTACTTAAGCAACCCATAATTAACAGCATCATCTAATCTCCAAGTAGTCAACCTGTTTTTGTGATCTGCCAGTAGGTCCCCAATATGTGCTAAGTAGATTGCAGCGTCAGGGCAATTTTATATAGTTTACTCAGGAACTTGTGACGTTTTGTGTACAGGGGGCCAAAAGCTGTGTGTAAAGACCTGAGTAATGTTGAGTATAGGTTGGTATAGGCGAGTATAGGTGAGTAAAGGCCCGTACACACGTACCGATCGTCGGCATACAAACGTCGGCGGACGAAAGATCTGCCGATTGTACGCTTGTTAGTATGGTGCCTCCGACAGCTGTCTGCGCACATTCTGCGGACAAGAGTCTTTCTTGCAAACATTAAAATCTTTGTATGCCGACACCAGAACGGACGATTGTTCGCCAGTTAGTACAGAATTCTGCCGACAGACCGCAGATTTGCAAGACTGGGCATGCTCAGAAAAGAAAAAACACAGGGAAAGTTAACCATTACATGACATCACTTCTGCAGTCGGCTGTAGTCGGCGGACAAAATTCTTGGGCAGTCTTTGCACTTTTCAACAGACACCGACATCCCGGGGAGAAAAGACGAACGTTTGTATGCCGACGATCGGTACGTGTGTACGGGGCTTTAAAGTGTGTAAGCGGGCATGCATAGGCAGCTCTGTTTAAAACGGTAGAGTTAGAATGGAGTAACACCAATCTTTTAAAAACTCAAATAAGAGCTACTTCCACTAAAGGAATTATTATCAAAGCTGTATGCCAGTATACATCTAGCAGTATTGGAAAAGGAGGTGGATCTTCCACGTAGTCAATGGATCTAATGTCCTTGTCCAGGTCACAAAAATTGACACAGTTTTTTATAATACATAGGGCATATTATACACCACAGAAATTGTCCTTAGATCACGACTCAAAACTACTGAGTACTAAAACGACTAACTGAGTGTTGGCAGACTGTGAAACATACCAGTTATTAAGTAGGGCCCTGATGTTGTACACAATTATTGGACATAAAGATGTTCTCACATTTGTAAAGTGGGCCCAAGCTATGTCCAGTTTGACCTGAAAACAAAAATACCTTCTTAGTTGCCTTGATTTTTGTTTATTAAAACAATTTTTGGCTCAATCGGCAGTTCTTCTTGCAGACAAGAGGCATTGCGACGGACGCTTACTTTGCTCCCAGTGTGCCCCAGTGGCGGCTGGTGCTCAAAATTTTTGGGGTAGCGCAAAAAGAAAAATGTAATAGGTATTGCTTTGCGTCAAAAAACGCAGTAAAAAATTGCGTGACTTTGAAGTCATGGTACAGGCATGGCACAGGTGATGGTATAGGCATGGCATAGGTGATGGTACAGGCATGGCACAGGTGATGGTACAGGAGATGGTATAGGCATGGCACAGATATGGTATAGGCATGTCACAGGTCATGGTACAGGAGATGGTATATGCCCCCTTTCAATGCAGTGACCAGCGTACATGCCCCCTTTCAATGCAGAGACCAGTGTACATGCCCCCTTCAATGCAGAGTTCAGCATGCGTGCCCCCTTCAATGCAATGAACATTGTGCTGTGCCCCCTTCAATGCAATGAACACTGTGCTATGCCCCCTTCAATGCAATAAACACTGTGCTGTGCCCCCTTCAATGCAATAAACACTGTTCTGTGCCCCCTTCAATGCAATGAACACTGTGCTATGCCCCCTTCAATGCAATAAACACTGTGCTGTGCCCCCTTCAATGCAATAAACACTGTGCTGTGCTCCCTTCAATGCAATGAACTCTGTGCTGTGCCCCAACAATGCAGAGTTCAGCGTGCATGCCCCCTTCAATGCGACTGTGCTGTGCCCCCTTCAATGCAATGAACACTGTGTTGTGCCCCCACAATGCAGAGTTCAGCGTGCATGCCCCCTTCAATGCAACTGTGCTGTGCCCCCTTCAATGCAATAAACACTGTGCAGAGTTCAGCGTGCGTGCCCCCTTCAATGCAACTGTTCCGTGCCCCCATCAATGCAGAGTTCAGCGTGCGAGCCCCTTTCAATGCAGAACGCCACAGCATTGTCCCCAATCACTGCAGAGCGCCACAGCATTGTCCCCAATCACTGCAGAGCGCCACAGCATTGTCCCCAATCACTGCAGAGCGCCACAGCATTGTCCCCAATGATTGCAGAGTGCGCCACAGCATTGTACCCCAATGATTGCAGAGTGCCACAGCATTGTACCCCAATGATTGCAGAGCGCCACAGCATTGTACCCCAATCACTGCAGAGTGCCACAGCATTGTACCCCAATGATTGCAGAGCACCACAGCATTGTCCCCCAATGATTGCAGAGCGCAACAGCATTGTCCCCCAATGATTGCAGAGCGCCACAGCATTGTCCCCCAATAATTGCAGAGCGCCACAGCATTGTCCCCCAATGATTGCAGAGTGCCCACAGCATTGTCCCCCAATGATTGCAGAGTGCCCACAGCATTGTACCCCAATGATTGCAGAGTGCCACAGTATTGTACCCCAATGATTGCAGAGTGCCCACAGCATTGTACCGCAATGATTGCAGAGTGCCACAGCATTGTCCCCCAATGATTGCAGAGTGCCCACAGCATTGTCCCCCAATGATTGCAGAGTGCCCACAGCATTGTACCCCAATGATTGCAGAGTGCCACAGTATTGTACCCCAATGATTGCAGAGTGCCACAGCATTGTACCGCAATGATTGCAGAGTGCCACAGCATTGTACCCCAATGATTGCAGAGTGGCCACAGCATTGTCCCCCAATGATTGCAGAGTGGCCACAGCATTGTCCCCCAATGATTGCAGAGTGCCACAGCATTGTCCCCCAATGATTGCAGAGCGCCACAGCATTGTCCCCCAATTATTGCAGAGTGCCACAGCATTGTCCCCCAATTATTGCAGAGCGCCACAGCATTGTCCCCCAATGATTGCAGAGTGCCACAGCATTGTACCCCAATGATTGCAGAGCGCCACAGCATTGTCCCTCAATGATTGAAGAGCGCCACAGCATTGTCCCCCAATTATTGCAGAGTGCCATCATTGTACCCCAATTATTGCAGAGTGCCAGCATTGTACCCCAATTATTGCAGAGTGCCACAGCATTGTCCCCAAATTATTGCAGAGCGCCACAGCATTGTCCCCCAATGATTGCAGAGCGCCACAGCATTGTCCCCCAATGATTGCAGAGCGCCACAGCATTGTCCCCCAATGATTGCAGAGTGCCACAGCATTGTACCCCAATGATTGCAGAGCGCCACAGCATTGTACCCCAATCACTGCAGAGTGCCACAGCATTGTACCCCAATGATTGCAGAGCACCACAGCATTGTCCCCCAATGATTGCAGAGTGCAACAGCATTGTCCCCCAATGATTGCAGAGCGCCACAGCATTGTCCCCCAATAATTGCAGAGCGCCACAGCATTGTCCCCCAATGATTGCAGAGTGCCCACAGCATTGTCCCCCAATGATTGCAGAGTGCCCACAGCATTGTACCCCAATGATTGCAGAGTGCCACAGTATTGTACCCCAATGATTGCAGAGTGCCCACAGCATTGTACCGCAATGATTGCAGAGTGCCACAGCATTGTCCCCCAATGATTGCAGAGTGCCCACAGCATTGTCCCCCAATGATTGCAGAATGCCCACAGCATTGTACCCCAATGATTGCAGAGTGCCACAGTATTGTACCCCAATGATTGCAGAGTGCCACAGCATTGTACCGCAATGATTGCAGAGTGCCACAGCATTGTACCCCAATGATTGCAGAGTGGCCACAGCATTGTCCCCCAATGATTGCAGAGTGGCCACAGCATTGTCCCCCAATGATTGCAGAGTGCCACAGCATTGTCCCCCAATGATTGCAGAGCGCCACAGCATTGTCCCCCAATTATTGCAGAGTGCCACAGCATTGTCCCCCAATTATTGCAGAGCGCCACAGCATTGTCCCCCAATGATTGCAGAGTGCCACAGCATTGTACCCCAATGATTGCAGAGCGCCACAGCATTGTCCCTCAATGATTGAAGAGCGCCACAGCATTGTCCCCCAATTATTGCAGAGTGCCATCATTGTACCCCAATTATTGCAGAGTGCCAGCATTGTACCCCAATTATTGCAGAGTGCCACAGCATTGTCCCCAAATTATTGCAGAGCGCCACAGCATTGTCCCCCAATGATTGCAGAGCGCCACAGCATTGTCCCCCAATGATTGCAGAGCGCCACAGCATTGTCCCCCAATGATTGCAGAGCGCCACAGCATTGTCCCCCAATGATTGCAGAGTGCCCACAGCATTTTCCCCCAATGATTGAAGAGTGCCCACAGCATTGTACCGCAATGATTGCAGAGTGCCACAGTATTGTACCCCAATGATTGAAGAGTGCCCACAGCATTGTACCGCAATGATTGCAGAGTGCCACAGTATTGTACCGCAATGATTGCAGAGTGCCACAGCATTGTACCCCAATGGTTGCAGAGTGGCCACAGCATTGTCCCCCAATGATTGCAGAGCACCACAGCATTGTCCCCCAATGATTGCAGAGCACCACAGCATTGTCCCCCAATGATTTCAGAGCGCCACAGCATTGTCCCCCAATTATTGCAGAGTGCCACAGCATTGCCCCCCAATTATTGCAGAGCGCCACAGCATTGTCCCCCAATGATTGCAGAGTGCCACAGCATTGTACCCCAATGATTGCAGAGCGCCACAGCATTGTCCCCCAATGATTGCAGAGCGCCACAGCATTGTCCCCCAATTATTGCAGAGTGCCATCATTGTACCCCAATTATTGCAGAGTGCCAGCATTGTACCCCAATTATTGCAGAGTGCCACAGCATTGTCTCCAAATTATTGCAGAGCGCCACAGCATTGTCCCCCAATGATTGCAGAGCGCCACAGCATTGTCCCCCAATGATTGCAGAGCGCCACAGCATTGTCCCCCAATGATTGCAGAGTGCCACAGCATTGTCCCCCAATTATTGCAGAGTGCCAGCATTGTCCCCCAATGATTGCAGAGCGCCACAGCTTTGTCCCCCAATTATTGCAGAGTGCCAGCATTGTTCCCCAATGATTGCAGAGTGCCAGCATTGTACCCCAATGACTGCAGAGTGCCAGCATTGTACCCCAATTATTGCAGAGTGCCCACAGCATTGTACCCCAATCGATGCAGAGACCAGCGTGCGTGCTCCCTTTAAACTTACCTGGCGGCGGCGCGGCTCAGCTTCTTCCTCCTCTTCTGCGGCGGGTCCTTCTCCCTCGTCTCGGCGGTGGGAACCGGCGGGCGGCCTCTCCTCTTCTCTGAGCGGCGGTGACGGTGAGTGACTGACGCACGCACCGGCACCGCCCCCATTGCGACGTCAGCGATATCCTAGGATGATGATTGGTCCAGGCTGTAGACTGGACCAATCACAGCCAGGATATCAGAAAGTGGGGGTGTCCAATCGCAAAGACTTGCGCCCAGGTTACGCCCCCAGAAGGCAGCCAATCGGCGCATCTTCTGGGACGTAACCCCCCCCCCCCCCTAGCCACCAGTTCCTTCAGGCGAGGCCGGCGAACCCAATTTTTTTTTGTACAACTTTATTTGTTCGTTTTTTTTTTTTCTTTTTTTTCTTTATTTTTTTTAGGGGTAGGGGGGCGGCGCCCTGGCGCCCCCTATGCACGGGCCGCCACTGGTGTGCCCAATTTGTTCATGGCACACTGGGAGGAAGAGGAAGTATTTAAAGATCGCCCTCCCCAGTTGGTCTGCTATAAGAGGTACATAGATGACCTGATAAGGGTTTAGGAAGGCAATATGGCAAGTTTAGAAGGATTCATGCAGAACCTAATGGAAATACCAAGAATATTCATTTGACATGGAATGTCAATAGATAATGTATATTTTTTCTTGATTTGGAGATTTTTAAGTAAGGTGATTACTTTCAGACTCACAATTATTTCAAACCAACAGATCGAAATGCCTATATATCTCTGGATAGTTGCCTCCACAAGATGTGGTTGTGCAACATTCCAAGAGGACAATTTACAGTATCAAGCTGAGGCGTATTTGCTTACTGGAGGATGAATTCCTCTCACAATCACAGGTATTGTCCTAAAGATTTCAACAGAAGGGTTATGACAAACTATTTAGGATAAGGAAATAACGAGGTTGAGATTACTGGATAGAAGTGCCCTAGTAGCTGATAAATTGAATAATAAAAAAGAGACTAATATTAAATACAAATTGCTTCTTGATTACAATGTTCATCACAAGAAATTTGAGAATATAGTGAACATTGGGTGATTTTAATGCAAGATCGGTAAAGAAAAAAAGGGATAGCGCTGCCCAATAGTGAACAATCAATCAATCATTCAATAATAAACTCCTGTGCTATAAAATTGCTATAAACATTGATACACTGAAAAATACATAAACACATATCAGGTAAAAAAATAAGTCCAACTGGTCCACGCATAAAGTGCTCTAGTGCATCTTCATATTTCAATATGTGCTCCACCATATAACAAGAGTGCTCCATCAGCAGGCGAAATACTCGCTCAATTCAGGACAAGACCCTCAAAAGGGCTAACACAGCATAATGGTAATCAATCCTGTACACCAGATAGTGGGTCCTCTTCTCACTTCTTCATCTGATGATGGAAATTCTCCAGCTGGGATGACTCCACAGAACTCTCAGAATAAAGAAAACAATCTCTAATAGTGCAGTATCATGGTTAAAATGCATAAGAGAATACCACCAGGCAAACTTAAGGAGATGCACTCACGTTTTTTCAGTTAAAAGAAAGCAATATGATATAACATAGGGTTCCGCAAGGGCTCCCTCTTTAAACTTGATGAAATGTTATCTGATGATTTTGGTCGCTTTCTTTTTTTAAAAGGCACCCTGGGTGGCTCGTCTTGCACGTTTGCTAACGTATATGCCCCCAATCAGGACCAGGTCGGCTTCCTTGTCTCTACATTGAGGAAACTCCAGGACTTGCCACGGGTATCACGATGTTCGCTGGGGATTTTAACGTCACCCTTGAACCTAAGATAGACACTTCCACTGGTAAGTCGGCTATTGCACACAAACGCTTGATCCATCTCCGGAAACGCTTACACGACAGCCAACTAGTGGACGCCTGGCGTACACAACACCCTTCAGACAGGGACTATTCTTATTTTTCTAAAACTCATCTCACCCATTCTAGATTAGATTACATCTTATTAGATCACTTTCACTTAGAATTATTACGTTGCACCTCCATTGAGCCATCCTCCTTTTCCGATCATTCGCCGGTCACCCTTACGTTTACCGTCCCCTCTCTTTCACATAAACATACTCAATGGAGGTTAAATGATACTCTTTTTGCTGATGTTCTAGATAAGCAGCGCATAGGTGGGGAGATCTCCATGTACTTCTCTGAAAATTCTGCAGTTGACACTGACCCTGCGGTGCTGTGGGAAGCCCATAAATCTTGTATCCGTGGTAGATTTATCAAACTGGGCTCTCGGAAGAAGAAAGAGAGGTCTCTCCTACTGACTGCCTTGCTGTCTGAGATCCGTAACTTAGAACGTAGCCTTAAAGCCTCCCTGTCTACGGCAATTTTCCACACTTTAACACAGAAGAGAGAGGATCTTAAGACACTCTTATATGCACAACACAAACAGCTATATAAGCGTGTTTCTCAACGCCAATACGAATAGGGTAATAAACCGGGTAGGCAATTGGCCAATTCCCTTAGAAAACAGAAATCTGCTTCTTTTATCCCTAAAATTAAGAGAGCCAATGATACACTGGCGCATGATTCCACTTCCATAGCCTCTGTGTTCCAGTCCTTTTACCAACCCCTATATAACGTTCCTAAAACTATTACTGATAAGGACCACCGTCGCTCTTTGATCGCGGAATATTTGGCCCAGGCTAATCTCCCCCAACTCTCGAGCATGGCCACTTCTTCTTTAGACCAAGATATCACTGTTTTAGAACTTAAAAATGCATTGTCTTCCATGCCTATGGGCAAGGCCCCCGGCCCTGACGGGTTCTCTGTCTTTTTTTATAAAACATATGTTGACACTCTGTTACCGCACCTGGCCTTGTACGTTAATCTTCTCCCTGATGGGGGCGTCCTTCGCCCAGAGACGTTGCATGCTCATGTTACTGTACTCCCCAAGGAGGGCAAAGATCCTAGTCTCTGTAGCAGTTACCGCCCCACCTCCCTCTTAAATATAGACGTAAAGGTCTATGCTAAAGCACTTGCGGCTAGACTGCTCCCATTTTTATCAGATCTTATTGACAAAAGCCAAACGGGCTTTGCTTCTGACCGAGAAGCCAGAGATAATGTCTCCCGTACGCTTTCTCTGCTGTCCCATGTTGAAGGGACCTCCCAGCCCACCCTACTGCTTTCCACAGATGCTAAGTAGGCGTTTGATAGGGTGGACTGGGAGTTTCTTATGTCCACTCTCCAGGCTATGGGCGTGGGTCCCAGACTCCTTCACATGATAGGGGCCCTTTACCGTTTCCCCACTGCACAAATTCATGTGAATGGTATCCTTAGTTCCCCCTTTACGTTATTTAATGGCACACGACAGGGATGCCCTCTGTCTCCCATTTTTTTCGTTGTTTCTTTAGAACCCTTCCTGGCTCATATTCGAGCTAATCCCTCTGCTCATGGTATTATTATAGGACCTTATGAACATAAATATGCGGCGTATGCCGATGATATTTTATTTTATGTTCAGCAGCCCCTTATCTCTCTCCCCAATCTCCTATCAGAACTCCAAAGATATGGCACCCTTTCTAATTTTAAGATAAATTTATCCAAATCAGAGATTTTGAAAGTTTCTGTTCCCCATTCTGTGGTTGACAGACTCTGACCATCTTTTCCATTTGCGTGGCAATCTTGCTCCCTTAAATATTTAGGTGTCCACCTTACTGCGAACATATGTGATACCTCGGTGGCAAATTACGTTCCTCTCCTTAATGAAGTTAGGGCCGACCTGAGTAAGTGGAATCATTTGGCGACCTCTTGGACTGGGAGAGTGAACGTGGTCAAGATGAACGTGCTACCCAGGGTGCTCTTTTTGTTTCAAATGTTACCTTTTAATGTTCCAAAAAATTTTGTGAAATTGCTATCCTCCCTAGTGATGTGTTATATCTGGCGCCGATCAGCCCCCCGAATAGCTGGAAATATTTTGATGCGTGCCAAGCTGCATGGGGGACAGGCGGTGCCAGATTTTGATAAATATCTACAAGCATCTATTATGACCCGGGTTTTTGACTGGAAACATAACCTGGGTACTAAGTTGTGGGTGCAGTTAGAATGTGATCTTGCTGAGACTTCTTTGTATCGTCAACTTTGGATTCCTCTTAAGTGTAGAACTTACGCATCTGGAACGTCTCCCTTTTCCACCTCTGTTTTCCATACCTGGGACACATGGCATAAACGTTTCAAGCTACACTACAATTCACCCTTGATGCCTCTCCTAGGCCATAACTATTTTATCTTTTCAACATTGGCTGCCGTATTCTATAAATACTTTGTTACACCATGTCTCCTCCTCTCAGGGAATACTCCCTGTATCCACTTTTCCTCGTTACTCTGCATTGTCTTTTCGAGACCTTTGGCAATATAACCAACTGAGGCAGTTCGTCAAAAACCTTCCACAACCTCTACGTACGCTGAGCTCACTAAACCCAGTAGAAAAACTCCTGGTATCTGATCGTCCTCAAAAAGGTGCTTTGTCCCAAATGTATAAAGCGCTCATTGCCATGGAGCCTATCCAACAGTTGCCCTCTTTGCAACGCTGAGAAACTGACTTGCAATTGCCACTCACGGATTCCGTGACTAATTCTATACTTAACCTTTGCCACTCTTCTGCAATCTCTGCTAAAACAGTGGAGATGAACTACAAACCTCTTATGAGATGGCAATTTTCACCAGTGAGATTGCATCGAATGTTTCCTTCCTCTTCCCCTCTGTGTTGGAGGGGTTGTGGACAACCTGCCACCCATGCTTATATATGGTGCTCGTGTCCGATCATATGTACTTATTGGTCCTCGGTGCTATCACTCATAGAAACTATCCAGGGTTCCCCTGTTGCTGCTGACCCATGGTCTGTTCTATTTCATGGTACGACGGTTCCGCCCCATAGGTATAGAAGGTCAATTACACCTCACCTCCTCAATGCGGCTAAGGCTCTCATTCCTTTATATTGGAAGAATCCAGTGGCTCCACCTATAGCTCTTTGGCTGCGTTCTGTTGACCATACGTATCGCCTGGAGGACATGGCCTATGATTTCAGGGGTCATGCCCCTCAGGCTCATAAGATTTGGGCATGCTGGCTTGCCTTCACCCAATCTAAGAAATACGCTGAGCTTTTAGATGAGTAGTCATGATCTGTGATATTTTGTTATGTTGCAACTTTTTGGTTACACCAAGAGTCTCCCTCCTTTTCTTCTTCTTCCCCCCTCTCTTTCTTCAACCTCTTCCTTTTTTTTTTTGTCTGTCTTGTTTGTGGTCGTGGGCTCTCTGCCCTTGGGTTTTTTAATACCTCCTGTCAACTGTGTTGCCTGATAGGCAAACCATCTGATACATGGAACCTGGTTTATGCTGCCACAGAGATTCAGGATCACGTAAGGGTTATTTGTCTGATATGGGCAATGTATGGTTGTTCGTCAGTGGACGATGGAATTTTCATGGTCCGTATATAATGGTTTTACTGGTTTCGTTTAAATGTTTCTTATCTGGATGCTACTCTTGGTAGTTTACTGTGTATCTGATTTGTTTAAATTTAATTTTAAAAAAAATTGTTTTTCAATATGTAGGTTCCTATTGTTGTTACCACAGGAGAACCCCATATGTGTATGATCTTATATCATGATTTATCATGATCTGGTATATACCTCAGTATAGTTGCCCTAGCCAGTAGAGGCAGTTGGGGATCCAGTGGTTAACCAATTTTGTCTTATGACTTATATGCATGTACTTATCATGTTTTATTGAACACTTTTGTACGTATATATGTAATAAATGTTTTAATCTTTTATATAAAAAACGACTGTTGCATTTTGTTCCCATCAAGATCAGCACCCACTTATAGCCTATAAAGTCCCAACCCACTTGAGAGGTTGAGAAATCCCATTTGTGGGATTCTCTCACTCCCCTCCTCTCTTCTTTTCACTTCCTATTGTTATTACTTATATTTTTGAAGACCTCTCCCCTTCCCCCCCCCCCACCCCCTTTTTTTTTTACTTCTTGGGAAATTTTGCACTTGATGTTTTGATAATAATATCACAAAGAGAGACCCTCTCTTTTTTTTTTCTCACAAGTTTCTCCTTAACGATAATTTTTTGGGTAATGTTTCACTTAATGTTTTGATAATGAGAGACCTCCTTACCCTTTTTTTTTTCCTCTTTCATAAGTTTTTCCTTCATGATAATTTTTTGACTTCTTGGGAAATTTTTCCCAAAATGTTTTGATAATAATATCACAAGAGAGACCCTCTTGGGGCCTTTATTTTTTCTTCCCTTTGGTTTAGGAACTATTAACCACTTGCCGTCTGCTCACATTGCTGCAGTGGCTCGTTATCGTCCAGCGACGTAGTACTACGTCGCTGGACTCCTCCCCTTGTGGGCGGCGCGCATGCCGCCGGAGGCTCGCTCCCGTTGTGTTCAGCCACAGTGGGAGTCGGGCCAGGGGAGGAGCAGCGTTGGGGAATCGAGTGTGGAGACAGGCTAAGTGACAGGCAGGGTCAGATTGCAGGGTTCGGCATAGCTGAACATGCGATCTGTCCCTGTGTCACTCAGTCACCTCCCCCCACACATGTCAGTAAGCACCAGACATACATTAACCCCTCCCTCTCCTGCCAGTGTCATTTTTACAGTAACAGTGAATATTTATAGCACTGATTACTGTAGTAATGTCACTGGTACCCCCAAAAGTGTCAAAAATGTCAGTCAAGGGTCCAATCTGTCCGCCGCAATGTCGCAGTCCGGCAAAAAAAATCGCAGATCACCGCCATTACTCGTTAAAAAAAAAAACACCAAAAATGACAGAAATCTTTCCCTTAGTTAGTAAAAGCAATAACTTTTGCGCAAACCAATCAAAATACACTTATTGCAATTTTTTTTACCAAAAATATGTAGCAGAAAACAAATTGGCCAAAAATTTTAAAAAAATTTTGATTTTTACATTTTTTTGGGGGGGAATTTCATATAAAAAAACATGAAAAATATTGTTATTTTTTTCAAAATTTACGCTCTTTTTTTGTTTATAGCGCAAAAACTAAAAATCGCACAGGTGATCAAATACCACCAAAAGAAAGCTCTGTTTGTGGGAAAAAAAGGACGTAAATTTAGTTTGATTACAGCATCGCACGACCGCGCAATTGTCAGTTAAAGTCGCACAGTGCCGAATCGCAAAAAGTGGCCTGGACGTAAGACAGCAAAATCCTCCGGTGGTAAAGTGGTTAAGGTGCAGTAAAGCTGGTATTTGACACAGATGTATATAGGTATAAACCTAATTTTACTTGTTATTTTTGGTTTCTTTTTTTTTTTTTTCTTTTTTTCTTTTTTTTTTCATTTCATGTATTGTCGATAAAATGTAATAAAAACATATAAATAAAAAAGAAAATATGATATAACAAAGAAACAGGGTTTCACAGCATCCAGATCCAATGATACACGTCGCCTGGCTACCCTTTACACATTACACCACTCTCCCTGGTGGCTTCCCATGTGGTCCATCTGTTCCGTTCCATTTAGAGACACCACGTTGCACCATCGGGGATTTTGTATTCATGAAATTTTAGGAAAACTTTATGTGGACTTTATTTATTTTATAATTCATAATATTTAGGCTCCATTCACACCAGAGCGTATCGTTTTCAGGCGTTTTGTTTGGTCAATTTTCAGGAGTTTTTCAGGTGTTTTTTGCAGGTGTTTGGAGGAAGGCATTGACATCTAACAAAAACGCCTGTAATCTGCCAAAAAAAGAAGCTCATGTACTTTTTTGAGCTTCAGGCGTTTTGCTTCAGGTGGCAAAACGCTCATATGTGAACAGGGGCCATTGAAATTAATAGGATTTTGTTTGTTGAGCGTTTTACCAGCTGAAAAATGCTCTGGTGTGACCAGGGCCTTAAAGATATTTGTTTGGTTTTTGTGCTGCACTATTTTTAGGTATATCTTTACTTGTAAGTAGATTTAGATGGGCTCAACTAACAAATTAAGGCCCCTTTCACACTTGTGCGACCTAAAAGTCGCGCAATTTTGCCGTGATTTTACCACAATTTTTCCGCTATTTTGCTGTGATTTTGACTGGACTTGAGGCAATGCCTATGTCTATGGACCTCAAAACGCATCAAAGTTGGACCAAAGTAGTGCAGAGACTACTTTAAAGTCATTGCAACTTGAAGTCACACAGATATGAACGGTACTCATTGGAAACCATGGAGTACGACTTGTCATGCGACTTTGCAGCCTCAAATCGCAGGACAAGTCGCACAAGTGTGGAAGGGGCCTTAAGCTAAACTTCAGCTTACACTTTTTAAACAGTTACTACAACAGTTTTTTTTTTTCCTTTTGGTAATTTATAAATGAATTACATAAATGAATAAAAGCTGATCATTGTAAGCACCCTGTTAATGGCACATGTTTGTCGAAACCCTTAAACTGTTACTCTCTCTGGGCAGCTTGGTCTGTTAAAGGAAGTAGAAAAATAAGAGACTGAGGTTGGGCTCACATATATGCGGCCGTGGTTTCAGTGCGGCAGTCCGGTGCGTTTCGGTTCACCGGTTCAGATGTGATTTAGGTTTACATTTTTACCTGAAATCACACCTGAACCAGACCCAAAAGCGCACAGGACCCTTTTTGAAACCGCACCGCGGCTGCCCCGCACATATGTGAACCTGCATTAAAAGCCGTTCGCATTATTATTATTATTATTATACAGGATTTATATAGCGCCAACAGTTTGTGCAGCGCTTTACAATGTGAGGTAAGACAATACAGTTACCATACAATTCAAAACAGGAGGAACTAGAGGGCTCTGCTCGTTAGAGCTTACAATCTAGTTCACATTCACATGCTATGCGAATTGGATGAAGTTAAAAATGCATTGACCGGTTGCCGACTGCGCATAGTATATTTACTGCGGCAGTCAGCCCCGGCCAGGCAGAGTGACGTAGATCTACGTCACTCGCCTGTCACTGGAATCGGAGCCAATAGCGGGCGAGCGCGCGCCCGCTGAGGCGCGCGCCCGCTGAGGCGCGCGCCCGCTGAGGCTCGTTCAGGGAGGAGTGTGGGCGTGTGACCGGCGGACCCGATGTCCGCCGGTCACTCGCCGATCGTCGGTACAGCGGGAGAAAGGCAGAGCGGCTTATGTAAACAAGCCGCCTGTCATTCTCCCCTGTGTAAAAATGAAGATCAGACGGTTCTACTATGTAGAACCGTTGATCTTTGTTTTTACACCAATAGCCATGTCCCACTACAGTTAGAAGCACGCCCCTAGGACACACTTAACCCCTCCCTGTCCAATACAGTTAACCACTTCCCTGCCAGTGTCATTTTTGCAGTAACAGTGCATATATATAGCACTGATTACTGCAGTAATGTCACTGGTACCCCCAAAAGTGTCAAAAATGTCAGTCAAGAGTCCGATCTGTCCGCCGCAATGTCGCAGTACCGCAAAAAAATCGCAGATCGCCGCCATTACTTTTGATTTTTACATTTTTTTTGAGGGGGGGATTTCATATAAAAAAAAGTGAAAAATATTGTTATTTTTGCAAAAATTACGCTCTTTTTTTGTTTATAGCGCATGATCAAAAAATCGCACAGGTGATCAAATACCACCAAAAGAAAGCTCTGTTTGTGGGAAAAAAAGGACGTCAAATTTGTTTAGGTACAGCGTCGCACGACCGCGCAATTGTCCGTTAAAGTCACACAGTAAAAAATCGCAAAAAAAACCCTGGTCAAGGGGGTAAAATCTTCCGGGGCTTAAGTGGTTAAAATTTGCATATACGTAAACCCAGCTTTACTGGTGAAAATAAAGGAAAAAAGCCTAAAAAAAATGAAATTAATGAATCCACTACATCTAAGAATTTGCATTTGGGTTTAGATACACTTTAAATAATAAATTGTTTAGTCACCACTTTTCACAGCAAGCCTATGCAATAGAATTGATTTTTTCTAAACTAGAAAGCAAGTAGTGATTTTATTTCATATATATATATATATATATATATATATATATATATATATATATTTTTTTTTTTTTTTTTTTCTTTTTGTTTTTGTATTTATAAAGTGCTGCCAATTTACACAAGAAGCTTACAATCACTTATATAAATAATCATGTGCAGAGGATTCTGCCTTGCACATGGTAAAGGAAAAAAGTGAGCACAGCTTAACTTTTTAAGTGAACATCTTCTAGTGTTTAGTGACTCCAGTCCAATAGGTTCATTACTAAGAATTTAGATTTTTACGCAACAGCTGATGAGGAAATAATCTTAGTTATTCACCCCTGCGTATGTAACCAGTAAGGCGGACTAGAGCACAGCACCCACTTTTCCTGACAGTAATGGGTAGGACTGATAAGACAGGGAGGAGTGGGAGGAGGGAGGTAGGGACAGTCTAGCAGGTTCATGTGCCTTTTAACCAGTCAGCCAGCAGCAGATCTGAACCAGTGCATGCAGATAGGTATGCAAACAATACTGCTTGTTATCCTTAGTAAGAGGGAGGGTGAGCTGCCTGTAAAACTGCAGCACAGACAAGAGACAGATCAGGGCACGCTGGCACAAAGGCTGCTGCAGTAAATGAGACTAAGGGAAAGGAAGGAGACTGCACTGATCTTTCTCATGCTGGAGTAGATGCCTGCAGTGTGACATACTGATATTCTCACACCTCTCTGCATTGTCTCCATCCAGATCTCCTCTGTCTATCCCTTCTGCACACATTCCCCATAGACGGAGTACTGCAACATGGGGAAGAAGATGAAGAGAGGCTGTGACTGCAAGAGGATCCTCAAGAACAACTGGCTGCTCATCGTCACCGTGGTGGCAGTGGTTTTAGGTCAGTGATTGCCTTTTCTAAAACCTATGTGTTGCATCCAGCTTTATTTTTAAATATGCTTATTTGCTGTCATAAAATTGACAGTCAGGCCAACAGAGGGGTTCAATTTTCTTGGAATTAGGGTCACATCCAGCACAGGAATTATATTTTGATATTCCTATCCAGTATATCGCTTGCGGCTAGCAGTAAAATACATGTCTCTTGGGTTAGATCAAAACCAAAGCTGACCTAATGTAGGGGGAGGGGAGGTATCGCCCTGTTAATGAGTGGTACGGATGCTGGTGCCTTGGTAACAGATACAGGATGGATGAGCATCATATCATTCCAATTAAGATACACTACATCTATTTGGCTGCTGGTTCTATTGCAGCTACTTTATCTGCTTGAAATGTCGTCAAATGGACTGTATAATGCAAATTGTGCTGCAGCACAAAATTCCCAATTTTTCATTAGAGAGATAGCTATTGTATACATTCTAGCAGGTGTGCTATGGTGGCTTTTAGGAAAAAATCATTAAAATCACTCAATGCTTACATACGTGTATGGTGTTTATAGTGCTCTGTGCTGACAAGATGTTTTTATATCTATTTCTTTGTGCTTCACATCTAGCCTTTTTCAACCTTTTTACCCCAGAGAAATGCTTAAAAAATTTTAGAGTCTCAGGGAACCAATGCTAAAATTGGGGGTTAGTAAGATCGGTGGTGGTCATAATGCCACCCATACAGACAGGTAAAAAGATCATTGGTGTCATGCTGCTGACTCTGCCATGTGGTACTGGACCTAGAATGATAAGGTCAATCAATCACGGCTCAAGGAACCTCTAGCAAATCTCTGGAAGAGCCCTAGTTGAGAATGACAGTCCTAATCTGACAGATGCAACATACATTGAGTTATATAAAGATTTAAAGAACTGATTTTTACTATTTTATCCAGATTTGGTTCATATTGGAGCTATAAGAGTGATAATTACTCATCTAGACATCCTGCCCTTAGACTTAAATGTTCATGGGTCATGAAGTGCAATTTGAGAAATGGTTAGCGTCCTTTTAGGGGGAAGAGCATTTTATATCCTGAGGCAGCATCTTGGAAGATTTATAGGGTCTGCATACCATAACTCCTTAAAAATCAATGAAAGATCCAACATATATGTATTAGAACTGAATGGCAATACATGAACTCTTAGCAGTAATGTGAACAGCCTTGTTTTTTGTTGTCTAAAGACATGTTTTAAATTTCCATTTTTTTTTATTAAAAATTGGTTTAACTTAAAAGCATGTATTGCCATTTTTCCTTAAGTTGCCTGTTTGTTGGATCTCTTTAATGTCTCAGGTAAAATTTTGGATGCAGCCCCTATGGGCTACAGTGGGCAAACACTTGGGGTAAGTTATGTATCTGAAGTAATGGTAGAGGAGTTACTGTACATAATAATCAAGTGGATTTTATGGTTTATTCCAAGTGTAAGCTTATAACTCGGATCTGTTCTAAGCTAGTGTTATGGAGAAGAGGTGTTTATTCACATTTTATAATAAAGTTAAATATTGTGTGCCTATATCAGTAAAAGTACTTAAACAGAGAACGGTTGGTCTGCTTGTTGTGGGACTGATCAAAATTCTTCCCTCATTCAAAAATCAGGCATTTTAACACATTCCAATATATTTTGCCAGTTCAGGTACCCATTTACTAACCACTGACAGGTATACAGGTAAAGAAATTTGATGTAGTCAGTACATTCTATTGTAGTGCACCTAATGGAGTACATAAACATTTGATGATTGTGAAAAATCAGCTTGATACTCCTTTAAGATTCTTTTATAAGACACATGTGCATCCTTACACACTGAGAAAAAAAACACTGGTGGTGGCATTAATATATCCATAGATGAGTCAGTTGTTTTCATTCAATCAGTGGATTTAACAAAACAAAAACTGACCCAAGTCCCCCATCCGCACATTTGAGGTGGATGAGGGAATCCTCCCCGCTGTGTCATTGCATTTTGATAGTGGGGAGATTTCTCTACCAACAGAATTCACAGATGAGGCTAAAATCCAGCAAGGTGGTTGAACAAAAGTCAATCAGTACTGCTGAACTGACCAAATTTTGATCCATGTATAGTCAGCTTTATCTATATAGAATGGTAATGATCTCTAGGAAAATCCAGCCCAGGCGGGCAGTTGTTACCTAGTGTTGGGAAAAGTTGCAAGGCACCCATTGATATAGGTTTGCTTTAAAAAAACAGAATGGGTATCTATCATCCCATGTCAAAAATTGCCTTTGTCATTAATTTTAAAGTGAACTTGTGGCCAGATCATTCATAGAATATGTAGAAGTGAACTTGTGGCCAGATCATTCATAGAATATGTAGAAGTGAACTTGTGGCCAGATCATTCATAGAATATGTAGAAGTGAACTTGTGCCCAGATCATTCATAGAATATGTAGAAGTGAACTTGTGCCCAGATCATTCATAGAATATGTAGAAGTGAACTTGTGCCCAGGTCATTCATAGAATATGTAGAAGTGAACTTGTGACAAGATCATTCATAGAATATGTAGAAGTGAACTTGTGGCCAGATCATTCATAGAATATGTAGAAGTGGACTTGTGGCCAGATCATTCATAGAATATGTAGAAGTGAACTTGTGGCCAGATCATTCATAGAATATGTAGAAGTGAACTTGTGCCCAGATCATTCATAGAATATGTAGAAGTGAACTTGTGCCCAGATCATTCATAGAATATGTAGAAGTGAACTTGTGCCCAGATCATTCATAGAATATGTAGAAGTGAACTTGTGCCCAGATCATTCATAGAATATGTAGAAGTGAACTTGTGACAAGATCATTCATAGAATATGTAGAAGTGAACTTGTGGCCAGATCATTCATAGAATACGTAGAAGCGGACTTGTGGCCAGATCATTCATAGAATATGTAGAAGTGAACTTGTGGCCAGATCATTCATAGAATATGTAGAAGTGAACTTGTGGCCAGATCATTCATAGAATATGTAGAAATGAACTTGTCGCCAGATCATTCATAGAATATGTAGAAGTGAATTTGTGCCCAGATTATTCATAGAATATGTAGAAGTGAACTTGTGACCAGATCATTCATAGAATATGTAGAAGTGAACTTGTGGCCAGATCATTCATAGAATATGTAGAAGTGAACTTGTGGCCAGATCATTCATAGAATATGTAGAAGTGAACTTGTCGCCAGATCATTCATAGAATATGTAGAAGTGAACTTGTGGCCGGATCATTCATAGAATATGTAGAAGTGAACTTGTGGCCAGATCATTCATAGAATATGTAGAAGTGAACTTGTGCCCAGATCATTCATAGAATATGTAGAAGTGAACTTGTGCCCAGGTCATTCATAGAATATGTAGAAGTGAATTTGTGCCCAGATCATTCATAGAATATGTAGAAGTGAATTTGTGCCCAGATCATTCATAGAATATGTAGAAGTGAACTTGTGCCCAGATCATTCATAGAATATGTAGAAGTGAATTTGTGCCCAGATCATTCATAGAATATGTAGTTATTTACATATTTTGAACAAGCAGTACAAGACCTAAAATAAGCCCTCAATAATGTCTGTATCTATAAGCATTGTGGAGAAATGTAAGTTCCCAACACAGGCAGTGATATCTCTGCTTTTTAAAACAGAATATTGGCAGAATACCATCCTTCTAGTGTTAACAACCCGCACGTATTTGGCCCTATCTTTCCGTTTTTTTAAACCAATGTAGAAGGAGAGCAATGTATCTCTATAGGCTGACAGATGTGTTTACATTCACCCACGAGTCCCATTAGATCAGCAAAAACAAAAAGAAAAAGTTTGCAATCCTTTTTGCTGCTCTACGAATCCGATTAACATGGATGCTAACATCAACACATATCTGCCCATGTCCACCCGCTCATAGAGAATGCATAAGTCAGTTTTAACTCCATCCCGAGATGGAGAAAAAATTGGGACAGACATGGATGACACAAATGACATCTGTCCTGTTCTGATCCGATTTAGCAGCGTTCTTTCTATATATTCCCTACTGACCGAAAACAGAGGATGGTCATGTGAAAGGATACTTTCTAAGCTGTTTGAAATGGACTGAAACTGAGTCTTAGTTGTGATTTTGAAGATCTTTGAGAATGAATAACTTCAATTTAAAACACATAGATAGGTTAGGGATTGCTCTTCTTTTTAGGAATATGTAAACTGTTTAATGTTGATAGTTTGGACACAGGGGCACTTTAACCTTCTTGCATTAGAAGGTATGTTATTGGAAAATAAAAGGAAAGTAGCAGTGAACTAAAAAGAAAAAAAAAAATTAGATCACTACGTGAGAAAAAGCAGATTGGATCTTTACCTGCTAAAGCCATTTTATATAAATTCCAGATGTGTAAAATGTTACTTAATATGTGACTGCCTGACAAAACGTAACTATGTTTAAGTTCCATGTTTTCTTTTTAAACCTCAAAGCAAATTAAAAGTAAATATAGCCCCAAGAACAAAAATGTAACATATTGCAGTTAGTTCACCAGTCATAAAAGTGGTGGCTGCGTTAGTATTCTTTTTCTCAGGTTAAATAAATTTTCTGCAAGTACAGAAAATACGTGTTGATCTTGATAGAAATCCATTGTCCCTGTAACTTCCTGTATACTAAACTCATATCTTAAAGCAATGTTGTCTTCTTTGGACTACAGTACTCCTTCTCCCTATGTATCAAAGATGAGAGGAAGGGGAACTGTATTGTACAGTATGCGAGATTTCATTTTGCTTAGGTACATTACTATGTCAAGGAGGTGCAGGCACCATGCAAAAAACCTGCTAGTCTGGAAACGCTAGCATAGAATGATTACTGCCCATTTCACTTAAGTTTGGGATGTGGCTCATGTACAGTAAGGTGTGTATTTCTTCTTCTGGTACTCAAAGAAAATATTTGCTTATTCAGTTTCTCCAATGCTAAAAATCCTGTTTTTATGATGCCAAGTCCTTCTGATGCACAGAAGACCCTTTTTTCCTCACTCTCTGGTTGTTGACGTTTGTACCCAAGTCTTTGTTTGCTTTTTTTAATTGGTTGTGTATAACCTAATTCTTTTTGTTGTGGTGCTCCAAGAGCTTTGAAAGCAATATAATGTTATCATAAGTCTATTTGTCTTTTGTGAACCTTTCCTGTAAAATGAGAAATTGTATCACAAAACTCCTAGATCTAAATTTGTCATAGGAAATACTAAGGCCGACCATGCACGGTTTGAATCTCCGCCGGTCCAGAAGGAACTGGCCAAGATTCGAACCGTTAATTGGCAGACTGAATGTACCAAGTTGATTAATCTATCAACTTGGGTAAAAAAAAGCTGACAGATTACCTTGCGGCTGCTATAGCTGCTAGCAATAATCATTGTCTTCTCCCGGGAGGGGGGGTTCTCCCTCCCTCCCTCCCCATCTTCCACACACAGCCCCCCCCCCCCCTCCATCCCACGCAGGGAGAAGACAATTGCTCAGCAGGAGGGGTTCTCTTGTCAGCACTGTTTGTGTTGATGGGGGAATTGTGTGGATTTCTTTCCTACAAAGAGAAAAAGATAAACCTGTGCTCAAATCTCAATAGCTTATACATGTATTTGAACTATCAGGTGCTGAGGGGGTGTGACCACATATTAACACTACAATTTCTGGATGGATCCTCTGCACACTGCTACACCCTTCCCAGCAAACTATGCAATGAAAAACAGGGATATTTAGTTCATATATATATTGCAATACATGTTTAAGCTGGCCAACAGCATCAAAGTAATCCCTCTTATGGCGTCCCACACTGCCTTGTCACTTAAAATGCACCACCGTGCTTGCAGGAAAGAAATTTGCACTGTGTATGGCCTGCCGTATGCTTTAATCTAATATACACTTGGAGTACAAACAATATGGCAGCCATCCATGGACATGTGACATAGTATAAAACAGCTATTTTGTGTAGTCTTTACCACAACTAGATGCTTTTATGAACTTCAAAATGTTTTTTGAAAGGGCCACTGAATTTAGGTACCCATAGGAGAGATTTACTAAAACTGATGCACACAGAATCAAGTGCATTTAAACGCATGGGGTCTTGATCTGGAAAGCATAAATGTTGTTTAAATAATTCATCCTGCATTTAAATAAACCAAATCCAGGAGGCTAGTAATCTTTGATGGATTGAGCTTTGTGAACCTCCACTGAAAAACATTTTTCATGAAAACATAGTTACAAATGAACTAGGGAGCCCTAGGCAACTGCTGTAAATAAGAAAACATAGGCAGGTACCCTTGGCTTGCATTGCATTTTTTGATTGAATTGCGAGAATAAGCATATATGTGTGTATGCCAAGCTGTAATTGCCTTGTTTAGAAAGCACCATGGAAACAAAAAAAAAAGAGAATATAATCTGTCCTTGTCACAGTAATTATATTATTATATTGTTCATGTGCAATAAATCCAGCAATAATGCAAGCTCATTCACCCTGCATAAAATTATTATGTTTTCCATGCACCGCTCCAATTACACTATTTTAGATATATTGTTGTCTTATCCCCTTTCGTTTGCAGATCATATCACGCTGCTCAAAGAGTTGAATTTGATAATGGTATGCTGGGTATCTTTGTTAGTCAAAGACAGGAGATGTTATCCTAGTAAAGGTAATAACTGCAGCAAGGCCAAAGCAGTACTTTGGTATGAGATTGCATCGTATCATTTATGGCCAGAGACAGGCAGCTTCTACATTGCCTTGCAATACAAATGCATTACATCACTTCCAAATTTTTATTCTGTTGTATGAGGATTTGCATACTTTTGTAACCTATTAGTTTACGATGTGGAGACTAGCATGCAAAAAAACACGGACGATCATTCGTCCGATAATCTCATTGTGTGTACTAGGCTCAACATATTCTTCTGGAATGGCCTATCTATTACATAGTTAGAAAGTTAATCAGGCCATTCACACGATTGAAGTATTTGTCCTGTCAAGATTTAGAAAGATCTCAAAGGTAGAAACTATATATACTGTGTATTCAATTCCTAACGGGCTAAGTTTACTTTTAACCTCCTTAGCGGTAATCCCGAGCGTGACTCGGGGTTGGTTTTTCATATCAGGAGCGGTAACCCCGAGTCACGCTCGGGGTGGATTGCAGAGAGCACAGCGGTGTTCTCTTACCTTATCCTGGCGATCCAGCGATGATCTCTCATTGCTGTGACCGCCAGCCGAGAGTCCCGCCGCTCCTCCGTCGGTCTCCGTCGCTCTGATCACTTCCTAGTTCCGTTCCCTGCAGCAGCAATGCTGCATGGGAGCGGAACTAGGGAGGGAAATTCAAAAAAAAAAAAAAAAAAAAACGTTGCACAAAACACATTTTATATTATATATATATATATATATATGCATATATATGTATATATGCATATATATATATATATATATATATATATATATATATATGCATATATATATATATATATATATATATATGCATATATATATATGTATATATATATATATATATATATATATATGCATGCATATATATATATATATATATATATATATATATATATGTGTATATATATATATATATATATATATATATATATATATATATGCACACACACATATATCTATATATAATATATAATGCATGAATTATAATCTAATCAATAATATAATTTTATTATATATATTATATATTAAATAATATTATTGATTCGATTATAATTCACGTGTTTGTGTTTCAAATTTATCACATCTGGGATGTCTACTAGACTCTTGTTTTGGTCAGGTTTAAGTCAGTAATTACTAAGAATTGTAGGCCTATAATACATAACGCCAAATTTCCATGAAAACAATTGTACCGCTTTTGGTATGTAATTCCTGACATAATCATACCGCTGGGGAGGTTAAAGCACATATCATACAATCTGACTACAAAATCATGCATTATACGTGGTCAGGAAGGAACGATGCACCATATCTGGTGACAAGGTAAGGCGCTGTTGGATAAGGGTGTATAATTTTATTTACACTCTCACCCAAAATAATTTGACCAAATCCCCACAAAAGGTCCTGTTGGGCCTTAAGGTGGAGACTGCTACGAGGGCCCAGAGACGACTTATCACCTTTATATTCACAGCTGTGAAAATTACAATAGCAAGATCCTGGAGAACTCCTGCCCTAACAGCTCAGGCACAAACTTTCTTGGATTATGGTGAATGAACGCATGTCTGCAATGCTAAATGATAAAATGAAAATGTTCGATAAAGTATGGGAACCACGGATCAGATATCTAACTAGTAACTCTTAGACTTGTAGCCAGCAGCCTGGGTCCTGGGATAGTGGGGTTCGATGCAGGGGGTCTGGTCCAATTCCTTCTTTCTTTCCTTCAATTTCTACTCTTTTCCTTTTCCTTCTTTTCTTTACTCAACAACTCAGAAGGTATCCTTTCTGGGTTCTCCCAATTGTCAAGCTTGCACATAAGAGTGATACCTGTCCTTGGGATGGGGTCCTGATGCGAATCGATATAACTTTCTTTTCTTGCTCTACAATGAAAGTTTAATGTGCCTTATTGCATTTTATACAAATACAAACGTTTACTCAGCATTAAAGGTAATCCTCTAAGTTGGAATGTTTTGTACAGTTCCGGAAGCTTTTTTGTTGTGTCAAGAAGAATGTCTGGCATGTATTGGGGGGCTTGAAAAAAATTTTTTTTTTCAATATCTGTTGGACAATCGGGGAAGACATGCTATTTTTGTTATTTCATTGTATTTTCTTTGTTCTTGTGAAATACTTTAATTAGAAAAATTGAAACAGAAAATCATGCATTAGACAATCACTGAACAATCTCTATTAGATTCACCAACTATTATGTTGCGTGAAAGCCAACCTAGAAATACACAGTTATTATCCATTCTGGTATACCTTTACCCTACATAGCTGCTAGTAAATCAAAAGGAAATTGTGTAGATAAAAATTGTTACATGTGTGGCCAGCTTGAGTTAGAGACACAAGTTCATTTATAATGCAATCACAGTGCACGTATTTATTTCCTGTAATATTAGGCAACATTACTGGGTCTAATATTTTGGAATTATCATGCTATTTATATCTGCCATTTAATATTCTTGGCAGCATGTATGTGGTAATGTCAACACCCCTCCTTTGTCATTTAATAGGAAA
Source organism: Pelophylax lessonae (assembly GCF_965119305.1). NCBI lineage: Eukaryota > Metazoa > Chordata > Amphibia > Anura > Ranidae > Pelophylax > Pelophylax lessonae. The sequence continues at coordinate 379,093,912 of NC_138768.1, forward strand.
GGCAGTTTACAACATAATTTATATTTCTTAAGAGATTAAACTTACTGTCTGTATGTGTGTCATGTCTTTTTATCCACGCCTAGTATTAACTCACTGTATTACGATATACATAATGCATGATTTGCAGCATGCATGACTTCTTTTTTAATAATTTCCCAAATTCACTCTAAAGATACCCCTTATATAATATGATTTCACTTTGAAATATCTGTGATCTTCAGAGCTTTTCATGAGGATGACAAAACAAAAGAGTTTTCTTTTCCCTGAAATGTCAGTGAAAATCAGATATTGGTGAATTCTCATTTTGTAGGTATAATTCCCTTTTATACTCTTTAACCTTTCATGCCTAGAGGTCATTGAAGCCCAGATATCCAGACCAAAGCAACATCAGTATGTATCAGTTAATTTGAATATAACTTTACTTGCCCACCTAATTATTATTTTTTTTTTCATTTATTTAAGGAAATACAGGGATTTAATTGAATTCACTGTTATAATGAATCCCTTTGTTTTGTTTTGTTTTTTTATGCCATTAGGTTCACAAAATTGAAAATTTAAACATTTTTAAATATACTATGATTGCATTAGACAATTACAGCATAATGCATTCTACAGGCTACAACAGCCTCTGGAAGATGAAACCACATTTGTCTAAATGAAATGTCCAGCTTGCACTGATCACTGTGTCATAGTGATAACTACACTGATTGTTTCCCAATCCTTAACAGAGACCATAGCTGTCAATGACAACTGGGTTTGACAACTAGAAGCCAAATAAAGTGTTGGCTAGTAGCAGTGAAATGGAGGACATTTAATTACCTATGCTCAGCACAAGGCATTTCGTTAAGGCACATTAGGATACAGACGGTGAGCAGGAAAGGGTTAAATGCCTCCTGAGGGTTTTCATTCTCCTGGATCTGTTCTTTTGCCACAAAAGAGGCCTTTTATTCATTATTTTCCTTGTTTTTTACTGGTAAACAAAAATCTGAGTGAAAAAATAAAAAAACTTTTAGCAACAGTTAACAGTTAGTTTTTTTTTTTTTTTTTCAGGCAAATTTCACCCAAGCAGCTCAGAGAGAGTAATTAATCATTACAAATTTAGTGAAACTTCCATAAAAACGTCTCTTCCTTTTTTACCACCATTCAATGCCATTGCATCTTTTTTTGCAGTCTGTATTCCGCAGCCCGTACCTTTTTTGCTCATAACTGTTTTTAATGCATACATAACTGCAGTAAGTTGACATTTTTTTAAATCTGCCTGCAAACTAGCATCAGTATTCTGCTAATATATCTGTCATAATGTGTACATTATATGAAATAAAGGATGAATTCAGGTGTCAAATATAGTGTCAGGAGACAGTTAATGCCCAATAGGTCTACAGCAGATAGGGACTTCTTGACAGGAACACCTTAGCAAATATATAACAAATGAAAATTTATAATACACTCTATATCACGGGTGCTCAATCTGTGGCCCTCCAGCTGTTGGGGAACTGCAAGTCCCATAGTGCCTCTGCCTTTGGGAGTCATGTTTGTAACTGTCAGTGGCTTACAATGCCGTAGGGAATTGTAGTTGCGCAGCAGCTGGTGGGCCACCAGCTGAGCACCCATGCTCTATATTGACCTGAATAGCACAACAAATCAGCCCATTTTAGGGGACATGCCTCATTTATTATAAAAAGCAGCCACAATAAAATAGCAGGTGATAACAGGCCCACTTGCTATTTCCTAAAGGCTATTTATTTCCAAAAAAATGGGGATGGGATTTGTCTCCCCTAAATGCAAGAGTATTTGCTGCTGAGTTTTTTTTTTTTTTTTTTATTGAATATAGATTGTACTTATTAAATAGCAAGAATCACTGTGCAAAGCTAAAACGTATTTTCACAGTCTGCTATTTATTTATGATTTTGTACAAAAGAGATCAAAGTTCCAATTTTATCTTGTGTTTCAGGAGGAAGTGTTCAAATGCAAATTTTGTAGACTACCTAATTTCGGTAAAGAAGTAATAACTGCTTTACTATGACACCTGCCTGTCTGTTGAGTTAAGCTTGGAAATCTTTTTATATATCTTTGATGTTAAATATATATTCCATGCTTGGCCACTCTAGTTAATTTTCCTGTAAAACAAGATCTGTGAAATGATCTGTAATAATCTCCGTGAAACTCCTGTAGGCCAATTTTCGAATTTTGACTTAAGCTCTTCCTTTGGTTTTCTACAAACCTGGGCCTTTCTCCAAAGGATTTATTTAGAATACGTAAGTATGGTTTTATTGTTTTCTTTTGCAATGCCTACCGCTTTATGTAAGTGTTAAGTAAATTAATCCTGCTAAACTATACAGCAATAAGGTGATTACATTTTAAAGGAGAACTTCACGGGAAAATAATTTATGTAGCTTGCCACTTTTCTGTACTGTGCCTCTTCTCTGGCATTAATCCCCCTTGTCAATTTATTGTGCCAACGCCATGAAGCATGTGCCACACTTTTGGTTCTGACATAGACTTGTGCACCAAATTCAGGTAGTTCTAAAATGCTTTACTTTTACATTGTGTCGCATTGAATGTGCCAAATTGAAAAGTGGAGCTAATTAGGACCAACTCTCTTTTGGCGTACATAGAGAAAAAACATCTCAGACAGATTTTGCAAAAGTGTCTCTCATGCATTCTAAAAGTGGCGCAGCATGAGCCAAATTAAAGTATAATTTCTAGACAGGTATATGAATTTGGTGCATTCTTCACCCCTTATAGAATGAACGAGAGACAGTTTTCGGAAAATCAGTGGGGTGATAGGGTGTGACTTGTGCCAGTAAATTAACTTTTTTTTTGCTTCTCCTTCTTTAGTTCTCTCCACTTCCCTCCACTCCATTCCACTCCTTAAGCCTAATACACACTTCTAGTTTTCTTGACAGCTCAGGAGGAGCCGCTGTACTATTGATGCAACCTTGGTACAGCAATCTCCTCTGCTGTGCTATTGTGTTCTGACATTGGGGGCGCACACTGGCTTAATGTCGGGCGGTTTCTATTGGACCAGCCGATACCGCCTGACGTTCAGCCTGTGTGTACTAGGCTTAAGCAACTAGTGAGTAGCAGCATGACTAGAAGGAGAAGGCACTGTGAGTCATCAGTGGCGTCACTAGGGTTGGTGTCATCTGGTGCGGTAAAACATGGTGTCACCCCACGCCCCCTAATCTTCATCTACACACACTCTTTCCCCAAAGTCCTACTAACTATTGTTCTTAAATGTAACCTTGTCACAAAAATTACATTGGCAAAGAAGTTGACCCTGCAAAAAAAGAGAGTATATACTTACCTATCCCACTGGCAAGTGCTGTTCTGTTAAAACCACTTGCTGACTGCCCTATAGCAGTTATACTATGTATATATAAGTGATCCTGCACTTCAGGTAGGGGGCGTAAATGCGCACCGCCGGTGGATCGCTCCCGATGTGATTATACGCAATGAGAGCCGATCAGCAGGTACCGCAAACTCAATGTCTTCTGGCACCCGCCGATCATCCTGCAGAGAGGCAGAACAGCAGTCTGCCTATGTAAACAAGGCAGATTGCCATTCTGACAGGAGGGAAGGCTTGGATCCTGTGTCTCTGCAAAGCATGTCCATATCTTCCCCTAGTAAAAGCTCCTCCCACACTTTCATAAAACAAAGGCTAGGCACACAGTTAACCCTTTGATCGCTCCTGATGTTAATCCCTTCCCAGCCAGTGTCATTAGCACAGTGACAGTGCATATTTTTAGTACTGATTACTGTATTAGTGTCATTGGTTCCCAAAAAAGTGTCAAAATTGTCCCACTATAAGTCGTTGATCACCGCCATTACTAGTGAAAAATAAATAAATCAATTAAAAATTCCATAAATATATCCCATAGTTTGTAGACGCAATAACTTTTGTGCAAACCAATCAATATACGCTTATTGGGATTTTTTTACCAAAAATATGTAGCAGAATACATATTGGCCTAAAGTGATGAAGAAATTTGTTTTTTGTTTTTTTTCATTTTTTTATTGGATATGTTTTAAAGCAGAAAGTAAAAAATGTTGTTTTTTTTTTTTTTTTCAAAATAGTCCCTCTTTTTTGTTTATAGCGCAAAAAAATAAAAACACGGGTGATTAAATACCACCAAAAGAAATCTCTATTTGTGGGGAAAAAAAGGACTTAAATTTTTTTTGGATGCAATTGGGCAGAACTGTGCAATTATCAGTTAAGGTAACAGTTAAGTGCAGTATCACAAAAAATGGCCTGGTCATGAAGGGGGTAAATCTTCCGGAGCTGCAGTGGTTAAAGCAGAATTGTGCTTTACAGTTTGTTAGGAAACCACCACTTCTAGCAAGGTTGATCACCTGGTCTCCCATTGCACTTTGTAGTTCCTCTTGCTGACCTCCACGTCACTGGCAGTGATGTGTCCTTTAGAAACATGGAAATCAGGGAGAAAATCCCATTTGCACATCAAGACACCAGGAAATGGACACTCCCATAAGTATCCATTTCTGAACACACCTCAGCAGATGAGTCCTCTTAGCAGCATTCAGAGGCTGATGCAGAGAGGCAAGAGGTACGTTTTTACGTTCTTCTTTTGCCGTGAAGTTTTACGGGCATCTTAATTTTCACAACATTTTTGCCCTCTCTCTGTCAGTACACTAAGAATCATCGACTATATAAGTATGGTACATTGTCTAAAAATTACCAATCCAGGTTTTTTCTTCAATTCCACAGTTTGACTGATAGCACCAATTTGACCATTAATATTGTACAGGAGGCCAAAATACACACAAATAGATGCTCCAATTTCACAGATAGCAGTTTGTGACACACCTTCTCTAGGGGCACTCTGGTCCAGAAAATTGTGGGCATTGTGTTAAAATGGTGATACATAATACTGGTGAAAAGGATAAACCCTTCTCAGATAATTTATCTCTGTTTCCATGTTTTCATGTACTGTTTATGTATTATTGCTTTACCCAGTAGAAGACATCTTTCATTGTCTGCTTAGATTTCTCACTTGCTTGCTGTATCTAGAAAACAAAATTGAACAGTTAATTAATGCATAACCCATACTGATAAAGGCACCAAGAATATGTTTTATTCCGTTTGGGACTCATGTATGCATGGATGTAATATTACCATGCCAACACCTTATATTGCAACCATGAAACAGTACCTTATGGTCATGACTTTTCTCACTGTGTACAGTTGTTTTCATATTCCAAGCTCTTTATCTTCCACTTTTCTCAGTTGAAGGTCCTACTTCAATTTATATGTTTGTATAATTTGGCTGTATCACATAAATAGCTGTGTTTTGTAACACATTTTGTCAAAATTCAAACATGCTGCAAGAAAAGCGGTTGGTTAGTAAAGGTGGAGGTATACTCTGTGCTTGCCACCTTCTGTGCCTTCCTGACGTGCCATTTTAATGTGCACTTCCTCCCCCCTCCTCGGCCGTGGCCGCCGTCGTCACTTCCTGTTTTGCATTGCCTCATGGGAGCTGTTTGTAATCACTCCCAGAAGGTAATGGGCAGTGATGTGGGCTGGCCTCTCCTCACATCAAGGTTTTGCCAAACCGGAAATGATGCAAGAGAGGCGGAGTCAAGCACATCCGGCGCCGTCTTTAAGAAGGGTAACACTGCTATTTTTGCCAGTGTTACCCTATCGTCCTTAATAGCGGAGTCAGATCAAATAATACTTTACACCTTTTTTTTTTTGTCAGTCGGTGAGTGCACTGTTGGGCACATTGGTGGACACTATATTTTTGGCACTGTGATAAACACTGTAATTTTGGTCACTATGCGTGAAACTGTAATTTGGGCACTGTGGTTGATGGCACTGTCATTTTGGCGGCACTGTGATGGGGGCCAAAATGTAATGGCACTGTGATTTTTGCAGCACTGTGATGGCTCTGATTTTGGCAGCACTGTAATGGCACTGTGATTTTGGCAGCACTGTGATTTGGGCAGCAATGTAATGGCACTGTGATTTTGCAGCACTGTGATGGCACTGTGATTTTTGCAGCTCTGTGATGGCACTGTGATTTTTGCAGCACTGTGATTTGGGCAGCAATGTAAAGGCACTGTGATTTTTGCAGCACTGTGATGGCTCTGTGTTTTTTGCAGCACTGTGATGGCTCTGATTTTTGCAGCACTGTGATTTGGGCAGCAATGTAATGGCACTGTGATTTTTGCAGCACTGTGGTGGCACTGTGATTTTTGGCAGCACTGTGATGGCACTGTGATTTTTGCAGCACTGTGATGGCTCTGTGATTTTTGCAGCACTGTGGTGGCACTGTGATTTTGGCAGCACTATGATTTTGGCAGCACTGTGATTTGGGCAGCAATGTAATGGCACTGTGATTTTTGCAGCACTGTGATGGCTCTGTGTTTTTTGCAGCACTGTGATGGCTCTGATTTTGGCAGCACTGTGATTTGGGCAGCAATGTAATGGCACTGTGATTTTTGCAGCACTGTGATGGCACTGTGATTTTGGCAGCACTGTGATGGCACTGTGATATTTGCAGCACTGTGATTTTGGCAGCACTGTGATTTGGGCAGCAATGTAATGGCACTGTGATTTTTGCAGCACTGTGATGGCTCTGTGATTTTTTCAGCACTGTGGTGGCATTGTGATTTTGGCAGCACTGTGGTGGCACTGTGATTTTGCTGACCCCATAACAGTGTGACATCCATCCACATTGCTGACCCCATACCAGTGTGACATCCATCCATCCATGCACAGTGCTGACCTCATCACAGTGCTGACCCCATAACAGTGTGACATCCATCCATCCATGCACAGCGCTGACCCCATGCATAGTGCTGACCCCATTACAGTGTGACATCCATCCATCCATGCACAGTGCTGACCCCATCATCCATGCACAGTGCTGACCCCATTACAGTGTGACATCCATCCATCGACAGTGCTGACCCCATAAGAGTGTGACATCCATCCATCCATCAACAGTGCTGAGCCCATAACAGTGTAACATCCATCCATCCACAGTGCTGACCCCATCACATTGCTGACCCCATAACAGTGTGACATCCATCCATACATCAACAGTGCTGACCCCATAACAGTGCTGACCCCATAACAGTGTGATATGTATCCATCCATCCATGCACAATGCTGACCCCATTACAGTGTGATATGCATCCATCCATCCATCAACAGTGCTGACCCCATAACAGTGTGACATCCATCCATCCATGCACAGTGCTGACCCCATAACAGTGTGACATCCATCCATCAATGCACATTGCAGACCCCATCACTGTCCTGCCCCCATCACTGTGTTACATCGATCCAGCCATACTTCCACAATCCTGCCCCAAATCAAAGGGTGCCATCACAGTGTTGCTGCCACAATAACCATGCTGCCCCCAAAATTAGTGCTGCCATCCATCCGTTACATTAAAGTTCCCCATCAGCCAGACAAGAGCTTTCTTAACCATAATAGCTGGCAGTGTGTGTCTCTATGCCTGACTCTTTCTCTGTCTCCTGCACTTGTGTCTTCCGGGAGGCGTGGAAGGGATATAGAGGGCGGCAACTTCCTCCTCAGCCGACGTCTCTATAGCAACCTGTACTATGTCTAAAGCATCCTGGGTAACCAGAATGAACAGCAAGCAGGAAGAAGGTCACTAAGTCTTACACTGCGGCTTCAGATGCCCTTAGGAAAGATGACAACGCACAGGCAGCAATTTTAAAAGTAAGATTTTCACTAAACAAATACACTGTTCAACTCATAAATATGCAAATAGCGGTTTTGTCAAGCGAGATGTATTAATATTAATGAGCTATTTTTGTTAAAAAAATTATTCTGAGGGTGGAACTCCGCTTTAATGTGACTCACAAACATTTTCCATTTTTATACGTGGCAACATATTATAAGCACAGAATAAGGTAAGCTGGAGATACAGTCACAAACCTCTGTAGGCAAAGCCCACAACATTAGGCTGGCCATACATGTTCAATTTTCTTGTACAATTTTCTGTTAGATTTATCAAAAACCATATAATATGAGGTCAAAACTAAACAACACTTTCAATTGTATCCAATTAGGCAGGCCTTTGTACTACATAGTTGAAGGTAAATCTAAAGAAAACTGTAAGAAAATTGTAAAATGTATGGCCAGCCTTAGAAGAGTTTCTTAAAATGTATTCATTTTTTCATTTTTTATTTTTCCATCCCCTGTTCCAATGAACTACTACACAAAATCTATTTGATATATAAGATGTGATCTGTTCTAGCTGAAATCTAGAAATATGTCCCATACATGAATGATGCCTAAACGTTGTAGTCAGTGGAACATAAAGTGATTCTTCAAAAAATGAAAACTGTGGGAAAATGTTTTTAAACTGTGAAACCGTCACCCATTCAGAGTGTCCTGGTAGCATTTTCAGAATACCATTCTGAGTCTAAAGGTTGATTTGTGTGGATCAATATATGTTCTTTGTTAAAGCGGTTAGCTCTTGATTGACAAACATTAACAAGAACGCATCATTTCTAGCACCTAAAAAAGGTAAAATTTAACTTGTTTATTTAGTCGTAGGGAAAGTCTATCCAGTGAAGACAGAACACTTTCATGAATTATAAACCTAAACATAGAACAAGAATGTGGGATGCTCGTGAGTGTGAATCTTCTCACTGGTGAATGATGACTTGGAACTAATTAATTATTAAAGCTTGTTTTGACTGAACAAACAGATATTTCAGCCTGCCCAGATCATATATTGATGTTGCAACCGTTATTGTTCTTGTTGTTTTCTACCTTTTAAACAATGACTCACCTAAGTAATCAGGGATTACGAATTCGGCTGCAAACACTAGAACATTCCTAAACGCTTTGCATGTTATAGGGTTATAAAAACATAGCTAATCATACAATTCAGCCATAAATAACCTACATAAATGTATTCTTGTTGTGTTTTGTGTTTTTAATGTAATGTATGGAAAAAATCAAATCCTCGTAGTTGTTAGCAATATCATATTTGCTGAAAAAGTACTGGATTAACCCTTTTGCTGTCCCCAATATAAGACTTATGCCTACAGCTGCTGGGACCTGTTTTCATTTCTTCTGCAAGGCTGTCGGCTTCTTACTAGCAATAAGTCAGGCAGCTGCAAAGTCACTTTTACAGTTCCACAGTCTGCAGAAGGAGCTGCACCGCCCCCCCCCCCCCCTTTTGCTGACCCTTATGGATGCCCAGAACATCTATTGTGGGTGTCAATGAGGAGAGCGGAAGATGCTGAAGTGATTTCTGGTTTCAGCGCTGTCATTCCCCAGTGGCCAGCGAAGGAGCCAGTCAAGCATGTCCTGTGCTTGATTAGCTTCAGTGGAGTGCAGAGGTTACAATAGGGGTCCAAAAAATCCCTAAAGTCTCTTTTAAAAGAATCTGTCATTTTCACTATTACTATATAGGGGGCTTGTCAACTCCCTATGTGGTAGTAATAAAGTTAAAATGATTGTACACGATCACCTTGTAAAACAACCTATTCAGTTTAAATGAAATAAAAGGCAAAACATTTGTGTATGGATATTAAAAAAAACATTATAAATTATTTTTAGAAGTGATAACATTCCCTCTGTTCTCAGCTGCATAGGAGCTGGGGGAGGAGAATCAACAGTATACTGATCTTTCCAGTGAATGGCTGTGCAGAGGGGGCGTGTCAGCACAAGTCTGATCCTTGGAGGAGATCAGTCTGAGTTCCCAGCATAGCTAGAGAATTGACCACACTGTGTTCTGCTGCTTAGTGAGGTCAGTTGTTAATAGGAGAACATAGTGACTGGCAGGAACACCAGAGATTTCACACAAATTAAGCAATACAAAGAGAACCGGCTACCTTTTCATACAAGTACATGGTACAGCAGGAACATTTTAGGAATATAAAATGCTGGGGTAAAAAACACTTTAAGTTTCAAAAAATGAACTTTAAAAAAATTCAAAATTACTCCCAAGAAAATGTTAAAACCCACGTACATTGTAAGTGCACATACTAACATAAACACGTGCACCTATGTATGAAAAAAAACATTGGGTCAGGTCACACATATTAGGTTTCGCCATGCATGCCGGAGTGAAAGCAATAATTATAGGGCCATACTTCCTGGTTAACTCTAGATTGATGACCTGTAAAGGCTTTTAAGTTATTGCCTATGGACAATTTTGGGTACTGTAGTTTGTTGTTGTTTTATGATCATTTAAAAAGTTTTGGTATCTATTTACTCAATGCAACCTCACTTTTGTAATAAATTGCAACTTATTAGTTAGTAATGTCTGTATTAATAAGTGTGCTAAGACTTGCTTTTTCTGAGCATTGTTTACTTTGGCCATAGTCACACAATATTATACTGAGATCACAGATAAAACTCAGTACTTTATCTGTGTCAATAATATAAATCTTTAGGCATAACTATCTCTTAGTACTAATGGGCACCAACTGTAATGCTTTATGACATTAGTATGATAATCTTAGTAGTTCTGTGTTGACTAGGTGCCCGGATGTGTTTAAAACATAAACTGTGTCAACAATTTTATGAGTTCAAGGGGAGCTTAGCAATAGGTCCTGTTGCTATGAAACTAATATTGAAGCGCTAAGGAATCAGAATTATACCTCTGACCCTATCATTATCATTAACCATGCTTAGGAAATGTAACAAGGGCATTTAAATGTGACATTTTATGAGTATTTCTTATGGTTTTATTACTGAACTCTCTAAATGTAAGACTCGATGGGGATGCTCAATACACATGTTCGCCAACAAACCATGGATCTTCAATGGCAGCCCAAAGATTTCATTGCAGAGAGATCACATCACAGATAAGCAAGTGCAATGTTTCAGAACCATGCAGGACCCCTTCCTCATCATATGCCTGATGAAGGGGTCGTGTGCAGCTCTGAAACTTTAAGTTTAAAAAAATGAACTTAAAAAAAATCAATTCAAAAAGATCCATGTTGTGCTGGCGAATATGTGTATTGATCAGTAATGTATTCAGTGTCCAGCTGGTAATCGCTACAGCACCCGCTACAGATGAACCTGTCATCCAGGAATGTGTGCAATGGGAATATAGTCAATTCAATGAGAATGCTGCCCAGCTATGCCAAGTATGTGGCATACACATATACCATGTGGCAATGTGCTGACTATTGCCCTCTGTAAAGTTCAGTTACTGCTAGTAGCATTAGAAGTAGATTGGAAGTAATCCCATCTGTTCTACACCAGATGATGTACAGACTACTTGTTTTACAGAGCACATGGGAAATAACAAAAAAGGTTCCCACCTACTGTATATGCCCTATACCTACAGTATATACACTATACTACCAAGAGTATTGGGACACCTGCCTTTATACGTACATGAACTTTAATGGCATCCCAGTGTTAGGCCATAGGATTCAATATTGAGTTGGCCCACCCTTTGCATCTATAACAACTTATACTCTTCAGGGAAGGCTGTTCACAAGGTTTAGGAGTGTGTTCTATGGGGATGTTTGACCATTCTTCCAGAAACGCATTATCGAGGTCAGGCACTGATGTGGACAAGAAGACCTGGCTTGCAGTCTGCACTCTTATTTATCCCAAAGATGTTCTATCATGTCATCCATGTCTTTATGGACCTTGCTTTGTGCACTGGTGCTCATTCATGTAGGAACAGGAAGGGGCCATCCCCAAACTGTTCCCACAAAGTTGGGAGCTTGAAATTGTCCAAAATGTCTTTGTACGCCTTAAGCGTTCCCTTTACTGGAACTAAGGGGCCAAGTCCAACAAATTAAAAACAACCCCACACCATAATACCCTCTCCAGAAAATGATTTGGACTAGTGCACGAAGCAAGGTCCATAAAGACATAGATGAGTGAGTTTGGGGTGGAAGAGCTTGACTGGCCTGCACAGAGTCCTGACCTCAATCCGATAGAACACCTTTGGGATGAATTAGAGTGGAGACTGCGAGCCAGACCTTTTTGTCCAAAATCAGTGACTGACCTCACAAATGTGCTTCTGGAAGAATGATCAAACATTCCCATAGACACACTCCTAAACCTTGTGGACAGCCTTCCCAGAAGAGTTGAAGCTGTTATAGCTGCAAAGGGTGAGCCAACTTAAAAGTGAACCCTACGGACTAAGACTGGGATTAAAGGCAGATGTCCCAATACTTTTGGTAATATACTGTATGTTATAATTAAATTCAGGATACACATTGTCAGCATTCAATAAATGTGTATAAATAAAATAAATACCGTATTTTGCACTAATTAGAAAAAACATATGTTCAAAAATACAAAACAGACGATACTCAAAGTGCATATATACACCCAAAACAACAATGACACAAAGCAATTAAAGTAGTTCTAAAGCTTTGAATATTTTTTATTAAAATAATAAATATGTTATACATACCTGCTCTGTGCAATGGTTTGACAATGGTACAATCCTCTGCGTCTGGAGTCCTCCGCCATCGTTCCTGGCTCCCCCGCCCTGCTGAGTGTCTCTTTCTATGAGGGTACTCATGTAGACTCACTCTTGAGCCACCCTATCTGCGTCTATTGACACAGACAGCATGGTGTGGCCCCGCCCCTGCTTCCTCGTCACTGGATTTGAATGACAGCAGCAGGAGTCATTGGCTCCCACTGCTATCAATCTGCCCAGTGAGAAAAGAGGGAACAAAGAGAGCCACAGCTCTCATGCACAGCTTTGGACCAAAATCAGGCTCAGGTAAGTATTAGGGGAGATTCTTGGACACAGAAATTTTTTTTTTTGCTTTAAGGCAGTCTTTTTCAATTTCTTTAAGGGAATTCAGTCTTTTGTTTTCATACCACCATACACCAGACACCAGTGCTCTCATAGGTGACTCACCAGAGGTAGATGGCCTTTGTATTAGGAAAAGCCTGAAGCCCCCAGATCTGTTCCACCTTCTCTGCAACTAAGTAGTCTAATCAGGATTGCCCTCTGTAAAAAAAATGAGAATAAAAGGTTTCCAGATAGTGTGATATTGTTTAAAGCTGAACTCCAAGAAGCCTTGCAGTGGGGCTGCAATAGAGTAGTCTCCACAGCCTCTTCTCCCCTGCACTGCAGCAGTCTAAGGTCCTCTGACATCATCAAGACCACAGTAGGATCCACAGCCCTGCACTGGATATGAGGGCGCTGAGGGACAATCCACCACCAGCACATGGGGGGGCTCCATCTGCCAGGGGAGTGAAGGATCAGGTAAATAAAAGTGCTTTTACAGTCCCCTAGATTAAACAAGCAGTTAACCCTAGCAGTGTGGGTGCAGCCCCAATGCAATGGAGATTATTTAGGGTTCCTGGTTTGGAATTTAAAAACAACCAACTCTTTATTAAAAGCAAAAAAAAAACATTAAACTTACATGAATCTGTGCTACTCACAACACTAGCTTATACCTCATAATCCTATAAAATCCACCTGCTGCTAGCACTTGCTTTAAGGGATCATTCAGTATCTCTCACCCTTCTGACAGCTGAACCCAATGGGGTTGGTTTACTACTCAGCGAGTGCAGTTGCTCCACAGCTTAGCCAGGCCCTGTTCACACCTGTGCGTTTTTAAGCTTGTAAAACGCTCATCTCTGAAATTCCCAAAACGTCCAACAAGCAAAATCCCATTCATTTCATGGGCCCCTGTTCATATATGAGCGTTTTGTCCCTGAAGCAAAACGCCTAAAGCTCAGAAAATGACATGAGCTTCTTTTTTGGCAGATTACAAGTGTTTTTGTTAGATGTCAATGCCTGCCTCCAAACACCTGCAAACAACGCCTGAAAAAACGCCTGAAAAACGGCAAAAAAAAAAAACACCTGAAAACGATACGCTCAGGTGTGAATGGAGCCTAAATGAGCAGAAGCTCTGCTGACTGCCATCATCCAATCATGTGCAAGCAACAATGCTGTTTTTTTTCCTTGCATGTGATTGGGTATTCTTTGCAAAGTGAAGCTTTACCTCATTTACTAAGCTCTGGAGCAACTGCTCTTTGCAAAGTGCACAGTCCATTTGCCTTTAGTAAATCAACACCAATGTCTCCTGCCAGTGTTTGTCTGCAACCTGAATGGAAACCCATAGAGAGAACCTGAGCTTCGCTTGACTCATTTCTTCCTATGGGCTTTGTCAAGGAAGTAATCTTTTCATCTGTAAATTAATCTGTAAATGAAATTAAGGAAGTAATCTTTTCATCTGTAAATGAATCTGTAAATGAAATTAAGGAAGTAATCTTTTCATCTGTAAATTATTTTCTATGCTTAAGATAGGAAACACTAATGCACACCAAAAACCCACATACATGCTCTAACATCCTGTTCGATTATCCCATATTATCCCCACAGTGCCCGTATTTGTCAGTTTTTTTTGCAATTTGTGTGCTCTGAGTTTGAGACTGCAGAAGGAGGAGTTTCTGGAAAGGAAACAGGAGACTGTTTGAGCAGGGGGAAGGATGAAGCGGAAAGAGAAATGTATGTGTGCTGGCGGTGGGATCTCACTAAGAAAAGCCTAATCTTTGCACTATACCTGATAATACCTCTACAGAAGGTTGGAAATTAGTTTTCTGCAAGGGAGTGGAAGCAGAACGGATGTGGGATGGGATAGAATTCTTTGTATCTGATCCAACCTCATAATGTTTATTGATTATATATGTCAAATAGCGTTTTCAATTCTCATGGCCTATTACCAGTTTTTTTTTTTTTTTTTTTAATGCATGGCCACTTATCAGACTAGTTACAAAACATAGAAAATATTATCAGTGATTTATGGTTTTATGGTATGAAATTCAGTATTTGGTATTTTGTGCAAACTAGTCATTTCTCAATCTAAGTAGCAGTGAATATCTAAAACACATAAAAGACTGACTATAATTTCAAAATTGCAAAGGCAAGTTGGATTTGTGATTGTGTTTGTCAGTTATGTAGCAGCAGTCTCAATTTGGCATTGTGTGATAAAATGCCGTGTACTAATTGTATAGGTGTAGCACTGTCCCCGTAGGGCTTGCTGTATGATGACTTGAGCGCCTCCTCTGAGGTACAGTTCACACATTCATCAATACTCCCAATTACTCGTTACTCAATAAATAGTCCAGGGGTGTTGGTTTTTAGTACAAACCAGATTCCAAAAAAGTTGGGACACTGTACAAATTGTGAATAAAAACAGAATGCAATGATGTGCAAGTTTCAAATTTCAATATTTTATTCAGAATACAACATAGATGACATATCAAATGTTTAAACTGAGAAAATGTATCATTTTAAGGGAAAAATAAATTGATTTTAAATTTTATGGCATCAACACATCTCAAAAAAGTTGGGACAAGGCCGTGTTTACCACTGTGTGGCATCCCCTCTTCTTTTTATAACAGTCTGCAAATGTCTGGGTACTGAGGAGACAAGTTGCCCAAGTTTAGGAATAGGAATGTTGTCCCATTCTTGTCTAATGCAGGTTTTTAGTTGCTCAACTGTCTTAGGTCTTCTTTGTTGCATCTTCCTCTTTATGATGCGCCAAATTTTTCTATGGGGGAAAGATCTGGACTGCAGGCTGGCCATTTCAGTACCCGGATCCTTCTTCTACGCAGCCATGATGTTGTAATTGATGCAGTATGTGGTCTGGCATTGTCATGTTGGAAAATGCAAGGTCTTCCCTGAAAGAGACGATGTCTGGATTGGAGCATATGTTCTAGAACTTGGATATACCTTTCAGCATTGATGGTGCCTTTCCTGATGTGTAAGCTGCCCATGCCACATGCACTCATGCAACCCCATACCATCAGAGATGCAGGCTTCTGAACTGAGCGCTGAAAACAACTTGGGTTGTCCTTGTCCTCTTTAGTCGGATGACATAGCGTCCCAGTTTTCCAAAAAGAACTTCAAATTTTGATTCGTCTGACCACAGAACAGTTTTGCACTTTGCCACAGTCCATTTTAAATAAGCCTTGGCCCAGAGAAAACGCCAAAAAAGAAGATTTGGCTTCTTTTTTGGCCTATAGAGTTTTAGCTGGCACTGGCGAATGGCACGGTGGATTGTGTTCACCGACAATGTTTTCTGGAAGTATTTCTGAGCCCGTGTTGTGATTTCCATTACAGTAGCATTCCTGTATGTGCTGCAGTGCCGTCTAAGGGCCAGAAGATCATGGGCATCCAATATGGTTTTTCGGCCTTGACCCTTACGCACAGAGATTGTTCCAGATTCTCTGAATCTTTGGATGATATTATGCACTGTAGATGATGATAACTTCAAACTCTTTTCAATTTTTCTCTGAGAAACTCCTTTCTGATATTGCTTCACTATTTTTCGCCACAGCATTGAGGGAAATGGTGATCCTCTGCACATCTGGACTTCTGAGGGACACTGCCACTCTGAGAGGCTCTTTTTATACCCAATCATGTTGCCAATTGACCGAATAAGTTGCAAATTGGTCCTCCAGCTGTTCCTTATATGTACATTTAACTTTTCCGGCCTCTTATTGCTACCTGTCCCAAATTTTTTGGAATGTGCAGCTCTCATGAAATCCAAAATGAGCCAATATTTGTCATGACATTTCAAAATGTCTCACTTTCAACATTTGATATGTTATCTATATTATATTGTGAATAAAATATAAGTTTATGAGATTTGTAAATTAGTACATTCCTTTTTTACTCACAATTAGTACAGTGTCCCAAAATTTTTGGATTTGGGTTTGTATTTATTGTGGAACTTGGATGGAAGAAGGGCATAGTGGAATAATCCAACTGGAACTATGTACATACTCTCGATATGGAAATAAAGGGTGCGCAAATCAATAAGAAAAGGTAAAAGCAGCACTAGAAAAAAGAATTGTAGAATAGAGATGAAATGAAAGCAGGGCCAGATTAACGTAGGGGCTATTGGAGCTGCAGCTCCAGGCCCCTACCTTTATATAGGCCCCGGGTTGGCCATATTCACTGTTACCGCTCTTCTGTCACTTGTAAACACAGAAGTCTGGCTTCTATGCTCGCTTCCCCAGGCAGCTCCCTCAGAACCTCCCCACACAGCACGAAGGTCGGACAAGGAGGGACAGTTGCCGATGCATGGATGTGTTTATGGGCTTCAGAGACAGCATCCCATGTTGAATTAGGCATGCATGGCTGCACCCTTCCTCCTCTGGGTGCATGCCAAGGCACGGCCCTTAAGGCCCTTCAAAATCCTCAGCACCAAGCCCATGATGCTCTTAATCCGGCCCTGAATGAAAGTAGTGCGCTTCAAAAAATATTAAAATGAAACCTAAAACAAATGTGCGGAAAACAATATATAAAAACGCAAATAGTTAAAGTCTCTCAAATGATAACTGTCTGCTTCAACTTCAAAAACATATGTGACAGACAAATCTGTGATGAAGCGGTAACGTGACAACGAATGCAGAAAACTGGTGCTTCAAACGAAACATTCAAATATTTGTTTCACAGTGGCAATAAGGTGAAATGGTGACACCCGGTGGTAAAGATGGATTCTTACTAGATTTTAGGGAGGTATGAGCTTGTAACTGTTAAGCAGAAGATCCAATATCAGAAGAGTATGAAATAGGACACTCTGGCTGGAATTCTCCTGGACCTATCCACTCCACAAATGTATGGGTCTGGTATAACTCAAGGCAAAATTGCCAAAGAGATAATTCCCAAGAGGAGGAAAAAAGGGGTCTGATAGTGCATTAACCCTAAAAACTGTGTTTATTTAGAAAAGCCAAACACTTACATCAGCTCTGACTTTTACAGATGAAACAGTAGCTCTTTTAAAAAATCACGGCCGCCTGCAGAACGGTTCGTGACATATGACAGCGCGGCTTGCTCCCTCCTACGCGTTTCCACTTAAGAGCTCCAGTCCTAGCAGAATCCATCTTTACCACCGGGTGTCACTATTTCACCTTATTGCCACTGTGAAACGTTGAGTCACTATTTGATGGTTTTGTGGTAAGAGGCCACCCAGCACAGCAAATATTTGAATGTTTTGTTTGAAGCACCAGTTGTCTGCATTCGTTGTCACATTATAACTTCATCAAGGATTTGTCTGTCACATATGTTTTTGAAGTTGAAGCAGACAGTTATCATTTGGGAGACTTTAACTATTTGTGTTTTTATATATTGTTTTCAGCACATTGGTTTTATGTTTCATTTTAATATTTTTTGAAGCACACTACTTTCATTTCATCTCTATGTACATACTCTCACTTGGCCTCACCAGGTTGCTTGTGGAAGCAGTCAAACTGCTTAAACCATACTGCCACATGTATGGGAAGGGTTAAGTCTCCTTGCTCTTTCTCTCCAGCAATAGACTTAGTGATCTACATTATCTTCAGGATAATCACTAGCATCCCCTTTACTGATACCCGTCCACTGACTCTTCTAGCTGCAGGGGTGGCCCCCCTCAGGTCAGGACCCTTGACAAAGATCTGTACTCACTATACTGCAGAATCAGATCCTTCAGTGTCTCCCCTCTCAGTCAGCTTCACAGGACCTCCGGGTTCAGTTCCTCTCTAGCTCTTTAGGCCCTCAGGTCGACTACCTGAGGCCACATGACACCTCTACAGAGGAGAAGGCAGCCACCCCCTCCCTCCAGGACTCCGCTATCCAGACAAAAGACCCCAAGCACATGTGCTCCTGGCTTTTATACAGTATACCAGCATGCACTTTCCTCTGCCAAATCACCAGGGCTGTATAAAACACCTGTGAACTCATTCGTCAGGTTTTCTTCTACTGTCCAATATGCCTCCCTATTGGACCAGTGTGAAACACTCTGCAGACAGACTGAGTTGCAGCTGAGCACATTGAGCTGACCTCACTAACAGATCCTGCTCTCTGGTAGGCAGAGAACAATTTAGATTTACCTGCAATTCCTCTGGTTAGCAGACAGGATTAGAAAACTACACTCTCTCTCTCTCTAGCACCTACCTAGGAGGGTGCTTCATAGGTAAAACTGGTGCCTAGGACACTGGTTAAAGAGAAGCTGTAATGTTTGGCAATTTTTACAGACTCTACAGATATTACCCATTGGAAGTGTGAATACAAGCCTATTATACAACAACCTGTTTTTATGTTTGCTATACGAATATGATACTTTAAGCATGCACATACAGTATACCTAAAAAGGGCAAAGGAGAGCTGTCAATTTAAGCTTTATTTTAGAGAAATCAGAGGATTCATGGCCAAAAAAATATCTATTTCAGTCTAACACTTATACTATTCATAGACATAACCATCATCACCAATGCACAGCTCTTATACTGTATGTTTCAGTACCTTTGTAAATGTGTTTAAGGCCTAACAATTGCAAAACTAATATTGCACAATGTTTTAAGAAAATGACAGTATATGTGAACCCTCACCTTGTAAAACAATCCATTCAGTTTAAAACAAAAATGAAACTCAAAACATTTGTGTGTAAATAGATTTATGCTCCTGCTGCATAAAGGGCCAATGTTTCTCCCTCCCTCACCATCTACCCCCTGCACTTTCAGTGCCTCCGTCTGCTCAGTGTGCTGCATATGGGACACGAGGCAGAGATGGAGCCTCCATGTTGGGGGGTGCTCTCCTCTGAATAGACACGGAGGTGGGGTTAACGGCGGAGCCTCCCTATTACCTGCTGCTCTGTTGAAAAGTGTGCAGAGATTGCACTGAGAGACTAGCTTGTAAAGTAAGTTTTTGGGGTGTTGTAGTATGGATTTCAAAGGGTTCTCATCCCTCCACCCATACACCATCCATACATACAGTTCTCACCACCCCCCCCCGCATATACCATCTATATATACATTCCTCACCCACCCCCCCTTATACTGTCTATATATATATATATATACAATCCTCCCCCTCCCCCCTATACACCATTAATATATACAGTCCTCACATCCCCCCCCCCTCCCAATACACCATTCATACAGTATATACAGTCCTCTCCCCTCCCCCATACACTATATATATATATGTATATATATATATATATATATATATATATATATACAGTATATAGTCATCACCCCCTCCCCAATACACCATTCATATATACAGTCCTACAGTTATCACCCCCCCCTTACACCATCCATTCACCTCTCCCCTGTTGATATACTACCCTAGTCTGCCAATACACTACCCTAGCCTGTCTATATACTATCCTAGCCTGTCTATATACTATCCTAGCCTGTCTATATACTATCCTAGCCTGTCTATATACTATCCTAGCCTGTCCATATACTACTCTAGCCTATCTATATCCTATCCAACCCTATCCAATCCTATCAAATACCGGGGTTATGGCAGCAGTTAACTGTCATACGCCCTGTATTTTTTTACACAGCAGGCGTTCTGGTGGCAAATTTTTTGGGCAGCGGAAGAGAAATGGAACGACGTCAAACGTCACTTCCGCCCAACGGCCTTAAAGGGCCAATTTTGTTTTTAATAGGGGGGAAAGCTGTCAACCAGCATCCACAACACAAATGAAAATGAGACAAAGCGATATTCAGAAATGCAGCACATTGGGAGACTGTAAGGACAGATGTGCATGATAAGACTTTTTCATTAATGTGTCAGCCTAGGCATTAAATAACTCTGCTGTGCTGCTTTATTTCCTAGCTACAATTTTGGACAGCAGGCAGCAGCACCACTTGTACACAGAAAACTGCAAGTACCAGCTGTCTTGAAATTGAAGATCTGCTACTACATGACAACCATCGCTAATGAATCCCATCACATCCATACAATTCTTTTACCCAATAGTCAGTGTAGTTGTTTTCGTTCTTTATATTTATTTAATTTATATGTGTAAAAACTAGCATTCAAGTGAACCTGTTATTATAAATAATTTGTGTGCTACCATCAAATGCATACCTGCCAACTGTCCCGTTTTTCCCGGGACAATCCCGGCAAATAGGAGCCTGTCCCGGGTATTTTACAGTGTCCCTGTTAATCAGGGACATTGTAAATCATTTTTTTTTTTTTTTTATTTTGTGCCACACAGTGTCGCTCTCACCCCAGCTAGGAGTTGTAGTTCTGGCAGCAGGTTGTCTCTCTCTCTGTGCCCGCTCACTCTTCCCGCCTGTCGCAAATTTAACATGTCACCGAAGGCAGGGTGTCAGCATGGTGCACTTTCCAAAATCCGCCAGCAGGGGGAGGCAGAGCACCTTCCGACAAGCTGGAGGCCTCACACTCCATTAATTACTACTATCAATAATGTTTTTTATAGATATAATTTATACACCTGTTAATTGATATATATATATATATATATATATATCTATATATATATATATATATATATATATATATATATATATATATATATATATATATAGTTTTCTAGCTCTAGATAAATGTGTGTACATATGTGTATGTGTGTGCATATATATATATATATATATATATATATATATATTGCTCAAAAAATGAAAACAGACCTCAATCTTCAATGGGAAAAATCTCATGCTGGATATCTATACTGGTATGGACTTGGCATGTGTTAGGATGGTATGGACTGGGTAATGTGTTAGGATCTATACTGGTGTGAACTGGGTAATGTGTTAGCATCTATACTTGTATGGACTTGGTAATGTGTTAGGATGATATGGACTGGGTAATGTGTTAGGATCTATACTGGTATGGACTGGGTAATGTGTTAGAATCTATACTGGTATGGACTGGGTAATGTGTTAGGATCTATACTGGTGTGAACTGGGTAATGTGTTAGGATCTATACTTGTATGGACTTGGTAATGTGTTAGGATGATATGGACTGGGTAATGTGTTAGGATCTATACTGGTATGGACTGGGTAATGTGTTAGAATCTATACTGGTATGGACTGGGTAATGTGTTAGGATCTATACTGGTATGGTCTGGGTAATGTGTTAGGATCTATACTGGTGTGAACTGGGTAATGTGTTAGAATCTATACTGGTATGGACTGGGTAATGTGTTAGGATCTATACTGGTGTGAACTGGGTAATGTGTTAGAATCTATACTGGTATGGACTGGGTAATGTGTTAGGATCTATACTGGTGTGAACTGGGTAATGTGTTAGGATCTATGCTGGTAGGGACTGGGTAATGTGTTAGGATCTATACTGGTATGGACTGGGTAATGTGTTAGGATCTATACTGGTATGGACTGGGTAATGTGTTAGGAAGGAAAGGATGCTACATTGTTTTATGTAAATGAAAATTATCACCCTACAGAGGGCTGAATTCAAAGACAGGTGAATAAAGTGTGAAATGTGCTCAGGTGTGACCATACAAAGAATGGACTATGTAAATATAAATAAAGTGCAAGGTGTAAATAAGTACAATAAAACCTAATTATACCAGATAGTATAATCATACTTATTTACACCTTGCACTTTATTTATATTTACATATTCCATTTTTTCTATGGTCACACCTGAGCACATTTCACACTTTAGAATTGCAGGGAATTGTGATGAGAATTTTAAACTTTAGGCAGAAGTAGTGCAGCTGAATGGGAGAATTATTCCAACTCTGCTACTTTGGCCTTAAGTTTTCAATTTCCTGTAATTCTCTCTTTATGAAGAAGACCCTATAATCTAATAAATAGGCGGAGATTAATTATGCGGAGTGGGCGGAGCTTCAGGGAAGTGGGTGTGGTAAGTAATTGATAGCTGTGCTGCAAAGTGTCCCTGGAAATTTTTTTCAAATGTTGGCAACTATGCAAATGTCCTAACTACCTATCTATCTTGCTCATTCTTAGCTCACTTGCTCATGTCTCTGGATCTAGTGATCTTTTTCATCTTATTTTGAGCTTGATTAGTCCATGTTTGTAACAGGTTTACTTTACACTGTCATCATTCAGCTAAAGACAAGGGCAAAGAAGTTTTACCTTGTGCCCACGTTCTATGTTATAAAAACAAAGGCAGTGCATATGCTATGACCAACATGCAGACATTCTGCACAGAACATTTTGAAGTTTTTATATCTTACATATCTGTTTTTCAGCTTCAAAGTAGCTATCATGTGACCTGTTCACGACATTGCACTTAAAGTAATCACCTTGTAAAACAACCCATTTAGTTAAAATAAAAATGAAGTGCAAAACATAGATATAAAATAAAACATTATAAATACCTTTTTTTCCCTTTTTTTTATAAGTGATCACATTCCCTCTGCTCTCAGCTGCATAAGAGCTGGGGGACGAGAAGCAGCAGCACACCAGGCTTCCCAGTGAATGGCTGTGCAGCGGGGGGGGGGGGATCAGGAAAAGTCTGATCATTGGAGAAGAGTACACTGAGTTCTCAGCATAGCTAGAGAACTGACCACGCTGTGCTCTCCTGCTTAGTGTGGTCAGTTTTTAATAGGAAAGCAAGAAGACTAGCAGGAACATCAGGGATTTCACACAAAGGGAGCAATACAAAGAAAACAGGATACATTCTCATACAAGTGCATGGTACAGCAGCCAAATATCAGGAATAGGAAGTGTTGGGGTAACAAACGCTTTAACTCTGCATCAGGGCTGGAGGAGGGACCAATGTGCACTGCTATGTTACGCCTATATAATGTTAACCTCTCTGAGAGGGCTACTTTTCTAGCTTTCATAACACTAACACTGTCAGTCAAGATTAAAAGGCCTGGCAATCATAGGCTACTACCATATGGGATTATTCTAGAGTCAAGATACTGCAAACATGGCTTCGGTGGACATATGCAGAGAGGAGACTCAGCACCAGCACTGGTGTCAATCTAAGTCATAGCACTGGTGTACCTGCAGTAGCTATACAAAATGAAGACATTCCATATGGATTTTTCAGCAGACAAAATAAAAAAATCTTAGCTACAGCACAAATGTAAGTACCTAGTAACTAGTCTCATACTATTAAAATCAGGGGGCATGGAATTCAGCTTTAAAAGGTTAGCAGAATTGTTTTAATAGCTGAAAACCATATTTAAATACATAGGTTGCTGTAAAAGCACGTATTCTTGGTTAGTTTTATTAGGTACTGGAAAAGAATGAGTCAGAAAATCTATTACTTCGATATTAGCAACTACTTTAGATGAACAAATGAAAGAGCATATTTCATAGTAATCTGGGATTCATGCGTTTCTGACAACCAGTCTGAGTGTGAATGATACCAATGTGAATATGTCCTGTGCCAGTTATGCTTGGATGGTCCTCGTTTGTGTATTCTGCACATTCCTCACTTTTATCCATTGTTCTTGTGCACCCAGATTCCTTCCAGTATATGGCACTTATGATATATATGCGTAACAGTGGTGCAAAATATTTAAAGTGAAGATGCATTAGTAAATTAGTAATAGTAGAAACTTCCCTTTTAAATAATGATCTAATTCTAGGTTGTGGAAAGCAGGCATACATTCTAAAGCTGAACCCCAGGAAAAGGAAAAAATGCTCCCTTGCAGTGGGACTGCCCCTGCATTGCAAGAGTTAAATGCCTGTTTGGGTTTAGAGGGCCTCAGAAAGCAGCTATACATAAAGTGTTACTAAAGTCAAAAAAAGTTAATTATACTTACCTGCTCTGTGCAGTGGTATTGCACAGAGTGGCCCCGATCCTCCTCTTCTGGGGCCCCCAGCGGCGATCTTGGCTCCTCCCGAAGTTCGGCCCTCGCCACAGCCGGCCCATTGAGAAAGCGCATCTCGATTTGCACATGCTCAGTAGGAAACCGCCTGTAAAGCTGCAGGGCTCCACTGGCGGTTTCCCTTACCCAAGATGGCAGCACCAGCACCCAAGAGCTGATTCAAGAATCAAGTTGGGTGAGGACAGCGTGGGATCCTTGGACAGGTAAGTGCCCTAATAGTAAAAGTATTTGTAGCCGCTGACTTTTAATTTTTGGGGGGCAGGAGCTTTACTTTAAGTGGTCTTAGCCAGTTTCTATTTAAAGTATTAAAAATACTTAATGCTTTTACAACTTTAAATCATACCTATGCTCAAGGTTTAGGTCTATTTTGAAGAGATAGGGAAGCATTAGCAAACCTCCCAACTTTCTAAAATAAATAAGAGGAACAGATTTTAGCACCAAGTATGCAGACAAAGAAAACATCCCTGCTTTGTCCCGAGTTACATAGACAACATAAATCTAATAAGGAAAATTTGATTGCTTAAGCCCACCATTGGATACATTTGTTGGATTTGGATGTTTAATGTAGTAAAACCAGAGGAATTAGAATTAGTAGAATTAGAACATTCAGAACCCCGGTGCATGAACCCCCCGACCCCTGGCCAGGGCCTTTCCTTTGGAGCCCAGGGCCCTATCCACTGATTCCATTGCCCTTTACTCCCGCCAAGGGTCCCTTTAGTATGGTCCCACAGCGGGACCCTTTCACATGTTCTGCAATGGGCCTCCTTCCTGCCGTCTTGGGGGCCCTCCCACGTTGGCGGTGCGCCAGGGCCTGGTCGCAAATGAGGCCCTGATAGTTCCTCCACTGCTGTCAGTAGTTTTTTTATTTTTGTTCTTTTATTTATTTATTTTTTTACTATTTTGTTTGTTTGTTTTTATTTACAAATTTTTAATTTTAGGAGCCTCGTTGGGGAGCGTTGGTGAAATATCAGAGGTCTAAACAGACCTCTGATGTTTGACCTTTGAGAAAGGAGCCTCAGCTGCACAGAATAATTGGACAGGAATAGCTCTGTACAGAGCGTCCCGTTCTTTCACAAACTGAAGCACAGCAAACACAGTTTTCTATGCTTCAGTTACGAATGAACACAGGAACGACCTGTGCCAATCACTTACTGTGCTTATTCAGAAAAGGACAGGACCGGAAAACTACATATTTATTAGCCCCTTTCCAACTCTGCATCCTGACACATTCCCCCGCAGCAGCCGGTAAGGGAAGGGGAGGGGGGTAGCAGGCAGTGCTGTGGGGGAGGGGGGTACCAGGGATGCACACAGTGGCCTGGGGGCAGCAGGAGACAAGTAACCTAGATAGGAGGGGCAGTAGGGGCAGCTCATAGAGGAATTGATGCCTGAAATTTATCTCCTGCAGCTGCTGAATGCCTGCAGGAGGGAGATGAGGAGAAGCAGACTTTTAGTGTTTACAGGAGGGAAATGGAGGGCATCGGTTTCTGTATATGCCGCCCTCACCAGCCCTCCTATCCAGGTATACAGGGTAGTTGCACAGGCCCCCTGAAGCATGGGACCAGATCCCAATTGTGACCCCTAAAGTTATGCCCCTAAGTATAACATGATAGTTAAATAGTACAGTTTATATAAATTAGACCAAACTAGCAACAACTGAGGGAAAAAGAGGGGCGCAAAAATGTGCTTCTACAAGAGGGACAATTAAGAGGTATACAATAGAATTTAGGGGTGTTGTGAATAAATTTACATCTCAGCCCCACTCCATGACCTAAGCTCAGAATCAGGCAAATGTATATGTATTTTTTAGAAAGTTGTCTAGTTGTTGGGGAGGGGGGGCTCCTTCATCATTCCAAAATACATGCAAATTGCACTAATGTGGATAGATCTGCACATTTTACAGCTATCCTCCATACTTTCTGGAACAGCTGCTTTAGATGGCACACCTTAGTTTCAAGCAGGGATTATATGGAACTCTTGGAACATCTTTTTACAGTATTACTCTGTCTTTTAGATAACAACCTATTTAGTGTTTTTATGGTGAGTTAATCATTATTAATGTATAGATTACAGCTGTGGTTATTATTACATTTGACGTATTTGTGAACACGTTTTCAACTGTAATACATTACAAAGCATTTTAACCGTAATTGCATCAATTTAACCGGTTGCCGACCGCCGCACGACTATATACTGCGGCGGTCAGCCCCGGCCAGGCAGAGTGACGTATCGGTACGTCACTCGCCTGTCACTGACTTGCGAGCCTATCGCGGGCGGGCGCGCGCCCGCCGAGGCTTGCGCCCGCCGCGGCTCGTTCACAGACAAGTCAGTGCGTGTGACCGGCGGACTCGATGTCCACCAGTCACACTGCGATCGCTCCTGTGAAGGGAGAAAGACAGAGCAGCTTGTGTAAACAAGCTGCCTGTCAGTTCTCCCTGTGTAAAAGTGAAGATCTGTCCGTTCTACTATGTAGAACGGTTGATCTTTGCTTTTACACCAATAGGAATGTCCCTACACAGTTAGAATCACGCCCCTAGGACACACTTAACCCCTCCCTGTCCAATAAAGTTAACCCCTTCCCTGCCAGTGTCATTTTTGCAGTAACAGTGCATATGTATAGCACTGATTACTGCAGTAATGTCACTGGTACCCCCAAAAGTGTCAAAAATGTCAGTCAAGGGTCCGATCTGTCCGCCGCAATGTCGTAGTACCGAAAAAAAAATCGCAGATCGCCGCCATTACGCGTTAAAAAAAAAAACACCAAAAATGACAAAAATCTTTCCCTTTGTTAGTAAACGCGATAACTTTTGCGCAAACCAATCAAAATACGCTTTTTGCGATTTTTTTTACCAAACATAGGTAGCATAAAACAAATTGGCCGAAAAATGTTAAAAAATTTTGATTTTTACTTTTTTTTTGGGGAATTTCATATAACAAAATGTGAAAAATATTGTTATTTTTGCAAAATTTACGCTCTTTTTTTGTTTATAGCGCGTGATCAAAAAATCGCACAGGTGATCAAATACCACCAAAAGAAAGCTCTGTTTGTGGGAAAAAAAGGACGTCAAATTTGTTTAGGTACAGCGTCGCACGACCGCGCAATTGTCCGTTAAATTCACACAGTAAAAAATCGCAAAAAAACCCCTGGTCCTTTAGCAGCCAAATCCTCCGGGGCTTAAGTGGTTAAAAAAGGAAAACAAAAAGCTGAATCCCTTTTTTAGTGGTCACATGACCATATAAGTAACCACACAAATGTCACAACAACAACAGCTCCTCCTTTGTGGAGTAGAGGCCAAAGGATGGAAAGCCTGAATCTCCCATGGATAGAGGCCAAAGAATGGCAAGCCTGGGTCTCCCATGGATAGAGGCCAAAGGATGGCAAGCCTGGATCTCCCATGGATAGAGGCCAAAGGATGGCAAGCCTGGATCTCCCATGGTTAGAGGCCAAAGGATGGCAAGCCTGGATCTCCCATGGATAGAGGCCAAAGGATGGCAAGCCTGGATCTCCCATGGTTAGAGGCCAAAGGATGGCAAGCCTGGATCTCCCATGGATAGAGGCCAAAGAATGGCAAGCCTGGATCTCCCATGGATAGAGGCCAAAGGATGGCAAGCCTGGATCTCCCATGGTTAGAGGCCAAAGGATGGCAAGCCTGGATCTCCCATGGATAGAGGCCAAAAAATGGCAAGCCTGGGTCTCCCATGGTTAGAGGTCAAAGGATGGCAAGCCTGGATCTCCCATGGTTAGTTTGGCTTCCACAACCCACTCTTGATGTAAACCGGCTTGTGTTTCCACTTACAAAGAGAGGAATAACCTGTTGACGTGCATGACAATACTAATTGCTTTCCAAATGGATTCCTCATGGTTTTACAGGAGTAGGAACTTGTACTCTACATTTGTAACCACTTGCCGGCCGTATAACTTAGATATACAGTGGGAAAATGGCACTGCTACACTGGATCATGTACCTAGTACGTGATCCGACACTTCCGGGTCTGGGGCCCACGTGTGCCACCTTCGGCCTGCTCCTGCTATGATTATACAGCTGATTGGCAGGTACCACAGACTCTATGTCCACCGGCATCCGCTGATCCTTCGGTACAGAAGGAGAACAGCGGTCTGCCTATGTAAACAAGGCAGATTACCGTCCTGTCATTACAGAAGGCCTAGATTCTATGTTCCTGTGAAGCAGGAACATGAATTATGCCTTCCCCTAATACTAGCACCGCCCCCACAGTAAGTAAACACCAGCTATGCACACAGTTAACCCTTTGTTTGCCCCTGATGTTAGCCCCTTCCCAGCCAATGTCATTAGTACAGTGGCAGTGCATATTTTTAGCACTGATCACTGTATTAGCATCACTCATAGCTTCCAACTGTGCCTGATTTGGAGGAACTGTCCCTGATTTAGAATAAAGTCCCTCTGTCCTTATTTCCTCCTCATTTGTCCCTCATTTTGGTCTGATCTATATAGTTGTATATAAAAAGCACTTTTTATCTTTCAAAAAGTATTTCCCAATTTTAAACCTTTTATGCAGTTTTAAATTGCTTCATTTGTAAATTTCAAAAGCCGGTATAAAGGAATAGTAGTGGTAAAAAAAGCACTTATGGGTTTAACTAATCATTTTTTTTATAATTCTCCTTTAAGAGGGCGTGTCCTATGTTTACATACTTTTGCTAAAAGCTGTCCCTTGTTCCCATCTTAAAAAGTTAGGAGGTATGGCGTCACTGGTCCCCAAAAAGTCAGTTAGTGTCCGATTTGTCCACTGCAATATTAAAGTCCTGCTATAAGTCGCTCATTGCCGCCATTAGTGGGAAAAAAAAATACAATAGTTTGTAGACGCTATAACTTTTGTGCAAACCAATCAATATAAGCTTATTGGGATTTTTTTTACCAAAAATATGTAACAGAATACATTATGGCCTAAATTGATATAGAAATTAGATTTTGTTCAGTTTTTTTATTGGATATGTGTTTTTAGCACGAAGAAAAAATATTGTTTTTTTTTTCAAAGTTGTCGATTTTTTTGTTTATAGTGCAAATATTAAAAACCGCAGAGGTGATTAAATACCACAAAAAGAAAGCTCTATTTGTGGGGAAATATATTTTTTTTGGGTACACGTCGCACGACCACGCAATTGTCAGTTAAAGTAACGCAGTGCCGTATTGCAAAAAATGGCCTGGTCATGAAGGGGGGTAAATTTTCCAGAGGGCAAAAGGTTAGGGAAATATCAGTTGATTTCCATCAAACATTTTTTATCTCTGCAGTTTCATCCATTGATGTTGTTACTGGCACCATGTCTCATGCTTCATAGCGTATACTTTGCAAAAACATTAAATGATCATTTGAGAAATGGTATCTTCATTGTAAAATAACCAATCTATTTATACAACCTCATTTTTTGAGGAGCTCCTATATACTGTATTTCTATGTTATAAATAAATGTTGATGGTTAGGATGTGCATTATAAGTCTCCTATAGTCTGACTTATTTTAAAGAAACCATAGTGTTTTATGCTTTGTACAAACATTTGGTGGACACAACTCAATTAGAGTCTTTTTATATAATTATTTATAAATTGATGTATACAGTATATCTTTACTTTCCCATGTTTTCATGGGCTTTGTTCTCTTTACCCGGTCTTTCATTTTTTCTATGTTTTGAATGTCGGGAGGTCCAGTATTGATATACTGTATATTTTTAAGTGGCCTTTGTATAACCAACTCCTCATTGAGTGGGATTTTATAGACAATTATGCAACCATATACAGTATCTCACCTCAAATTTTTCACATTTTTGTAAATATTTTATTATATCTTTTCATGTGACATCACTGAAGAAATGACACTTTGCTATAATGTAAAGTAGTGAGTGTACAGCTTGTATAACAGTGTAAATTTGCTGTTCCCTCAAAATAACTCAACACAAAGCCATTAATGTCTAAACCGCTGGCAACAAAAGTGAGTACACATCTAAGTAAAGATGTCCAAATTGGGCCCAATTAGCCATTTTTCACTCCCCTCTGTGTCATGTGACTCGTTAGTGTTACAAGGTCTCGGGTGTAAATGGGGAGCAGGTGTGTTAAATTTGGTGTTATCGTTCTCACTCTCTTATACTGGTCACTGGAAATTCAACATGGCACCTCATGGCAAAGAACTCTGAAAAAAATCTGAGGATCTGAAAAAAGAATTTTTGCTCTACATAAGGATGGCCTAGGCTATAAGAAGATTGCCAAGACCCTGATACTGAGCTGCAGCATGGCAGCCAAGACCTTACAGCGGTTTAACAGGACAGGTTACACTCAGAACAGGCTTCGCTATTGTCAACCAAGGCAGTTGAGTGAACATGCTTAGTGTCATATCCAGAGGGTGTCTTTGGGAAATAGACGTATGAGTGCTGCCAGCATTGCTGCAGAGGTTGAAGGGGGTGGGGGGGGTCAGCCTGTCAGTGCTCAGACCATACGCCGCACACTGCATCAAATTGGTCTGCAAGCCTGTCATCCCAGAAGTAAGCCTCTTCTAAGGATGATGCACAAGAAAGCCAGCAAACAGTTTGCTGAAGACAAGCAGACTAAGGACATGGATTACTGGAACCGTGTCCTGTGGTCTGATGATGCCAAGAAAAACCTTTTTGGTTCAGTAGGTGTCAAGTGTGTGTGACAGCAACCAGGTGAGGAGTACAAGGACAAGTGTGTCTACAGTCAAGCATGGTGGTGGGAGTGTGATGGTCTGGGGTTGCATGAGTGCTGCCTGCACTGGGGAGCTACAGTTCATTGAGGGAACCACGAATGCCAAGCAGAGCATGATCCTCTACCTTCAGGGACTGGGCCGCAGGACAGTATTCCAACATGATAACGACCCTAAACACACCTCCAAGGTCTCTAAAATCCACCAGCTCCATGATGTCATCATGGAGGAGTGGAAGAGGAATCCAGTGGCAACCTGTGAAGCTCTAGTGAACTCCATGCCCAAGAGGGTTAAGGCTGTGCTGGAAATTAGTAGTGGCCACACAAAATATTGACACTTTGGGCCCAACTTGGACATTTTTACTTAGGGGTGTACTCACTTTTGTTGCCACCGGTTTAGACATTAATGGCTGTGTGTTGAGTTATTTTGAGGGGACAGCAAATTTAGTTATTGTTATACAAGCTGTACACTCACTACTTGACATTGTAGCAAAGTGTAATTTCTTCAGTGTTGTCACATGAAAAGATATAATAAAATATTTACAAAAATGTGAGGGGTGTACTCACTTTTGTGAGATACTGTATATATAAAAAGTTATTTATTTATCACTTGCAGTTAAAAGATGTTTTAGCATATGCAAAAGGTTAGAAAACTATACAAAATTCCATGGAATACATTGTGTATAAAGTGCCAGAACATGACATAGTATGATACATAGAATGAATAGGAAT
Organism: Pelophylax lessonae; assembly: GCF_965119305.1. Taxonomy (NCBI): domain Eukaryota; kingdom Metazoa; phylum Chordata; class Amphibia; order Anura; family Ranidae; genus Pelophylax; species Pelophylax lessonae. The sequence goes on from NC_138768.1 coordinate 379,125,862, forward strand.
AGTGGTGTTTCCCGACTACTCAGGACTTGGCTCTATCGGTAAGGATAGTAGCCAAGATGACTCCAAGTAAGTGGGGAGTATCCAACGCGATGCATATTTAAGGCCACCTGTAATGAGTTTAGCATCCTACACGAAGGATACTATCCATGTGTTACAGATTCTTGATAATTTTGAAATCCCCAGATCAGCAATACTGGTAGCCATTGATGTGGAATCACTGTACAACAGCATTCCCCATGATGGGGGAGTGGCTGCTGTGAAACAAGTTCTCCTCCAAAGGGAAATTAAAAAGTGGCGTTTCAACAAATTTATAGTACAAATGTTGTATTATATTCTTAGACACAATGTCTTTCTTTTTAAGGGCTCCCACTACCTCCAGGTGCAGGTCGTAGCTATGGGCACATGTTGTGCCCCTTCCTACACTAACCTGTACCTGGGGGGGGTGGGAGAAAATTTTTCTATCAGACTATCAATCATCTGTCTATGCGCGACACATCATCATGTGGCAGAGATATATAGATAATATTTTGCTCTTCTGGGATGGCACTGAGGAAGTCTTGAAATGGTGTTTGGATGCAATGAATCGGAACGATCTCAATCTTTTTTTCACCATGTCATCTGATTACCATAGGGTTGACTTTCTGGATATTAGTATAGGGATCAAGAAGGAAGACTAACCAGTAGGTTATTCAGGAAGGAATCTGCCGACAATACGCTTCTACATGCCGACAGCTTCAACCCTGAACCCCTTAAAAAGTCTTTACCTTTTTAGCCAATTCTTACATCTCAAACGCAATTGTACCCTACTGGAGGAATTCCAAATAGAAGCTGATAAGCTCACTAGGATACTGCTGACAAGGGGTTACACTAAAACATCCCTAAAAAAGGCATTCAATAGAGTCAGAGACACAACAAGACATGGTCTGATTTTAAAATCTAAAGGAAAAAGGAAACAGGACAATAACACAAGAGCAATCCTACGGTATTCCACTGAACACAAAAAAGTGAAGGGAATTCTCTCCAAATATTGGTCTATTCTCACTGAGGATCCAATTTTTGGTGACTTGGTGACAAAGAAACCGTCAATTACCTACAGAAAAGAAGGCTCCATAGGAGAAAAAGTGGTTCAAAGTGATGACAAAGGCGAGTCCAGGAAGGACCCATGTAAAACATGGGGAGCCTTCCCATTTGGTACATGTTCACAATCTCCAGTTATCCAGTTATAAGAACTAATGTCGTCCTCCCCAATGGTGATTGCTTTGGCATAAAACATTTTGCAAATTGCAAAACAAGGGGAGTAGTTTATCTCATGCAATGTTAATGTGTCTCCTTTTTTTTCAATTCTTTTATTTATATGAAAGACAACTTCCGGGCATAATAAACAGTACTATTCCGTATAGTAAATATGCTGAGACAGTGTATTACAACATCGGAGACAATTCAGTGATAAGATTGAGATCTGTATTGGGCATAGAATAAGAGGTGTTCCACATTCCCTCTAATGGGTGAAGATATGTAGGGCTAGAAAAAACCCGGAGATGTCCGTCCCAGTTTCGCATAACATATAGAAATAAAGCGAGTAAGTAGTGAAAACAGAGAGGAAAGTGGAAGAAACATAGAGAGAGGCGGAAGAGGACAAGCAGGGCAGGGGTGAAGGGGGGGATTAGGGGGGTTGGCACTGGTAATAATATGACCCTACATCAGCAATACTCTTCACCAATGTCAGTAGAGCTCCCCCAAACTCAACATGAGATCTTCTTAGAATTATCACAGTGAATTAAAGAGCAGCCCTCATCAGAGAGGACAAATATATTCCACTGAGACCAGGTTTTGGTATATTGTTTGTGTTGGTGACGTGTAGAAAGAACAAGGTTTTCCATTTTATTTATCTCCTCCAGTCCTCCAGGGGCATAGAGGGGCCCCCGACCATTAGCATGAGCCTTTTTGAGCCTCATGCTAATGGTCGGGGGCCCGTGTGTTTTTCCATTTAAGAGGGATGCACATTTTAGCAGCATTTAGAAGGTGACGAATGACAGAATTTTTATAGGTCTAGGCCAGGATGCTAGAGGCATGGAGAAGGAAGAAGGCAGGGTCACTGCGAAGCGGTTGGTTTATCCCCCCGGCATCTCCAGCACTGAATAGTGAGTGTGGGGAATAACTGCTCAACTGTGACGGCATGCGGTACCACCTTATCAGGAGTTTGAAGTTGGTTTCTTGTATTCTCATACAGATGGACGGCGTAAATGTAAACTGAACGATGTGATTTTGTTGGTCTGGATTAAAGATACAGTCTAAATCCCATTCCCACTTACTGTAGCTAGGAATGGGGGTTGGTAAGTCCCCTGGGGTGTGATCAGTAATTCATAGGTCGTGGATAATACGTGTGGCAGTATTCCGTCTTGAGAGCAATGTTCTTCGAAGGATGTAAGTTGTGTGTTGCACTCACTGGGGGGGTGGCAGTGAGTGTAAGAAATTATGGAGTTGTAATGCCCTCCAGAAATCTAGACCGTAGGGTACCGAGGAATCCATGAGGTCACTGAGTGCAGGCCAACTAGATATTGTTTAGAAATGGGAGGCTTGGAAGTAGCCTGATTCCATCAATGTCCTGAATGTTTTATATTAATAGGCCGGGGTAAACTGAGGATTCCCCAGTATGGGTGTCAGTGGCAAGTGCATCAGAGAAAGTGAAAGTTGTGTGAATAATTTCAAGCAGGCTCTTACCGCATGGCCTTTGAGGGGATGGCGTCTGGTAGTGAATGATGGCATCATGGAGCTCTATGGAGGGGTATGTCGCATTCAGCCTGCTCTAGTCTGGGCCAAAGCTTCTCTTCATCATGGGGACACCAGTCTATGAGTCTCCCCAATTGTGTGGCCTGGTAGTACTTGCATAAGTCTGGCACTGCCAGTCCACCTAGGGGTTTAGGAAGCAAGAGTAGTCTCCTACATAGTCTAGGTCGCTTAAGAGCCCAGATAAAATCTACTAGTAGGGTGTCAACTTTTTTAAAGTAGTGGGAAGGGATGAATATCAGAAGTGATTGAAAGAGGTATAGGAACTTAGGAAATATGCACATTTTAATAATGTTGCATCTTCCAAACCATGAATGGAGACCAGAATTCCATTTATCTAATAGAGTGTAGACTTTCTTTTGGGGGGGGGGGGGAGGTGAGCGTGATGATGTGTTAAAATTTGGGTGGGATGAGGGTGACCAGGTATTTCAGCGTCCATCCATTTTAGCTTAAAATTCAATCGTAGTTTGTGGAGGAGGAGGTTTGATAATACTACTCCCATAGCTTCAGATTTAGTAAAGTCGATTTTTAGATTGGACAGTGTGCCATATGCCTCAAACTCTCGAAGAAGATTCGGTTGAGACATTAGGGGAATTGTGAGGTAAAATAACGCATACGCAGATATTTTCTGCTTGGTCGCCCCAACGATAATGCCTGAGATATTGGGTGGAGGCGTATCCTACATAAAAAGGGTTCCAGTGATAATGCAAATAGTAAGGGTGACAGGGTGCAACCCTGTCTTGTCCCATTTGTGATTAGGAAGTAGTCCAATAAGACGCCTTTCACCTTAACCTGGGTGGCAGGGGCAGAGTCGATCTGTGAGATCCAATTTAGCATGGTGTTGCCGATGCCCACATGTCGAAGAACTTCAAACATAAAACGCCAATTTACCTGGTCAAAGGCCTTCTCGGTGTCTGTACTTAGGAGGACACAGGGTGTGCGGGTCTTGTTGGCTACATGTAAGAGATTGAGGACCTTGACTGTGTTATCCCGTACCTCATGTGTAGGCACAAATCCGACTTGATCCAAATGGATCAGTTGCGTCAGATGTTGTTGGATCCTAGATGCTAGAATTTTGGTGAACAATTTAAGATCAATATTCAGCAAGGAAATCAGTCGGTAGCTACTACAGGATGTAGGATCTTTTCCCTCTTTATGGATGACCGAAATGTGAGCTTGTAAAGTCTCCTTGGGGATGGATAATCCAGAACCCCATGTATTTAACATGTCAACCATAAACTGTCCAAGTGACGGCAAGAGTGTATTTATAATATTGGATGGTAAACCTGTCCTGTCCCGGGGCCTTTTAGTACCACCTATGGCCTGTTTTAGATCAGCCAGGGTGATGGGTTCCTCTAGGGATTTACTGTCAGTGTTGGACAACTGGGGCATCGAGGAAGAGAGCAGGTATTCCTCTATTTGGGTCTGTTGGGGGGTCGGGGGTTTGTAAGTTATAGAGCGAGGCATAAAATGATTTAAATTCTTGTGTGATATATGTCTCGGTAATGTGACCAGTTTTGGAGATATTTTGAGGGATATATGTTGCCAGGGTTTGTTCTCGGAGTGATCTAGCCAATAGAGCCTATTGAAGAGGCAAGGACCACTTGTAACTGACAACGCGGGATCGAGAAATAGTCTATACAAGAGTATAGTTGCTGAGGTGAGGAATAGAGAGAATAGTCTCGTTCTCCGGGATGCATCAGGCGCCAAACATCTATCAATTGTGCACTATGGAGGGACTTTGCAATACGTTTGCGGACACCAGGGGGGACAGAGGAGGATCCCAGGGATGTAATCCTCCGAAGGAATCAGAGGGGTATTAAAATCTCCCCCAATAATTAGTGGACCCTCAGAGAACTCCAGGAGCTTCTCTGTACCTCTAGTAATGAACACATCCTGTTGGCTGTTGGGAGGATAAAAGTGGGTCAAAGTCGTCTTTGACGTCACCAATATTGCCCTTCAGAAACAGAAATCGGCCATTGGGGTCTTTTAGAATATTAGGTGCAGGTCCACGATACCGTTCTGGAGAGAGTTATTGAGACTCCTTTTGATTTAGCCTCTAGGTTGGTAGAATGGTAGGCCAAGGGGAAAAAACGATTTATAAATGGTGGAAGCCTGTCGTCCCTGAAGTGGTTCTCCTGAACAAAGGTGATATCATTTTTGGACCATTTCAAGTCATTCAACAAAATTTGCCTTTTTTCCAGGGACGTTAAGTCCATTAGCATTGATCGAGAGGATATTGATGTTATCCGTGTGTTGAGAAGGGTGGGGGGAAGGTTGGGAAGTGACGGTAGGAGAAGGGAGGGAAGGGTAACTAAGTAATAGGGGGGCAAGGGGGGTATGAAGAAAATGGAGATATAAAGAGGGGAGGCTAAGATAGTATGAGAGAGAGAGAGAAAGGAAAGTCAGGCAATCTAAGAATATGAGAGAGAGAAATAGAAGGAGGCAAGCCCACAGGGAGAAGCCTCAATTTACTAAGTGATAACAAAGGAAATGCTAAGATGCTCACCAGTGGGGAGCCAGGTGAATGAGCGTGTGCCTATGTGGGGTTGTGGTTGGAAAGAGCCAAGGGACAGGCACCCGACCCACTCCCCCCAGTCCGACAGCTTTCGTGGGTAAATGAGAGGTAAATAGGGCATGTATTAAAGGCGTTGACATGAAGAGCACAGAACAAGGAAAGAAAATTAGCTCTAGACAAACTTGTGGAATTCAGTAGTAAAATCAGTAGGTAATAATTGTGAACAGTAAAGAAAACCTCAAATTTAGACCGTAACTCCAAAAAGGGAGTGTAATTTATGCTGCACAGCGCACGGATTAGACCGGTGCGGAACAGCACAGCTGACAACCGGGGCAAACACCACCCCCAAAGCGGAACAGGCAAAGGGGGAGGCGCCCCACCCTGCCAGCCACCCCCCCCCCCGGCAACTACGCGTCTATGCCTGATCACTGAACCCCAGCCCGGAACCCACCAGTGGGCAAAAGCAGAGGGCGGATAACTCCCACTGCAGAGGGGGGTAGGGCATGCCGCCCTAAAAAAACAAATATTTTACACAAAGGAAGCAATACAAAGAGAACACTAAAAGTGCAGAAAAATACCTGATGATTCTGCAAGATTTTATAAGCTTGTTGATGATGATGATGATGTCACAGGGAATAATAAAAGCTGTTTCTCTGTTGAGAAATAAGGTAAAAGAAAAATAACACTGGGCATGATCTAGAAGGAGAGAGGGAGGTCTGGGAATATGTTTGTGCCATGCCTATAAAATTTTAATTCAACTTCATGGTTCTCATTAAGGGAGAGTCGCTCTCACAAAAGTCAGTCTAACAGAGGGATATCAAAGTATCCTTTATATCAGTCCTTTGCCTTTAATAATTGTCTCACCACGGTCATGTTGAATATTAATGTTATACCTATCAATTAAAAAAAATAGCTATAATTTTTTTCATAATCTGACATTATTTATAAATGTATTTTATTATTTTTATTCTGACTTCAGTTCTCAATAAATGCTGTATTAAATTCTATTTATTTTTTATTACTGGAGCCACATAATAAATAGAAGTCTTGTGGAGTGTAAAGAATTACCTGGTGGTCCTTAACCACTTCCGGACCGCCCACTGTGTATTCACGTCGGTAATTTGACTTCAAATACCGGGGTTATGGCAGCAGGTAACTGCCAAAAGCCCTGTATTTTTTTCACACAGCAGGTGATCATGAATCTGCTACAAGTACTTCTGGCAGCGGATTCGCCACAGGTTTAATTTTATGGGCAGCGGGAGAGGTGACCCCCCTTCCCGGTCATTTTCCCCGCTTACCAGAGACTTTGGTAGCGGTGAAAACTATCTGGCTTGCTGGAAGGGTGGGCAGGAAGTTGAGTGAGGGCAAGATGGCCCCCTCTATGCCCCTGGAGGACTGGAGCGATGCCCCTAGAGGACTGGAGCGAGTGAACCTGTTCTTATAAACAATTTGTGTGCTACCACCAAATTTCCTAATTACCTATCTATCCTGCTCACTCTTAGCTCAGCTACCCATGTCTCTGGATCTATTGATTGTTTTGATATGCGCTATTCAGTGACCTCTGTTTGGGCTCTTTTTCATCTTATGTTGAGCTTGATAAGTCCATGTTTGTGACAGCTTTACTTTATCATTCTAAAGACAAGGGGTATAAACAGCAGAGAAATGTACTTTGTGCCCATGTTCTATGTTCTAAAAACAAAGGCAGTGCATATGCTATGACCAACATGAAGACATTCTGCACAGAACATTTTGACGTTTTTATATCTTACATATCTGTTTTTCAGCTTTAAAGTAGCTATCATGTGACCTGTTCACGCCATTGCACTTAAAGTAATTGTAAATGATCACCTTGTAAAACTACCCATTCAATTAAAATAAAAATGAAATGTAAAAAGTAAATATAAAAAAAAAAAAACATTATAAATACCTGTTTTTCATTTTCACATTCCCTCTGCTCTCAGGTGGATAGGAGCTGGGGGGGAGGAAAAGCAGCAGCACACCAAGCTTCCCAGTGAATGGCTGTGCAGCGGAGGGGGGGGGGGGGTGTCGGGACAAGTCTGATCATTAGAGGAGAGTACGCTGAGTTCTCAGCATAGCTAGAGAACTGACCACGCTGTGATCTCCTGCTTAGTGTGGTCAGTTTTTAATAGGAAAGCAAGGGGATTAGCAGGAACATCAGGGATTTCACTCAAAGGGAGCAATACAAAAAGAATAGGATACTTACTCATACAAGCACATTGGTACAGCAGCCAAATATCATATGAAGTGTTGGGGTAACAAATGCTTTAACTCTGCATCAGGGCTGGAGGAGGGACCAATGTGCACTGCCAGGTTACCCCTATATAATGTTAACCTCTCTACATTATATAGTGTTTACATACTTTTGCTAAAAGGTGTCCCTTGTTCCCATCTCAAAAAGTTGGGAGGTAGGGTGTCACTGGTCCCCAAAGAGTGTCAGTCAGTGTCCGATTTGTCCGCTGCAATATCGCAGTCCCGCTATAAGTCACTGATCGCCGCCATTAGTGGTAAAAAAATAAATAAAGAAATACCATAGTTTGTAGACGCTATAACTTTTGCGCAAACAAATCAATATAAGCTTGTTGGGATTTTTTTTACCAAAAATATGTAACAGAATACATATTGGCCTAAATTGATGAAGAAATTAGATTTTGCTCAGTTTTTTTATTGGATATGTTTTTTTTTTTTTAGCAGAAAGTAAAAAATAAGGTTTTTTTTTCAAAGTTGTTGGTTTTTTTATTTATAGTGCAAAAAATAAAAATCGCAGAGGTGATTAAATACCACCAAAAGAAAGCTCTTTTTGTGGGGAAATACATTTTTTGGGGTACACGTTGCACGACCGCGGAATTGTCAGTTAAATTAACGCAGTGCTGTATTGCAAAAAATGGCCTGGTCAAGAAGGGTGGTAAATCTTCTGGAAGGCAAGTGGTTGGGGAAATATATCAGTTGATTCCCATCAAACATTTTTTATCTCTGCCGTTTCGTCTGTGATATTGTTACAGGCACCATATTGTTACTGGCACCATGTCTCATGCTTCATAGCGTATACTTTGCAAAAACATTAAATGATCATTTGAGAAATGGTATCTTCATTTGAAAATAACCAATCTATTTATACAACCTAATTTTTGAGGAGCTCCTATATACTGTATTTCTATGTTATAAATAAATGTTGATGGTTAGGATGTGCATTATAAGTCTCCTATAGTCCGACTTATTTTAAAGTAACCATAGTGTTTTATGCTTTGTACAAACAAACATTTAGACCCGGTTCACACTGCCACGACTTGTTAGGCGACTTGGTCGCCTGAAAAGTTGTGCTCTATTCTGTGCAATGGAACCGTTCCAATCAGAGCGACTCAAGACGCTCCGACTTAGAAAAAGGTTCCTGCACTACTTCGGGGCCACATCGGTGCAGCTTGCATTGACTTATATTATTGAAGTAGTTTGCAAGCCGTGATGAAGTCGTGCTGCACGGGGCGGCTCAAAGTCAGGGAGACTTTGAGTCGCCCCAGTGTGAACCGGCTCTCAGTGGACACAATTTTTTTAAATAATTATTTATAAATTGATGTATACAATATATCTTTACTTTCCCATGTTTTCGTGCACTTTGTTCTCCTTACTCGTAACTTTCATTTTTTCTATGTTTTGAAAGACAGGAGGTCCAGTGTTGATATACTGTAGATTTTTAGGTGTCCTTTGTATAACCAGCTATTATGGACCAACTCCTCTTTGAGTGGGATTTTATAGGCAATTATGCAATTATGCAACTATATATATATATATATATATATATATAAAAATTATTTAATTTTTCACTTACAGTTAAAATATTTATTGGCATATGCAGAAATTTAGAAAACTATACAACATTCCATGGAATACATTGTGTATAAAGCGCCAGAACATGACATAGTATGATACATAGAATGAATAGGAATAGTGGTGTTTCCCGACTACTTAGGACTTGGCTCCATCGGAAAGGATAGTAGCCAAGATGACTCCAAGTAAGTGAGGAGTGTCCAACACGATGCATATTTAGGCCACATGTAATTAGTTTAGTATCCTACAAGAAGGATACTATCCATCTGTTACAGATTCTCAATAATTCTGAAATCCCCAGATCAGCAATACTGGTAACAATTGATGTGGAATCACTGTACATCAGCATTCCCCATGATAGGGGAGTGGCTGCTGTGAAACAAGTTCTCCACCAAAAGGGAATTAAAGAGTGGTGATTCAAAGAATTTATATTGCAAATGTTGGATTATAGTCTTAGACACAAAGTCTTTCTTTTTAAGGGCTCCCAATAACTCCAGGGGCAGGGGATGACAATGGGCACGTGTTGTGCCCCTCCCTACGTTAACCTGTACCTGGGGAAGTGGGAGAAAAGTTTTCTATCAGAGGAAGTCGTGAAACAGCGTTTGGATGCAATAGATCAGAATGACCTTAATCTTTTGTTTCACCATGTCATATGATTACCATAGGGTTGACTTTCTGGATATTAGTATCCTTAAGGATCAAGAAGGAAGACTAACCAGTAGGTTAATCAGGAAGGAGACTGCTGGCAATACACTTCTACATGCCAACAGCTTCCACCCTGAACCCCTTAAAAAGTCTTTACCTTTTGGCCAATTCTTACCTATCAAACGCAATTGCATCCTACCGGAGGACTTCCAAATAGAAGCTAATAAGCTGACTGGGATACTGCTGACAAGGGGTTACACTAAAACATCCCTAAAAAAGGCATTCAATAGAGTCAGAGACACGACAAGACATGATCTGATTTTCAAGTCTAAAGTAAATAAGAAAGAGGACATTACCACAAGAATAATCCTACAGTATTCCAATGAACACTAAAAAGTAATATGGAACTCTTGGAACATCTTTTTACAGTATTACCCCTCTGTCTTTTAGATAACAATCTATTTAGTGTTTTTATGGTGAGTTAATCATTGAGTGTACAGATTACACCTGTGACTATTATTACAATTGACGTATTTGTGAACACATGTTTTCAACTGTAATACATTACAAAGCATTTTAACCATAATTGCATCAATTTAAAAAAGTAAAACAAAAAGCTGAATCCCTTTTTTTAGTGGTCACATGACCATGTAAGTAACCAGACAAATGCCACAACAACAACAGCTCCTCCTTTGTGGAGTAGAGGCCAAGGGATGGCAAGCCTGAATCTCCCATGGTTAGTTTGGCTTCCACAACCCACTCTTGATGTAAACCGACTTGTGTTTTCACTTACAAAGAGAGGAAAAACCTGACGTGCATGACAATACTAATTGCTTTCCAAATGGATTCCTCAAGGCTTTACAAGAGTAGGAACTTGTACTCTACATTTTTAACCACTTTACCACCGGAGGATTTTGCCTGCTTACGTCTTGGCCACTTTTTGCGATTCGGCACTGTGCGACTTTAACTGACAATTGCGCGGTCATGCAAAGCCGTACCCAAACAAAATTTACGTCCTTTTTTTCCACAACAAGAGCTTTCTTTTGGTGGTATTTGATCACCTGTGCGATTTTTACTTTTTGCGCTATAAACAAAAAAAGAACGTAAATTTTGAAAAAATAACAATATTTTTCAAATTTTTTTATATGAAATTCCCCCCAAAAAATGGAAAAATCAAAATTTTTTTAAATTTTTGGTCAATTTGTTTTCTGCTACCTATGTTTGGTAAAAAAAAAATCACAATACGCGTATTTTGATTGGTTTGCGCAAAAGTTATTGCGTTTACTAACTAAGAGAAAGATTTCTGGTGTTTTTTTTTTAACGAGTAATGGCGGCGATCTGGGATTTGTTTTGCGGGACTGCGACATTGCGGCAGACAGATCGGACCCTTGACTGACATTTTTGACACTTTTGGGGGTACCAGTGACATTACTACAGTAATCAGTGCTATACATATGCAATGTTACTGTAAAAATGACACTGGCAGGGAAGGGGTTAATTTTATTGGAGAGGGAGGGGTTAATGTATGCCTGGTGCTTACTGACATGTGTGGGGGGAGGTGACTGAGTGACACAAGGACAGATCGCAGGTTCAGCTATGCTGAACCCTGCAATCTGACCCTGTCTGTCACTTAGGAGATCCACCCGCTCTGTTTACACAAGCGGGCGGATCTCCAGACTCGATTCCCAGACAATCGGGAATACAGTGGGAGTGAGCCTCCGGCGGCACGCGCGCGCCCCCGAGAAAGGGGAGTGTCTGGCGACGTAGGTCTACGTCGCCAGACGATAACGAACCACTTTGGCGCAGTAGAGCTCTAGTGAGCAGTGGCAAAGTGGTTAACCACTTGCAGGCCGTATAACTTATCACATACCTAGTACGTGATCCGACACTTCCGAGTCTTGGGCCCACATGCGCCACCTTCAGCCCACTCCTGCTGTGATTATACACAGCAGGCAGGAGCTGATTGGCAGGTACCACAGACTCAATGTCCGCCGTCACCTGCCAATCTGTCAGTACAGAAGGCATAGATCCTATGTTCCTGCAAAGCAGGAACATGGATTATGCCTTCCCCTAATACAAGCAACTCCCCAACAGTAATAAAACACCAGCTAAGCACACAGTTAACCCTTTGTTCACCCCCCGATGTTAACCCCTTCCCAGTTAGTGTCATTAGTACAGTGACAGTGCATATTTTTAGCACTGATCGCTGTATTAGTGTCACTCATAGCTTCCAACTGTCCCTGTTTTGGAGGAATTGTCCCTGATTTAGATTAAAGTCCCTCTGTCCCTCTTTCCTCCTCATTTGTCCCTCATTTTGGTGTGATTTATATAGTTGTATATAAAAAGCAATTTGTATCTTTCAAAAAGTATTTCCCAATGCTAAACCTTTTATCCAGTTTTAAGTTGCTGTTTTTGTAAATTTCAAAAGCCAGTATAAAGGAATAGTAATGGTGAAAAAAAAAAAAAAAACACTTGTGAGTTTGGGCAACTATGTGGCAAATGAGGTTCAGTGTTGATAAATGTTAGGTTATGCATTTGGGGGCTAAGAATATGCATGCAGCATACATACTAGGGGGAGTATAACTGGGGGAATCCATGGCAGAGAAGGATCTTTGTGTTCTGGTAGATCCTAAGCTTAATAATAGCATGCAATGCCAAGCTGCGTTTTCCGAAGCAGGCAAAGTCCTTTCTTGTATTAACAGAGGTATGGACTCCATAGAGAGAGATATCATTTTGCCCCTGTAAAAAATCATTTGTAAGGCCCTTATCTGGAATATGCAGTTCAGTTTTGGGCACCAGTTCTTAAAAAGGATATTGGGGAACTGGAGAAAGTGCAGAGAAGGGCAACCAAACTGATAAGAGGCATGGAGGAGCTCAGCTATGAGAAAAGATTAGAGGAACTGAATTTATTCTCTCTTGAGAAGAGGTGATTAATGGGGGATATGATTAACATATGTAAATACATAAGGGGTCCATATAGGGAACTTGGTGTTGAGTTATTCACTTTAAGGTCAACACAGAGGACAAGGGGGCACTCTTTACAACTAGAGGAAAACAGATTTCGTCTCCAAATACGGAAAGGTTTCCTCACCGTAACAGCTGTGAAAATGTGGAATAGACTCCCTCCAGAGGTGGTTCTGGCTAGCTCACTAGATTGCTTTAAAAATGGCCTGGATTCTTTCCTGGGTGTACATAATATAAATGGGTACTAATATTTATAGGTATAGTTGATCCAGGGAATATCCGATTGCCTCTCGGGGGATCAGGATGGAAATTTTTTCCCCTGCTGTAGCAAATTGGATCATGCTTTGCTGGTGTTTTTCGCCTTCCTCTGGATCAACTGCGGGTATAGGATTGTGTATATGGGATTGTATGGTTGGGTTTTCTTTACTGTTTTTTTTTTTTTTTTTTTTTTTATTGGTTTAGCTAGATGGACTTGTGTCTTTGTTCAAACTTCCAAATGGAAGCTTATAAGGTGACTAGGAGACTACTGACAAGGGGTTACAATGAAACATCCCTAAAAAAGGCATTCAATAGAGTCAGAGACAGGACAAGACATGATCTGATTTTCAAATCTAAAGGAAATAAGAAACAGGACAATACCACGAGAATAATCCTACGGTATTCCGATGAACACAAAAAAGTAAAGGGAATTCTCTCCAAATATTGGTCTATTCTCACTGAGGATCCAATTTTTGGAGACTTGGTGACAAAGAAACCGTCAATTACCTACAGAAAGGCAGGCTTCATAGGAGAAAAATTGGTTCAAAGTGAATACATAGCCGAGTCCAGGAAGGACCCATGTAAGACATGGCTCTATCGGTAAGGATATTAGCCAAGATGACTCCAAGTAAGTGGGGAGTATCCAATGCGGTTCGAGTAGATGCAAAAAACTTCTTCAGGGAATCATAGCCATTATCTGTAACATAGTACAATTTGACTTTAAACACAAACAGATAAGAATATAAATTTACTTCAAATTGTTTTCTGCAAAATGTGCTGCCCTCAGCTCAAATACTCCTAGAGCTTTATAGAGTCACCGTATTCCCAATATTTCCCAGGCACAATGATGTTCCCGCCATACAGGACTGATGGCTATTGATCCAAACAAGGTTTTGACACCCCAAGTATAAAAAAGGGAAAGGAGAGTAACTAACTTGGGCTAAATGTAACTATTTCAATCTAAGCTGCCCCTTTGTAAAGAACCACAACTTGAAAGAGATGGGTAAATTTACACATAAGGATATGCTCATTGTCCACCAAAGGTGCAAGGAAAAGGGAATCCGTTCCTTTATGTGAAGTTCCTACAAGTATTACCAAGGAATATTGGCATGTGAATGAAGAAAATGGCGTCAAAGTGCAGTTCCCGGCGTCCAAAACCATATAGCGCATGCACATTGTAGTGAGGTAATGCGTACCCGTGATGGAAAAGCACGACTCCGTCACTTCCGGTTTAACTGACGGGAGTATCCAGAGACCAAGAGCACCATTTTGGAGATTAAATAACTGTCGACACAGAGAACCTCAGGTATCTAAATTATGGGATAGATATTCAATATACACAGTATTATACCGGAGTATTGTAGGGCTCCTCATATGCAATGAGAGGGCATACCTGTGCCGTGTATGGTCAGAAACAATCATAATATTGCCCTGGGCATACAGGAGGCTCACCTTGATCATAGCACACATTGCGTTACAAGCGTGATTTATATGACAAAATGCAAGAAATATACACAAAATGTATACATACCCAAAATAGACACCAGGAATAATTCTTTATGTCATACAACCTATTCTATTGATAAAGGAATAATAAGAAACCCAAGGTGTCAAACTTCCTTTTTTATCCCCTCCCATCATAATTCCACCATTTAGTAAATTCAAAAAGGGAAAAAGATAGAACAGACTAGGTGAGAAAGGGGGAGGGAGAGGATGGAACGATATAATTATCCATAGCTCCAAGAATAAACAGAAGCCTACCAAATATGTAAATGTAAGTCAGGATATGAGAGCACAGGTTTTGTAAGGGATTCAGGGTGGAAGTTTATGCGAATTGCCGGCAGTCTCCTTCCTGAATAACCTACTGGTTAGTCTTCCTTCTTGATCCTTAACCACTTTACCACTAGAGCATTTTGCTGTCTTACGTCTGGGCCACTTTTTGCGATTCGGCGCTGTGCGACTTTAACTGACAATTGCGCGGTCATGCAATGTCGTACCCAAACGAAATTTACGTCCTTTTTTTCCCACAAACAGAGCTTTCTTTTGGTGGTATTTGATCACCAGTGCATCTTTTACTTTTTGTGCTATAAACAAAAAAAGAGCGTTTATTTGGAAAAAATAACAATATTTTTCACATTTTTTTATATGAAATTCCCCCCAAAAAAGATGTAAAAACCAATTATTTTTAAAATTTTTGGCCAATTTGTTTTCTGCTACCCATGTTTGGTAAAAAAAAATCGCAATAAGCGTATTTTGATTGGTTTGCGCAAAAGTTATCGCGTTTACTAACAAAGGGAAAGATTTATGTCATTTTTGGTGGTTTTTTTTTAACGAGTAATGGCGGCGATCTGCGATTTTTTTTGTGGGACTGCGACATTGCGGCGGACAGATTGGACCCTTGACTGACATTTTTGACACTTTTGGGGGTACCAGTGACATTACTGCAGTAATCAGTGCTATAAATATGCACTGTTACTGTAAAAATGACACTGGCAGGGAAGGGGTTAATTTTATTGTAGAGGGAGGGGTTAATGTATGCCTGGTGCTTACTGACGTGTGGGGGGGGAGGTGACTGTGTGAGCCAGGGACAGATCGGATGTCCAGCTATGCTCCCTGTCACTGAGGAGATCCGCCCGCTCTGTTTACACAGGCGGGCGGATCTCCAAACTGGATTCCCCGACGATCGGGGCAGAGCAGCGGCGATCGCCGCCGCTCCTCCCCTGGCCCGACTCCCGCTGTGAATGAAAACAGCGGGAGCGCGCCTCCGGCGGTGCGCGAGCGCCGCCTACAGGGGAGGAGTCTGGCGACGTAGGTCTACGTCGTCAGACCTACAAGAGCCACTTTGCCGCAGTAGTACTCTGGTACTCAGCGGTAAAGTGGTTAAGGATACTAATATCCAGAAAGTCAACTCTATGGTAATCATATGACATGGTGAAAAAAAAGATTGAGGTCATTCCGATTCATTGCATCCAAACACCGTTTCAAAACTTCCTGTAATAGAAAACTTTTCTCCCACTCCCCCAGGTACAGGTTAGCATAGGAATGGGTACAGCAGGTGCCCATAGCCACACCCTGCACCTAGAGATAGTGGGAGCCCTTAAAAAGAAAGACATTGGGGTAGATTTACTAAAGTCAAATAGACGGCGCTCTGCAAGTGTAGTTGCACTCATTTTTCCTAGAACTTAGTGAATGTGGTGAAGCTTCCTTGCACATGACTAGATAATGGATAATGGAAATCAGGAGAGCTTTACCACTTTCCGTAAGCTCTGGGGAAAATGAGTGCAACTGCAGTTGCACAGTACTTGCAAAGTGCACAGACTATATGCCTTTAGTAAATCCACCCCATTGTGTCTAAGAATATAATCCAACATTTGCAATATAAATGTGAATCACCACTGGGGAAGGCTGTTTACAGTGATTCTACATCAATGGTTACCAGTATTGCTGATCTGGGGATTTCAATATTATCGAGAATCTGTAACAGATGGATAGTATCCTTCTAGTAGGACGCTAAACTCATTACATGTGGCATTGGATATTCCCCACTTGGAGTCATCTTGGCTACTATCCTTACCGATGGATCCAAGTCCTAAGTAGTTGGGAAACACCTCTATTCCTGTTCATTCTATGTATCATACTATGTCATGTCTGGCACTTTATACACAATGTATTCCATGGAATTTTGTATAGTTTTCCAACCCTCTGCATATGCTAAAAAATCTTTTAATTGCAAGTGATAAATACATTTATATATATATATATATATATATATATATATATATACATATATATATATAGTTGCATAATTGCCTATAAAATCCCACTCAAAGAGGAGTTGGTCTATAATAGTGTAAGAAGGGATGTTGGCAATTACACCTCCAGCCATTAGAGTTTCTCTGAAATTGTATAACCAGCTAGAACTAAGGAGCAATTTATTATTTTTTAGTTAATTCAATTGCATATGGTATTTCAATAAACGTTGCTAGAAAACTAGTATGCTGTTGACTTAGCTTCGTCTATGTTTTTGGAAAAACATGTATGAAAATTGCTCTGGCATCCCCCATCTGTGGAGTGTCTAGGCTGGCAACTAGTAGGCATGATCTGCTTGCTTAGCAAGCCTAACCCTGCTTTCGCAGCACCGATCATGGTTCCTTAGTTGGTGTTCACATACAAAGCAAGAAAAGAAATTGAGTTGCTGTCACATCTCTGTATTTGTCTTAATACACATAGAAATGGCAAGGACAGGATAGCTTGTGCTTAAGGTTTGCCAGTGTGTACAAATGTTTTTGTATGATGTCCATTGCAGGTTCAGTGATTGCTGTTTGTAATATATCATATCCCACTGCTAAGGAATTAAAAAGTTATGATTAAATCAGCATTTTCAAATGTTCAGGGAGCACAGAATGTGAAGATCTCGGTCATGGCCTCATTTTAAGTCCAGTGAGAAATCATGTTGTGATAAGACATGTCTACTGAACAGCATCATCTTGTCAAGAAGAATTACTTGCACATTATGGGGGGATTTACTAAAAATGGAGCATGCAAAATTTGGTGCAGCTCTGCATAGCACATTTTTTTTTCTTGGGAGAGTGCATGTGATCGGCACAGGACCAATCAGCACTATCCAGACAAAGGGTCAGGGGACATACAGCTTCAAAGGACAGTCAGAGGAGAATGAAAACTCCTCCTACAAGCTTTAACCAGTGCTCGGCCGGACGCTTATAGAAGTCACAAGACTGCTATATACGGGTGCTAAGAAAAGGTATCAAGCAGTTTATGTTTACTAAAATAATTTCCATTGTTCTGTGTACTGTGGGAGACCAGATCTAGTGAACGCAGGGTCCTGGGTTTAGTCACACTTTAATTGATCAAGCTAAAGTTAGAAGCTGATTGGCCACCATGCACAGCTGCACCAGATTCAAAAGGCTCCAGTTTTAGTAAATCTCCTCCAATGGTTCTGAGATCCTCTCTATGATAACAGCTTTGCCTCTAGTAAGAATTTATAACACAGAAGGGTTCCTCTTTTGTCAGCATGCTTTTTTTTTTATAATCTTTATAATTGCATGTTTGCAAGTGAACAGAAATACATACATATACATTTGTTTAACAAACATATACATATATATTTTTTTCGTTCAGCCAAAAAAAAATGAATCATCTATGGGCTATTTAAAGCGGAGTTCCACCCAAAAGTGGAACTTCCGTTTTAGGTAGTAATAACCCCCTGACATGCCACGTTTGGCATGTAATTTTTTTTGGGGGGGAGCGGGTACCTAGTTTTGACAGGTAACCGCTCCCACTTCCACTCGGAGCGCCGCGGCGCCCTGAACGGAAGTTCTCCTCTCCCCCTCCCTCCCTGCAATCTTCTGGGACATGTCAGAGGTCCCAAAAGATTGCCGGCCAATCAAGATGCGTAGCACAACTTGCGCATGCGCAGTGCGTACCCGGCTGTGAAGCCGCAAACTGTCACAGCCGGGTGCCCACACCAGTGATGTCGGCGCCGCCGAGACCAGAGGGAAGACGATCGAGGCTTCGGGGCGGCCGCATCGCTGGACCATGGGACAGGTGAGTGATAAGGCTGGAACTCCGCTTTCAAGCTGAATTCCAACTTTATTTTCAATAGAACTGGAATGATCAGTCCCAGCATAGATTATACCCTTGTACCATATATATGATATGTTAGGATGGAGAGCAGGGAGAGGGGCGGTAAATATGTAATTTAACGGCAAATTCCTTGTCTACAATGTCTGGTACCGATCACTTACACTGTCCATTTATAACTATGGACTAGTAAACTTTTACTATGCTTCAGTTTATGAATGAATGTAAAAACTCTGTACAGAGCTATTCCTGTCCATTCATTCACTGCAGCTGAGACTGCAGAGAAGGAGATTGAAGGCTGTGTCCCCAATCTCCTTTCTGTCTCAAAAGTGAAACATCAGAGGTCTGTTAAGACCCCTGATTTTTCATAAAAGCCCCTCAACAGGGCTCCAAAAAATTGTTTAAAAATAATAAAAAATTATATTATAAAAGAATAAAATAAAATGGTTAAAAATAGAAAAAAAAGAAAACTATTGACACCAGTGGTGGAACTACCAGGGCCGCAAAGGATGCACTTATGACCAGGCCCTGGTGTTCTGCCACATGGCTCATAGATAAGGGCCCCGGGCTTGGAGGGAAGGGCACCCAGCCAGGGGTCAGGGGGCTCTTCATGGTTTCTTGCACCAGTTCCCTGAAGGTTCTAGTAATGCCTCTGCCCAGAAACATCCATAATAACCCTAGGATCCACCCACATTAACTCCCAGAACTGGTACAAGTGTATCCCATAACTCGCCCTGAAGCTACAGAGGCACACAGTATCATGGGACATGTAGTATTAGGACTGGAAATGGAAGGAAACAGGAAGTCAGAGATCTTTGAAATTCAGCTGGGAGAAGGAGTGACATCACAGACACAGAATCCTCCTGTATGCAACTAAAGGAGGTAAGCTACACACAAAATGACGGTGGGGTTGCGATTCATTTACATGCATAATCCATCTGTTGTTTTTGAGAGGAAAAGCTTGAGTTCTTTTTTAGGTTAACAAAGAGTAAGAGTGAGAGGGAACACTAAAACAAAAAAACAAAAAAGAGCAAAAGACAAAAAAAGGGAGTTTGGTCTAAAGGTTAATTGCCCTAACAATGAAATCCAGAATGAGTCACAAAGCAGCACAGGGTAGGGCCAGAGCTCTTACCACCAATTTATCTACAGCAGATATATCGTGTGATCAGAATAGTGGACCAATCAAGTAGATTCAAAATGGATCCAAGTAACCCATATAATAAAATCCGAAAAGTATACAAATCACTTTAATTTGAGAAAATAGATATGATGCCAACATATTTAGTTAGACACAAGAAAAGAAGCATATTGTATTCAATGTTAAAGGTGTTGTAATCATTACTTTATGTGATAGTTGGACAGATGTCAGGGGAGGATTGCTCGGCTACTGTAAGGCTCGGTTCACACTACGGCGATCCGACTTAGGGGGCGACCTGTGAAGTCGCGTGCACTGCGACTTCGGCACGACTTGCACGGACTTCATAAAATGAATGTCTATGCAGGTTGCTCCAGGTCGCCCCGAAGTAGTACAGGACCCTTTTTCTAAGTCGGAGCGACTTGTGTCGCTCCTATTAGAACGGCTCCTGTACCAGTCAATGGACCGCGACGGTGCGTGACTTGTCAGGCTGACCAAGTTGCCTGACAAGTCGTGCTAGTGTGAATGGACACTAAGCCCCCGTTCACACTAAGGCGACCTGTGAGGCGACCTGGTCGCCTCACAGGTCGCCGTAGGTCGCCTCCCATAGGGAAGCTGCGGACCCGTTCTAATAGGAGCGACACAAGTCGCTCCAACTTAGAAAAAGGGTCCGGAGCTTCTTTGGGGCGACCAGGAGGCGACCGCCATAGACTTCAATGTTATGAAGTCCGTGGCGGCCGCTCCGAGCGTCGCTTGCATGTGAACGGGGGCTTACTGTAAGCTGATCTTGTTACAAATGTTACAAAAAATGTTTACTTGTTTAAAAACTGTAAATCAAGTTTGTCGAATTGGTACATTTATATTGAATTGTGTATTTATACACAACATATAAAAAGAGCCCTATCTCCATTCAAGTAAATTCGAAAAGCTTTATCGCTTTTTGTAAATCAGTGATTTTGTTCTGCAGACATTTAACAGACATTTTTTTTTGTTTTGGGTAGAGTAAGGCTCCATTCGCACCTGAGCGTATCATTTTCAGGTGTTTTTTTGGGTGTTTTTCAGGCATTGTTTTGCAGGTGTTCGGAGGAAGGCATTGACATCTAACGAAAACGCCTGTAATCTGCCAAAAAAGAAGCTCATGTACTTTTTTAGCTTCAGGCTTTTTCCTTTTGCTTCAGGTGACAAAACGCTTACATCTAAACAGGGGCCTTTGAAATCAATAGGATTTTGATTGTTGGGCGTTTTGGAGACTTTAGAGATGAGCATTCTACGAGCTGAAAAACACTCAAATGTTAACAGGGTTAAACCCCCTGCCAGCTTATTTTTTGGTGTCTGTGTAACATTGGGGAAATTTCAGTTTATTTCCTGTCCCAGTGGTGCAACAGCAAGTTAGAGACAATTTCCCTAAATATTTCATCTTACCTTTTGTTCTGAGGACAAGTTTAACATTTTGGATTTTCCCTTTTTTTTTTTAAATGACAATGCTCACTTGTAAAAAAAAGAAAAAAAAGATCCCCTCAATGAAAACACAGACAGCCAAAAAAAAAAAAAAAAACTCGACACACTCCAGCCAAGATCAAAAAAAATTAGTTTGCCAGCCACAAAAAAAGATTAAAACAGACACACAAGCCTCGTATCTTGAAATCTTTATGAGGAAAAGTTTTCCTTTCCCTACACTGCTCACCAATTTAAGCTCACAAGTTATAATCAGTATTTTTTGCTAGAAAATTACTTAGAACCCCCAAACATTATATATATATATATTTTAACAGAAACCCTAGAAAATAAAATGGCAGTCGTTGCAATATTCACTGTATTTGCGCAGCTGTCTTTCAAACGCAATTTTTTTTAAAAAAAATAAATTTTCATGAATTAAGAAAAAAAGAAAAACCAGTAAATTCAGCTAAATTTTTTTGTATAATGTGAAAGATGATGTTACGCTGAGTAAATAGATACCTAACATGTCATGCTTTAAAACTGCACTAACGAATCTTGAACTAGAACAATCGCCCTCTGTCGCTTTACTGAATCTGGCCCCACGACACACTAAACGTCTAATCTATTTTATGTTACTAGCAGCTAAGATCGCTATTGCCAGAGCGCGGAAGTCTCCCTCTGTTTCGGTCTCCCTCATGAAGTAGAAGATATCCTGGATAATGCTGCCTAAAAAAGTTTCCAGTGTTCTGAATGATCAACAAAAAATCTTTGAGTTAACTTGGGAACCGTGGGCACACTATGTTAAGTTTTCACTGCTGAAAGATTTCGTTCACTGCGAACTCTGGGTCCTCTTTTCTTGAGCTTATACTACTTTCCCTATTTCTTACTTTACCTCTCCACTTTTCTTTCTCAACTTTACCACGTTGAGCTACTTTTCCCCAACACGAGGTAATGCTTTTCTTTTGCTTTTGTTGCATACCAAATCAACAGAGTGGATTTGCTGTCGCATTGTTAGGAGTTTCTCCTTTTGTGTAGGGTATCCCATATGTCTTTCTTTATTCTATCCCCTGAGGCTTTTCGCTTAATAATTATGAGTAATATGGCGCTCTGAATACGCCATTTCTTGTTACTGCAGTGGTTGGTCCAGACTTGTTTGGAGTGGCGCGCGCCTTTTTCTCCCTAAAGGAATATTGACATGCTCTGCATATACAATTGGTGAATCTGGTTGTGACTGGTCGTGCTGTTGATCCCCCCTTGATGCAGTTGTGCTCCCAGATGGGGTATCCAGGGTAAGATGGCACCCCAGTTGCAGACACAGTATTGATACTAACTTCTACTTTAAATATGCATTGGGCCTCTGGTATTATAGTCAATTTAGCCATGCTTTCCACTCACTTTACTTGTTTGTTGTGTATCACTGGCGATATCTGTTCATGTACAGTAAATGAACCTAAAACTGCACACAATTGTGGAATGGCGACAAACTATGGTACATAAAAATCTCCATTTCCAAAAATTTAACGGTTACCATTTTAGAGTTACAGAGAAAGTATAGTGCTAGAATTATTGCTCTTGCTCTAATGGTCGCGGCGATACCTCACATGTGGGGTTTAAACACTGTTTACATTTGCGAATGCGAATTACGTATGCGCACGAGTATGAAGGAATGGGGCACTTTTTTTTCTTATTTATTTTAATTTAATATTTTTTATTTTTACAATGTCCCTTTCATTTTTAATTTTTTTTAATCACTTTTATTGCTGTCATTAGGAATGTAAACATCTCTTGTGACAGTAATAGGCAGTGACAGGAATTCTTTATGGAGGGATATGGGGTCTATAAGACCCCAAATCCCTCCTTTGCACTTGGAAGCATTGGCCAAGTTTGGCCTTTTAAATACTGACATTTTTTAAAAAAATCTGGTGCCTTTAAGGCTCCAGTTAACCGGAAGTGATGTCATGACGTTGTTTACAGGATACTAGTTCTGAGACCCAATCAAAGTCTATTCCAGTTTTGTTCGGGTCTCTGTCCAGCTGGCAGACGTGTGGGCTAGTCACTTGGGCCTCCCGGTGGGACGGGAGAGCCTGGGCGAGCTGCGGAAGGCGGCAGGAGGGGGCTGCTTGTAAGAACAGCCGAGCGGCTGATTAGCCGCATCACTTGCTATTACACTAAAGCCGACCGTTGTCTCTAAAAAAACGGTACCAGGGTGATGACTGCAGCTGCAGGCACTGCCCTGTTACAAACACCTAAAGCTGAAGGCTGCATATTTGCTTGGGTCAGTGTCAAGGAGTTAATAAACAAGGAAAGATACATTATTTATCTTTAATTCTTGCAAAATCCCATAGATTGTCTATTGCAGGGAAGTAAAGCTGTCCCACATCTGCACTATTAAGCGAAAAGCTTTCAGGTGCAGAATGTGTCTTTCTAATATAGAGTGACATAATAACTGGACTGAAGGGTAATAGAAGATTCCCACAGTCCATTTTCCACACACTAACTGGTCAGTTCATTATGTGAAAATAAATGCAGTTACAACGTAACCATAATTAATACTGTTGAACAACTGAAGTCAGTGCTAGTGTGGAAAATGGACAGTAGAAATCTTCCATGAACCTTCCATTTACTCCAATATTATATATAACAAAGGTCTAGCTGTGCAGCCAGACATTCCACACTACAGTTGTAGGAGAACTCTGCTGCTTTCCTGGTGTGCCAGATAATACCTGTGGCGAGGAGTGTACACACAGTTCTCTTTATATTTTTTATTAAGAAAAATGTTACCTGAACTCAAAGGGACAGGTTTCGTGAAGATGGCTTTAGATTGCTTTTTTTTTTTTTTTTTTAAGGTTTTCAGGGGCTTTAAATGGCCTTTGGGTGTTTTTGTTTTTTGAGTATTGTTTTTTCACTTTTATGTGTGCTACTTTTTAATATTTATATAGACAATTGGAAATAAAGCAAATAGCAGCGTAAAAATCCAGTTGTTTGATAAAGAAATAATTCATAAAAATCTTTGTTTGTATGGATCAATGAGCTGTATAGTAAACAGAACTCATTGACGAAACTATGACTAGGTAAAATGAGGACATGGTGATGCTTCACCATGTTGTCATTTTGCACAAAGTTCAATAAGTGGTCTTGTTGAAGAAAATAAAAAACCAAAACCCATTCATGGAACTTGTTGGAGCCAGAAGCTTGTGCCTGCTTGACAAAAGTATCTCGTAGAGCTGCAGGTGGGACATTAGCAGGGTGTATAACTTTTTTAAAGCATCCTGTCAGCAGCTTTAAATAACAAGCAGATTATTTTTGTCTAACTTCGCCTTGGATTTTTACAAGGGAAAATTAGAGGGCTATTTTATCTAAATTTCTTTGAAATGGATAATTCAGCAAAATCAATTTTGATCAAGATTGATAAAATTTCACACTCATTCCTACTCATAATAACACTGTAATAGTGAAATTAACTAGCACATAAAGAATTGGCAGTGAAATGACAAACAATCAAATGGCTGAGGCTGTTTATAAATAGATTGATAAGGGTCAAATTGAACAAAAAACTGGGAATTAATCCCTTCATAAGGAGTGCAGAAATAATGTTTAAGCTTGTTAAAAGTCAGTAATATAGCAAGTGGTGAAGTTTAAAGTGATTGTAAAGTCTATTTTTTATTTTTTTTGTAACAAACATGTTATTATTAAATAAATGGATAAAGTGCAGCGCTAATAAATGATAAATTGGTAAACATGATTAAAAAGTGCAAAACGTTAATGTGAAAAATTCATAAGTGTCCATAGAAAACAATTAATAAATCATGATCATAAAATTCATATATAATAGTTCTGTGAAGTGTCCATAAAAATAGTGCAAAAATATATACGTGGTAAAAAACCAAACAAAAATCAGTGAAGAGAAGCACCACAAATCCCAGCATGCGTGAAAGGATGGTCCTCCCCAATCCTCAAAAGTGCAATCACCGACACTAAAACAGAGGGAGAATGACCGCTTACCAAAACCAGATGGCCTCCAAATCAATGGAAAAGCCCAAAACGCTTAGTTAAATATCCAAGACATATGAAATCATCAATAGTGCTCATTGAAACGAATGTCCAGAGAGTATAGGAATTTCGGTATGCATAAATAAAAGTAGAAATCATAGCGTAATCCAATAGACAACAATACATTTATTAAAAAAAGAGTGCACCCACAAACATCATAGACATGATAGCATGTAACGATCCAAGAACGAGCTGCAGCGTTCACAATGGAAAAAAGCCGGCTGGAGAGCGTGGTGATGTCAGACGTTATTGACCTGTGCTTGCTGCTATTTATTTCATTCATTTTTATTGCTATTATTTATTAAGCGCAGGTTTTATTAGTTTTTTGGATTGTATACGTTATAGAAACATGTTATCATTACCTCCTTTGTGCAGTTGGTTTTGCACAGAGCAGCCCAGATCCTCCTCTTCTCAAGTCCCTCATCGGCTCTCCTGGCCCCTCCCACCTGTTGAGTGCCCCCCACAGCAAGCAGCTTGCTATGGGGGCACCGCGCTGGGTTACAGCTCCCTGTGTCTATTCAGACACAGAGCTGTGTACCGGCAACGCCCCCTCTCTCTCCTGATTGGCTAACTGACTTTAATTGACAGCAGCAGCAGCTAATCACACCATGGTGCTGTCTCAGCCAATGAGTAGGGAAGTCCTGGGCAGCTGAGAAACTCCTGCAACATCGCTGGATAAAGATGGGGCTCAGGTAAGTATTAGGGGGTCTGAGGTCGGCACACAGAAGGTTTTTTTATCTTAATGCATAGAATGTATCAAGATAAAAAACAGCCTTCTGCCTTTACAATCCCTTTAAGCTTATGTAAATATACATTTTACATATAAACATTTATTGCATGACAAAGGTTTTTCCAGAGGCCTATTGATTAGTTAAGGAAAAAACGAAAAAAAAAAAAGGGTAGATGCAGACTTTTCTAAGGCTTCGGTTATCTAACTGTAACTTCAGACTGAGCCGTCTGATAAGGATGAGTAAGTTTTCTTACAAACAATATTTCCTTTTGTGTATCAAAAGAAGCTGGAGTTTCATCAAAGAAGCAGTAGTAGAGCCTAAATCAAGCAAGAAAAGATTAACAAACCCACTATACATTCCCTTTAATGAAATTCTCAGTTAATTAGATACCAAGCTAACCTACCGGAGATATAATGGTTGGAAAGAAGCCATGAAAGCTAAATGCTGGGCATTTTGCTGAATACTATATATTAACAATGCCAGAAAATAAAAACAGTAATTATATTAGGTGGAAAAAAATGGTCTTGTGTGTATTTACCAGTTTTATAAATGTTATGTTATTGAATTACACAGAAGGTATTTGGATTTTAAGTGGATGCTATGGGGGAGATTTACTAAAACTGGCACACACACAATCTGGTGCAGCTGTGCACAGTAACCAATCAGCTTCTAGGTTTTATTGTCAAAGCCTAATTGAACAAATTGAGAGTAGAACCTAATTGGTTACAATGCACAGATGCACCAGATTCTGAGCACCCCAGTTTTTGTAAATCTCCCCCTATGTGTAGTAGCTTTTAGTGGCAAGGTTTTGAAAGTTTTTTTTCCCATGTAAACAAACAGCTTTATGCTTTTACTTCTTTATATACAGTATATGTTTATTGAGCAAAGCTCATGTATTTTAGAACAGTTGATGATGTTTTTTTCTAAAATGACAGGTATCGGCCTTGGTGTTCTGGTACGGGAATATGGAAAGCTTTCAAACTTGGACAAAGTTTATTTTGCTTTTCCTGGAGAGATTCTGATGCGGATGTTAAAGCTCATCATTTTACCATTGATAGTATCCAGCATGATCACAGGTATACTTTTATCATTTCTGTATACTCTTCTTTCTTAAATAACTAGGTGGAACGTCTTGATAACTGTGATTATATGGTTAGGGTAGAGAGCCCTAGGGACATGTAAATTTCAGAATCCAAGAGCAACCAAAGTAAACTTTGAATTTACTGTAATCAGATCAGTTAGGTGGTGAAATCTAAATTCATAGCTATGGGATATTAAATTTATACATCCTTATTATTCTTTGCCATGCCTAACTGAATAAGTAAGACTGTATAAGCTTTACATGAATTCACCCTCTATGTACAGAAGTTTGTAATAGACACTTTTTCTTCACATCATTATTTATTTAACATACAGTATTACTAGTTACGGTACTTAGCATGGATTACATTTCATCTCAGAAGTCTGTGATAGATAACCAATCATTTAAAAAAAGGATCCAAGCATATTACAAAATGCTTATTACCACTGGCCTGCTTTAGAAGAAACCCACATTCCTCTAAGGGGACTTTTATGAGGGATGCGCTTAAAAGAGCCTTAACCAGCGCCTTCCTAAAGTAAGCAGTGATGGACTTTTTTCCTAAGGAAGTGGCTGGTTAAAGCTTCCTAATGTGGCGCTTTTTGTTATGTTACTAATAAATTGCATGATTAAGCATATGATGAGCAGGTGATTTTTTTGCTATATAGCAGCAAGTACACTGGTTGTGAAGGAAATTTTCTCCTATTACACAGAACGGACAGATGTCTAGGTGAAGCCAAGAGCAGTTTTCTCTTTAGGCTTCTAGGTAAAGTCAAGAGAAGTTTTTTTTCCAGCCTTATAGAAAATATTGGGCTGTAACAACATTTACTTCCATCTTCACCTCAACATTAAAGTGCAACTACAAAATTAAAGAGACAGGAAGGGGCATGCACCTAGTGCATTACCAAAAACGTATTTGAGCAAGTAAAATGGATAAAAATAGAATACTTTCAACTGGTAAAAGCACATAGACCACAATATGCCATATAATGTAGGACATGTGTGCTCCAAATATAACCTGCTTTATAACCAAGCTGATACATTTGGGGGGCACACCCCCTTCCTTAGAGCTAAACTGACCAGTGCATCAATTTACAAGCGCTTAAATAAGGACACACTAAGAAACCCCACCCAAAAAAGCCCCACCCAGAGAAAGGGGGGGGGACTAGAGCAATAAAGCAAAAAATAAATATAATAATAATAACAATAATCATAATACATAGTATATAAAGATTAAATCCAATGATTCCAATACAATAAATAAATAAATAAATAATATAGGATGCTGATACTGTTATAAAGAAAAATAAAGCAGACCTTACCCTTAATCAAAATGTTATCCTCCTCTGATACAGGCAGCCATCCTGCTGTCTGGACACTGGAAAGCATCCAGCATTTTCTGGAGTGCAGACAACATCCACGGGTGAGCAGGAAGTATATGAATGCCGGTTCCGGGTGGGGATCACACTGTGCCCACTCTGGGGGAAGGTGCAGATACCCAGAGAAGGCGTGATCCACACCTTCCCGCAGATTTGGCACAGCGTGATCCCCACCCAGAACTGGCATTCACATACTTCCTGGTTGCGTTCCAGTGTCTAGACAGCAGCATGGCTGCCTGTGTCAGAGCAGGATGACATTTTGATTAAGGGTAAGGTCTGCTCCATTCTTCTATATAACAGTATCAGCATCCTATAATTTTTGCTTATATATTTTATTATGCTGTATGTTGGAGTAATTGGATTTATTATTTATATACTATGTATTATTATTTATTTTTTTTTCAAATTTATTGCTCTAGTCCCTCCCCCCCACCCCACCCCCTTTCTCTGGGTGGGGTATTTTTAGGGTGGGGTTTCTTAGTGTGTCCTTATTCAAGCACTTGTTTATTGATGCACTGGTCAGGTGAGCTCTGAGGAAGGGGGTGCACCCCCCAAAACACATCAGTGTAGTTATACAGCGGGATATAATTGGAGCACACATATCCTACATTATATGGCATCTTGTGGTATATTACATAGTTACATAGTAGGTAAGGTTG
Organism: Pelophylax lessonae; assembly: GCF_965119305.1. NCBI lineage: Eukaryota > Metazoa > Chordata > Amphibia > Anura > Ranidae > Pelophylax > Pelophylax lessonae. Next base: position 379,154,944 of record NC_138768.1, read on the forward strand.
AATAAAGACAATAGTCCATCCAGTTCAACCTGTGTAGGTGTGTGTGGCTGTAATCATCTCGCATACCCCTGAATGTTCTGATCCTTGAGATGTACGTCTAGAAGTCTTTTGAAAGCCACCATATTACCTGCTGAAACCACCTCTTGTGGTAGAGAATTCCACAATCTTGTAGCCCTAACAGTAAAGAACCCCCCACGTTGCCTGAGGTTAAAACGCTTCTCCTCTAATCGCATTGTATGCCCCCGAGTCCTCATGCAATCCCTGCGACTGAACAGCTTTTCTTCTAAGCCTAGATCCCCATTGAGATATTTAAAAATTGCTATCATGTCCCCCCCATATGTGCTTTTACCGGTTGCACTTTTGTAAGTATTCAATTTTTATCCTTTTTACTTGCTCAAATAAATTTTTTGGTAATGCCCTAGGTGCCTGCGCCTTCCTGTCTCCTTACTTTTATAGTCCCATTTTGGATTCCCCTATCCATGGAAGGCTACATTTGCCTAGAGTTTGGATTTATTGCACAGTCCTATCCAACAGTGGAAGACTTCTGAGCGCTGGAAGTGATTGTTTTGTTCAACATTAAAGTGCGCCTCAACCCTTCCATGAAGTAGTGGCACCAACCCCCATAACAACTGGCCTGTGGGAACACGGCATTCTTCTATTAGATACTGAAGTACATGCAACCCTTCTTTTAAAGCTAGACATACATTTTCAGCTGTTCCTACAGTAAGTAGTGTCAGATCAGAGAGCTAAAAGGGTACAGCTTAAAAGTTCAACTTTGGCAAGGCTGCACAGATATTGAGCTATTCAAAGTGTCAGTCTTTGAGATTTGTATAAAACATTTCCAAAATGATGTACCATTATTATTAAATCACATTACTTTGAGTAACAACCTATTTTGACATTAATTTAAAAAAAAAAACTCTTCCTTCTCATGACCTAAAATGGTTTTTAGTGAGACAAACCTTGTCAGGTGGACCTGCTGTGAGACAAGAAGGTTAGTTAGATACGGCCAAAAGTTGAAGTCTATATATACTGTATGTACATATATATGCTACACACTATAACAAGGAGTACAGGTACAGTTCAGGGATATAACAGGAGTTAGATCATAAAAAGTACATAATGAAGAAGAAAACTTGGAAAATGTAGCTTTATTCTTCGTTCCAAAATAGGTGATAGATTCATAAGTGCGTGTTGGCAGAATGCAGCACACATTTTTGGATTTTCTTTTTTTTCAATCATTCTGCACTAAGTTTTTAAAGTATTAGGAGGCATTGAGCTCTACGTTTCCATAACTATTAAGGCTTACTATATTATGTACTTTTCTTCACAGCAACATAAATACAGCTGTAATCCTAAAGGTCACAAAGCAATAAATGAAAACATACAGTGTATTTTCTTCATGATAACAAGGATGTGAATCTTCACTTATGCTACCATGGAAAAGTACAGATAGGTTCATCCAATAGTGTATAAACACCTAACCTTGAGATTGAAGAGCTCTTAACACATGCCTTTCTGTACAAGCTTTCTGATAAGATATGCTGGCAAGCTTTTATATATTAACTACCTCATGTAACCTGACCTTGCATTTAATTGCACTATAGACATTTATTAGGAACTTTTTTGTTTTCAAAAGATGTCATTATGTAATCATATAAAGAAAAAGAAAACATAAAGAGTGAGGAAAGCTGTTCTTCCAAATTTTGCTTTTTTTTTTTTTTTTTTTTTTTTTAGCATCATACTGTATTTTACCTCTTCTACCCACATATCAAGGAAATGCTAAACCTAACTTCAAATTCCCCTAAAAAATGTGTAGTATATTTTTGGTTGCTTTTTCTGCTTTGTGTTTTCAACTTTTTAACTTTCCTTTTGATGTGATCAGCTTGTAAACCATCTTGGAAAGGTATAGCCTCAGATCTTCCAACCTTCCATTTGCCAATCTTTACTGATTTGAGTAACCCTAGAAATGTTCAACTATGAGCACTTCCAGGTTCACATTTTTCAGTGTGCTAATGACATTCGCTAACTAAGCTGACACTTTGTCCCCAGTCTGCATTAGGTGTACCTATGACTGCTTGTAGGCTAGTAGAGCAATAGTGTGGTTGTTTGTCACGTCCTCCATGTTTTCACATGAATTAGTTGAGCGTCAAGTACTGGGTCACATGGAAGGCCTACCCCACATGGGTTCTTCTGGGCTACATTAGGCATGTTGTTACAGGGTCATTTACACACACATGCACAGGGTACCTCTACTTAATGCCGTCTTCATCGAGGCCCCAGAGCAAGGCCAAGGCTGCCATGGGGGAATACGTAACCTTAAAGTGGATATCCACTCTTTTGAGATGGACGTACTCCATGTACATACACTGCAACTGTTCTCCAGTTAAGTCTTGGTTCCCCATGACAATGTACACCTTCTCTGTAATGTGCGTTTTGCAGGGACACACTGAGCCAATGTCCACATCCACCTATTCAATGCCCTCCACTAGTAATCCCTAGCAGCGGGGTAGGCCCTGCTGTGCACTCAGCGCGGCCACACATGTGCACCTAACCCAACTCCTGAACCTTCCGTACCTCTGTAAAGGATGGGGAACCTCCACGGCGAAATCCTCTCCCATTGCTATGGAAGACAGACCATAGGTGGAAGGAGTGCCAACAACGTCCCCCCTGCTGCCACCTATAACATTTACACCCTACTGACAAGCTGCTTGACACATTTCTCCACATTACGTTACTCCAAGAAACCACTTGTGTCTTCACATTACTCCATTTCACACTGACACCTTCATACCCCAACATTTTAATACTTTACTTCGAAAAAGTGCAAAAATAGACATTTCACAGTCCAACAGGCAAGACATAATACTTTCCTAATTCCCTAACTATAACTACAGGCTTGTGTGCTGCCCTGGCATACCTGCAAAAGCATAGTCCAGCAATCATAGTCCTTCAGAGGCATTTCTCCAGCACTGGTGACTTGATGGTGAACCCCAAGTTAAAAGTCTGTACATGCGGGCCGTAGTGAGCAACCTTCTCCTGCTCCTACGGATCTCATTGGCCATCCCCATCCTTTACGGGTCTTGCAACCCACAACTGCAAGGGAATTCTCTCTTCCTTGACTGTCTCCGGGGGATGACCACCCTCACTGGATCCCAATGTATATGATACAGGACAAGTGAGCAAGACCCAGAGCAGAACCTGTCAAAAAAAAAACAAAGAAACCAGCAACAGAATTATCTTCCACCTTCCTGGCTGGGGCAGCAGGTAACTAACTGGTTCAAACTGTCCCCATGCTATGTTGTGATAGCAACAAAGGAAGTGCAAATAACAAGTTCAAATTAAAAATGTATAAAAAACTTTACAAACCACCCTACCACTAAAGTACTAATTGAGTGACACATATTAAACATCCATACTAAAAAACTTGAGTATTTTTTCACTTTTACGTACATTTTTTTAACAATTGTGCAAATATATTGCTACGTAAACAATAGGACTACCATCTTTTCATTTTATAGTTGATATGGTTTTAAAAGTCTTTGGTAAATTTTCTGATCAATGATATACATTTTAGCAAGTGTGTGAAAAATTGGTTTGACAATGAAATTGTCATTAAGGTTTGTTCACAGAATATTCCCTGAAAACATCTTACATCTTCAAGTGTTTAAATGAATTAAATCATCATCTGTTTACATCCACAGGTGTTGCAGCTCTGGACTCAAGCGTATCTGGAAAAATTGGTCTTCGAGCTGTTGTATATTACTTTTGCACCACAGTCATAGCAGTTATTTTAGGTAACTATGTTTTGCTGTTGCATTTGAGGTATTTTCCACAACTTCATCTTTAAAGATGAGTGCACCTTAAAATGTATGTCAACTCTAAAAATACATTTCTCTTATTTGCTCCCTTTTGGGTGCTTAAATATACCATTGAGAGCTTTTTATTATATCTGTTTAACAAGTGAAAAAAATAGCTTTTCAACCAGCCAAAAAATCTTCAAAGTCTAGCACATTTTCCCTGACACATGCAACAACCCACACTCCATTCCATGAATTGGGAAGCCTGTCCCCACCTTTTAAGTCATTGACAGGCTTTCCCACTGATGTGAATTGATTTGGGCCACACATGTGTCAGGAACAAGGTCCAGGACTGAAAAGATTTTGAAGAGTCGCTGTGCAGCACCAGACTGAACCTGAGATAACTGGTCTAATAAGTCTGATGATGTATAGGCAAAATTGACTTTTGGTCATTGGCATCAGGATCTGAAAAGCTAAGGGGCAGGTTTTGTTCTTGAAAATTGTATGTTGAACCATTTTCTTAAACAATTAGATTCTAAAGGTATATGTTTGGTATACACTGTTATAGGATAGAGTGGCCCTAGTGTGAATATAAAAGGCCTTTCTTTGTTTCAGCATGACTGTGCCTCCATGCACAAAGTCAGGTCCATAAAGACATGGGGGTTGATTTACTAACGTTAAATAGTCTGTGCACTGCAAGTGCACCAGCAAGTACATCCACAAGTGCACTGAAAGTGTAGTTGTATTAGATCTAAGGGGAACATGTAAAGAAAATAAAAAACACTGCATTATTGCTTGCACATGATTGGATGAAAGAAATTAGCAGAGCTTCCCCTCAAATCTAGAGCAACTTCAATTGCAGTGCATAGACTTTTTGCCTTTAGTAAATCAACCCCCATGTTTTGGACCTAACTTTGTGCATGGAGGCACAGCGCTGAAACAAAAAAGGCATTTTCTATCCACTCTAGGGCCACTGTATCCTATACCAGTGTATACTAAACATATACCTTTAGAATCTATTTAGTAAATCAACCTATGGCTTGACAAGTCTAGTGTAGAGAAATCCAAGTAGTCTGCTTAGAGCCCTGACCACAACCCTATTAAACCCGTTTGGGATTAATTGGGAATTATTTTCTAATCCAACATCAGTGCCTGGCCTCATCATTTTTTTGGGCTGAAAGGATGCATATTTTCTGTAGACTCACTCTTACGGAAAATCTTTCCAGAAGAGTGGAGACTGTTATAACTGAAATGGGGTATGAACCTCACATTAAGCTCATGGTTTTGAAAAGGGACGATGTCCAGTAACGTTGTATATACAGTATGTGTTATGGCCAGGTATACACAAACCTTTGGCTTTTAGTGATATGACTTTAGTATGTAAGCCTTTATTCAAAAGAAGAAATGTTTTCATCTACATTGAAGCAATATATGAAACAAAAAGACAACAGTATTAACAATGTGACACATTGCTGTTATGAACACACATTTTCCATTTAATGCACTAGAAAATAATTTTTATTGTATACTTAAGCCTTAAAATCAATATATATTTATACAGGAATTGTACTTGTGGTGAGCATCAAACCAGGGGTGTCTCAAAATGCTGACGATATTGACAGAACAGGAAGTACTCCAGAAGTAACTACAGTTGATGCACTGCTTGATCTGATTAAGTGAGTTAAAAACTGTATTATATGCTCAAGGATGCTATTTTATAGACGTTTTTATTTCATCCTGATTAACCGTGTTCTAAGTTTGAAAGAAATATAAATTACTTCTATTTAATGTGTTTGATTTGTATGTTTATTTCGGCACATGCAAAGTCAAAGGATAATTTTCTGGGGGAAACAGAAATTGTTTTTAATGTGTATATAAAGCCAAGAATTGTTGTTTTATTATAGAGTGGGGAATGGTTTAAATTCCTGTCGTTTTTTGCTATCTTTGTCCTATTAGGGAAGTTCTCTTTACCTGCTGTCCTGTAGACACAACAGCATGTCATAGTTAACGTGGTTGTAAAGCCTCAAGATCTTTCACTTTAATGCATACCATGCATTAAGGTGAAAAACATTCTGTACTGCAGCCCCCCCCCCCCTTTTTCTTACCTGAGCCCAATTCGATCCAGCGATGTGTACAAGCACAACGGCTCCAGCTCTCTCCCCATTGGACAGATTGATAGCAGCAGGAGTTATTGGCTCCTGCTGCTGTCAATCAAATCTGGTGATGTGGATGGAGATGGGGCCGAGTCCCCCTGTCTGTGTCAATGGATGCAGCAGTGGGACTCTGCAGCAAGCACACACGGGTGCCCCATGGACATCGGATTTCCGTGGGGGCACCCCATGAAGAGGAGGGGCCTGAAGCGCCAGTGGCGGATTCCAGAAGAAGAGGACCGGGGCCGCTCTGTGCAAAGAGATTGCATAGAGCTGGTAAGTATAGACAAAAAGTAAAAAAAAAAAAGAGGGTTTACAATCCATTTAATTTGTCCCAGAAAAGGTGATTCCATTGAAAGATTTCCCCACCATTGTTGTTCTGGTGACAGCTCAACATTATGGATTTTCTCTTATTTTCAGTCCCAGTTGTCTCCAAGACAAACAGAGAGAGTGAATATTCCTGTTAGGGACTTTTGAACCGGATGGCTAGATGGGCTCCCTAAGAATATTTGGGAACACACAGAGACACACAAGGGTAGAGTCAAAGCATGTTCGTTTATGTCAGGAAATGTCCCGAGCATATGTACAGTTAGAGCAGCAGGAAAATTAATTTCGCAATAAGGGGCTTGGCTTCAGTATGACTCACGATCACATGATACTTTTTGGCATACTACACAAGTCTAAACTGTTCTCATAACTATTTTTAACAATCAAGATGTGCTTATGTGCAACTATTTCTGCGGAGTCAGACATAGCCGAACAAACAAGATGTTATGACTATAAATCAGGCATAATTGCAGGAATAATAGAGAAAAATATACAGCATGAAAACACCATTAACCCTTCAATTCCCATCAGGGAACCATACAATAGTAAAAACCCAACAGCAAAATGTTAGTCTTAGATACACTTTCATCGATCACAAAGACTTTTTAGCATGTTTAAAATCTCTGAAAGTCAGTAAAAGTCCAACTCAGAATTGGTATTTAAATTTTTGGTAGATGTTGGTGACTTCAGTTTAGCTTTTTACCTTTTAGGAACTGTGTTGTTAAGACTTCTGTGGACTCAATCACACTAGCCCTATTGGGCTGGCCCAGTGCAGTTTGCCTTATGTCTTATTAATTCAGTTCACACCAATTGGTTGAATTGGTTTGTATAAAAAAAAAGAATAGAGAATGTTGCATTTTTGCAATGCATCACAACGCGCTGCCAGGCGGAGAATTACACAGAATTTAAAGTTAAAGTTAAAAAAATGGATAAAAAAAAAAGCACGTGTGTATGACACACATCCTAACCCGCAGATGTGACTAAGCCCTGTATTGGATGGGTGATGTTATTTCCCTGAGAGATGTGAGAATCCAGTGGGGTTTTAGCTCATCAGTATCGACCAATGACTGATATATGAACTTTGGATAGTCTGACCCCTGAAAACTGATCACTTTTTATTAACCAGAGTTGCAGGTAGATCAGTTAGTGTTTCTTAGCAATAGGATCCTGTTATGCTTTGATTTCACTATTGTGAGCTGTAAACATACTTTGTACAGTCTTTCTTTATGTATACTGAAGAAACCTATTTATTATTTGTTTTGGAATAACAAGTACTTTTCCTTCCTATCATCTACTGTGCTTTGCGGAGAACTAAAACAATATTCCAGTTACTAATCATAGCACTATTGCTTCATGTCAGTTACCAGCCCTGTTTACTGTTGCTCAACTGCAACAATTACAGTAAATGGATACATGTAAGTTATATTGATCCGTTCTTATTTGAATAAAGATTTGTGCATATTGATGCACTCTTATGCTGACCTGAGTTCATTTTTCATTCCATCTGCCACCAAAACATAGCATTAGACCTTGTGCACACAAGGCATTCGAAAAAATGAGTTGCAAAGCCAGTACCAACGCAAGGAAAAAGCGGCTGTAAAAACATGCTTTTACAAGCGTTTTGCATTGGCGTTAATGCGCACTTAGCCGTATTAGCGTTTAGCAGCGTTTCTCTGCCCTTTTCTATTTTCCACTTCTAAATCCAATTACTACAGCTTAAATGTTTGACACGGCTTAACGCTGTACACACGTTTAACTGTGTCAGGCATTTTTAAAGCTGTAACGCTGCTGCCTGAGAACACGAGGGCACTGTTTTTTTTTTTTTGCAGCTTGAAAATGCCTATGCCACTTACAGCTCCTAAAAGCCTATGTGAGCATGGACACATATAATTACCTGGAGAGGCGTTTTAAAGTGGAACTTCATTCTCTCAATCGACATGGACTATTTCTAATCCCTATGCTGCTAGCAATAGTAAATAGATAGGAAAGTAGATCATATTTACTTGCTTTAAATTTTTGTTTACATTTCTTCAGTTACTTCCTGGTTTCCAGGCCTTGGCAAATGATGTCATACATTCCAGGAGTCTTCAGGAGAGGAGTGAGGGTTCTCAGCTCAGCCTATGCCTGAGCTAAGGGCAGATGGATTCCAGGAAGTAAATGATACATGAATCATCTGCCCTTACTCAAGATAACCATGACCAGAAATGTTAGGGGGGTGTTTTTCAAAATGATTTCTCAGCAAAATATAGCATGGAAACATGGATGAATAGGAGAGATTGATTTGAATAATACAAATGAATTAAATAGCATTTTTGGTTTGTGGTGCTCAGGTGCAGCGCAGTTCCACTCTAAGCTGTAAAAAAAAGCGGCAGGAAAAATGCCCTGTGTGCATGAGGCCTTATGGGTAAGCCCCTGTGTTTAAACAATGGGCATATCATACTATCTATATTTGAAGTTTATCTATAGCCTTGGTGTCAATGGGATTGATTTACTAAAGTCAATTAGGCTGTTCACTTTGCAAGGACATTTTCCTTGGAGCTTAGTGAACAGGGTTAAACTGCTGACTTTCATCATTCAGTCACGTGCAAGCAAAATTTATGTTTTTTTTTTATATTTTTTTCTTTGTAAAGTAAGTACCGTATATACTCGAGTATAAGCCGACCCGAGTATAAGCCGACCCGAGTATAAGCCGAGGCCCCTACTTTTACCACAAAAAGATGGGAAAAATTATTGACTCGAGTATAAGCCTAGGGTGAGAATGCAGGGTGGCCGGCATGGTACAGGAGAATGCAGGGTGGCTGGCATGGTACAGGAGAATGCAGGGTGGCTGGCATGGTACAGGATAATGCAGGGTGGCTGGCATGGTACAGGAGAATGCAGGGTGGCAGGCATGGTACAGGAGAATGCAGGGTGGCAGGCATGGTACAGGAGAATGCAGGGGGGCAGGCATGGTACAGGAGAATGCAGGGGGTAGGCATGGTACAGGAGAATGCAGGGTGGCAGGCATGGTAAAGGAGAATGCAGGGTGGCTGGCATGGTACAGGAGAATGCAGGGTGGCAAGCATGGTACAAGAGGATGCGGGGTTGCGGGCATACTAGTGCGGCTGTGTTTCACTTACCTGTTCCAGAGGCGCCTTCATTTTAAAAATGGCGCCGCCCGGGAACTTTTTTTTTTTTTTTTGACTCGAGTATAAGCCGAGGGGGACATTTTCAGCACAAAAAAATGTGCTGAAAAACTCGGCTTATACTCGAGTACATACCGTAAATTTCCAACACATTCACTAATCTCTGGAGAAAATTCTCCTAGCAAGCCACAGACCGTGCTGCTTTGCCTGAACATCACTGCCCCAAGACCCTACAACTAAGTTTTCTTGACTGGCACTAGCATTCAGTCATATGACTGGTGCCAGGCATTCGTCTAAAGCTGAATTCCAGGAAGATATAAAAGACACACATTACAGCAGAACTTCAGCCAAAGGAAAAAAACAAAATAACAATGAACATCTCATTAACCACTTGCCGACCGCCCTATAGCAAACTCATCAAATGGGTGTGGTCAAATTTCACTAACAGTGCAAGGGTTTGTGGGGGGGGGGTTACACACAAAATGCTGAGTTTGGGGGTGCTATACATACATAGTGCAGAGTTTTGGAGTGTGCTGCATACAGAGTGCAGAGTTCAGCCCTCTTCAACAGCTGCTTACCTCTTCACCACTTCTTCCCCCTCCTTAACCACTTTACCACCGGAGGATTTTGCTGTCTTACGTCCAGGCCACTTTTTGCGATTCGGCACTGTGTGACTTTAACTGACAATTGCGCAGTCATGCGAAGCCGTACCCAAACGAAATTTACGTCCTTTTTTCCCCACAAACAGAGCTTTCTTTTGGTCATATTTGATTACCTGTGCGATGTTTACTTTTTGCGCTATAAACTAAATAAAAGCGTAAATTTTGAAAAAATAACAATATTTTTCACATTATGTTATATGAAATTCCCACCGAAAAAATGTAAAAATCTAAATTTTTTTAAATTTTTGGCCAATTTGTTGTCTGCTACCTATGTTTAGTAAAAAAAATCACAATAAGCATATTTTGATTGGTTTGCGCAAAAGTTATTGCGTTTACTAACTAAGGGAAAGATTTCCGTAATTTTTGGTGTTTTTTTTTTAACGAGTAATGGCGGCGATCTGCGATTTTTTTTGCGGGACTGCGACATTGCAGCGGACAGATCGTACCCTTGACTGACATTTTTGACACTTTTGGGGGTACCAGTGACATTACTACAGTAATCAGTGCTATATATATGCACTGTTACTGTAAAAATGACACTGGCAGGGAAGGGGTTAATTTTATTGGAGAGGGAGGGGTTAATGTATGCCTGGTGCTTAGTAACGTATGTGGGGGGAGGTGACTGAGTGACACAGGGACAGATTGCAGATTCAGCTATGCTTAACCCTGCAATCTGTCACTTTCTGTCACTTAGGAGATCCGCCCGCTTTGTTTACACAAGCGGGCGGATCTCCAAACTCGATTCCCCGACGATCGGGGAAGAGCGGCGGTGACCACCACTGCTCCTCCCGTGGCCTGACTCCCGCTGTGACTGAATACAGTGGGAGAGAACCTCCGGCGGCGCGCGCGCGCCGCTGAGAAGGGGGAGTGTCTGCCGACGTAGGTCTACGTCGTCAGACCTACAAGAGCCACTTTGCCGCAGTGGAACTCTAGTGAGCAGACGGCAAGTGGTTAAACGCTTCACCATCTTCCACATGTCTTACTTTTATTTCTGTAATAAACTTAAGCCAGAAGCCAGCTGTAGTACCTCCCAGTACACTGTAGGTGGCTCAGACTCTCTCGGTTGCAGGGAGATCATCCAGTGGGGGTTTTGGCATCTGCACATCACCTGCATCTCCCTTGTCCTCATCCTGCACTCAGTGGGAGCTGCCCAGGAGATCAGATCTGTGGTATTGGAAGACAAGCTGTCACCTTTAAGCCCAGAAGCCAGACTTCTGGGTTTACAAGTGATAGTGATGAGCAGGAAGGAGAGGGCCTGAGCCAGAGGTGGTGGAACTTAGTTCCACCAAGTTCCAGCTGAAAAAAAATCCCTGAGTACCTGTAATAAATAAATAATAAAATAAAAAAGGGCCATTCACACTCTTCATGCTGCTGAACACCTGTATGAATGAATCTTTTATTTTTTTATTTTTTTAGGGGTGAACTGTGAGGGTAAATCTCCCCAGTGAGGTCACAGACAACATTAGAAATCTGATACTCTATCTCTTCCTTATGCAACACAGCAAAAAAACTCTGGCTATAGTTGAGTGTTATTGCTTAAAAATGTTTTATAACCATTATTGAACAAGTAAATAGAAATATTGTCAGTGTTTCAATGACATGAAATCACTATAATATTATAAATGGACAATTTTATTGTAGGCAATGTCCATCCCAAATTGCTTTTCTTAGAAAAAAACGTACATAGCATCATAAACCGGCGTGCTCATTTTATCTTTGAAGATTGAGATATTTCTCAAAAGATTATCTAAAACATCTAGAGATATTGTTCAATTTTATGACTTTCACTGTTGATGAATAACAGGGAATGCGTGATAAATTATGCTGTGTGAAACATCAGCTGTAAAGGGCAATTGAGGAGCTTTACATACAGTTTAAGGATAAGTACATAATTTTATTACGTTATTTATAAAAATAACATAGTGTGAAATAATTTGCTAATAATAGATTATAGTTCTTTCTTAGCAAAACTGAATACTACTAGCTCTACCGGACTATAATTTTCATTGGATAATTTTGACTTCACTATCATCTTCTTGTGTTATATTGTGTTGACACCTCTAAAGACGGAGTGTTTCAGGGGCCCCAAGAGTTATCCATGTTTATTGGATTTAAATTTTACATATAACACATTTTTGTAGGCATCTACAACTTAACAACTTGTCATGCACATAAATACTATTTCTATACATTTAAATGGTAGTGAGCCAAAGGGAAGGAACTATCATCCAATATTTAGTCTAAAGTCTGTGAAAATATTGTTAAATCCTTGTTACATACAGTATATTGTGCTATGTGAGAGAAGGTAACACCATTTCCCTTGCACTGCATATCTTAGCCTTAACAGATATCGTCTTCTTAGAGATGTTGTATCTCTGTGACCAAGAATGTTATCATAAAGCTGCATGTCTCAGTTTTTTTTTTTTTTTTATTCAGCTAGCAAGCCGAATAAAAAAACTGAACCGATCCCCCCATCTACACATTTGTGGTAGGTGGGGGAATCTTCCCCGCTGCGCTATAGTACTTTGATAGTGGGGAGACTCCCAACCTGTCAGAATACATAGATCAGTGCTGCAACCTCTGATCAAGTGGCTTTATCCGACAGAAGTTGATTGGTATATCGACTCCTGTTGAACTGCAGTGGCCACACATGGATTGAAATTTGGCTGGCCCCCACTAAACCGGCTGAATGTCAATTCATCTATGGTCACCTTTAGTCTCATAAGCAGTTCTAAAATTAAAGTTGAACGCCAGCCTTTCTTTCAGTCTTGCACAGTTGTAAATGCTCCTCCTTCTACTTGAACTGCTTCCTCTGATTTCACCTTGCACTGCAAGCTTCTCAAAATTTGCAATAAAAGCTGCAGCCAAGTCAGAGGTAACCCTTTTCAACCCCAGCTGTACTGTCCCTGGTCCTCCTTTTTTATTCATTTGGATTTCAGTTCTTTCAAGCATGAAGACTCAGCATGACATTTGGGTGCTACTAAGGACAATCTGTATGCAAATGTAAATTAGGTGTGTTTGCATCAACACAGGGTGGTGCTGTGGATAGGAGTAACAGAGTGCCATGTCCTAATTAGTTAAATGGAATATTTGAAAGATCATGGACTTTATAAGCACCGGAATATACCAAAATCTTTAAAATGTATATTTTTGTTACAAAATTTCTAAAACATAGAAATACATTTAAAATATCACAGTAAATCTGCTAACTAAATTGAGCCAATCACACCAACAAAAGCACTAAAAACCTTTCCAAAGTGTAATATAAGCACCAAGAATTTATAGCTGCTAGTTGGGCTTGGTGTGAGTTGATGTGGCTTATTCAAGCTCTACATGTTTTGTGCCACAGCACTTCCTCAGGAGTGTAAGCAGATGCTAATATATTGTAGCAACCAGTGAAACTGTAATAACTGGGTAAAAAAACATCTGGAGCAGTGGAGAGTGTGAAGAGTTTCATCAAGCATCACAAATATCCATGAAACAAGGTGTTATATAACACAGGATGCTATCTCAGTCTTAGTATAGATGGGGGCTAGTGCATAGAGTATACATATTGAATGAATGTCAATCCTCTAAAACAACCAGTCCCTTCATTGGCTTCACAGACACCGAAATCTTCAATTGTTATCCCAGATATAAGACAGTAGGTCACTAATAGTCTCCACACATCTCGTCCACGAATCACATAAACCACCCACCACTGTGGCGGTATATACTCTATACACTATACACTAGCCCAGATCTATACTAAGACTGAGATAATATCCTGTGTTAGATAACACCATTGTTTCATGGATATTTGTGATGATTAATGAAACGCTCCACGCTCTCTGTTGCAGCCACATCAACTCACACCAAGCCCGTCTGGACACTGGCAGCCATAAATTCTTGGTGCTTATACTACACATTGGATAGGTTTTTGGTGCCTTTGATGATTAGCTCTATTTATTTAGCAGATTTACTGTGATTTTTTAAATGTATTTCTATGTTTTAGATAAAACAGTTGTAATAAAAATATGAATTTTTAGGAATTTGGTGTATTCTGGTGGCTATAAAGTCCATGATCTTTCAAATATTGCCTGCAAAGATAGACTATTTAGGAACTCTGACTCAGACTGACATTCGCCCATCAAAGAGTTCTAATAAGTACAAAACACCTCCAAAGAGCCAGCCCACTGCTTGCGTCTGGGATGAGGACTGTTGTGCAGAGGGCTGAGGAAAGGTGCTGTTATGGTTTCAGGAAGCTATTTAGAGCAATCTGTTGGCCCCCTCCCACCTGTCATGATCTGCCTGCATTCCATAGAGAAACACGGAGATCCAGTGATGACATCACTGGGTCTGAAATAGGTTGTGTAATAGAAATATAAGGTTACATTTACAAATGTTGATGATGGGGGAATGGAGGAAAGGCAAAATAAAAGCAAATGACACCTCAGCTTTAAATTGCTGAAGAACTCTGCTATATTTCTCCCATCATTGTTAATCCTTTTTTAATGGTGATATCTGGAATGCATCATGAACTCACAAGGCTCAAAAGCAGTGTTTTGCTTTCCTGGAATATTTAATCATTTATTATCCAGTTTGCCCCAGTAATATGCCTACTGGCATCACCTACAACTCTGAATGTTACTTTCTGTGATGATACCAGGCTCAATGGGCTTAATGGAACTTCTCACTCCTCAGATCTAGCTATTGAATTTCGTTCTCCATCTAAGGTCCAAATAATCAGCAGTGGAAGGATGCTCCATTATGACTACTCTGACCCCTATGTAACTGCTCCAGTGTGCCAACCAATTTCCTTGTGGGCAGCTGTACTAAACAAGCTGTGTCCCCAAATTATATTTATTATGTTGAGTTGGAAAGTGATAGCCTTCCTTGCCTTATCTTATTACTTTCTTTCTAGGAACATGTTTCCAGAAAACCTGGTCCAGGCATGCTTCCAGCAGGTAAAACAACTGCTTCCTTCTATTGATGTGTATATGAGTGTGGTTACTGAGTTTCTACTTTTATTTCATGGACAATGTAACATTTAGATGCATAAACTTAACAGAGCCTCTGGATCAGCAATGACTTAATATGATTCGTAAAAGGTCTACTGGTTTATTTGGCCCCTTTTGTTTGAGGGATTAAAGCTGAAATAAATAAACTTTGCCAAATAAAAATATATTGTTGGTAAAAGCCGCCTATATAATATTGCACAAGGAAAAGTACTTGCAGCTGGATGTTGCTATGTTATAGTAAAGGTTTTTTTTTTTAGTTTAATTCAAACTCCGTTCAATGTATTAGTCATAATAACTGTTCTAAAATAACATTTGTATTACAGTACAAGACCAAGAGAGAAGAGGTGAAACCAACAAAAGATCCTGACAAGAATAGTACAATTGAGAAGAATAGCACTCTAGACCTGTTTGCAACAGAACAACAGGTAAAGTATTATAATATAGAAATAAACATTCACCTTCACCTTCATAAGGAAAACAGGTTAAGCACTAAGAGGATACAAATTTTAAGGCAGTCTTTTTTTTTAAGTATAAAAGAAAGAAAAAAAGAAAGAAAAACTAAAATAAAAAAATGCAAAATTTTAAATAAAAATAAAAAAATATTAAGTATATCATTGTAATCCTGTGAATTACCTTTTGCTGCTATGCCACAAAATACAGAAAAAATACTTATTTTACTCCTGCCAGATATCCAGTGAGCCCCTAATTTCCAACACAGTGCCTTTATTGCATTGAAATCCCAGGCAATGTTGTCAACCCTGATCAGATCAGCTCTGTGGACTAAAGAACAACCCTCTATGTAGAGATGGGAAAAGGGTGATGGGTGTTCTGCAGTGTTAACACACCCCCTGTTCTAGGGAGACAATGCTGTTCGTCCATAGATACATTACAGTTAGTGAGCATTGTCACCATAGTCAGAAAGTATGTCATTGACAGGATCACCAGGTGAAAATAAGATTTTAAAAGCCTACAATTGGAAAACTAATGCAGCCACCACATGTAAGGACTGGTAAACTGCAACACATTACATTTTGTTCTTGGGATATGATACACTTTTTATTTTAAGTTGTGTATAATCATTTATTTATTTGTGCACTCACATCAAACTATTTGCGCAACAGTGATCATGTATGTTAAAATTAGGAAGCAATTCTTTGAGATTTTTTTTTGGGGGGGGGGTCAGAAAGATTTACTAATGGATATCCTGTGAATTATATCTATGTATCAATTAAAATCCAGTACATTAATCTGTGTATTTCTTGATGTATTCCACAGAACCAAACAAAGGAATTCAAGCTTGTTGGCGTCTACACCGATGGAGTGAATGTCTTGGGTCTTATTGTCTTCTGCCTTGTATTTGGAATTGTCATTGGGAAAATGGGAGAGAAAGGGCAAGTTTTGGTGGACTTTTTCAATGCATTGAATGATGCGACAATGCAAATAGTTCAGATTATCATGTGGTGAGTATTTTATTCATGATATGAAAATGAAACAGGTTATACTTATGGAAATTCTTCACACTGCAGTAGAGCAAAATGCAACTCTTGTTAGAACTCTTGTTAGAATCCTATAGGAGTGAAGATTAAAAATAAATGTGGTTTTACTTGTTTCCTGGCCTACTGCTCCCCCCCTGTCATAGTAGACCATTTAGAAATTCGCTGCAGCACAACAAATGTAATATTGTCATAAGTGCCCTGCTGTATGTTATCTGACTGCAGTCTGAAAATCCAAATTGTTTTGTTTTTGATTTTTAAAACTGCCAGAATGGTTTGAGGTTAAACTCCAGCCTTTTTTTTTTTACTTTTAGCTAGACTATGGAGGGTTCGGAACCTCTGTCTGGTCTTTAAAGCTCTTCAAGAAAGACATTTGGAAAGATAACAATGGAACTTTATGATTATCTTAAAGGATAAGTCCAGGCAAAACCTAAATAATGCTAAACCTGCTCTGTGCCACATTCTAAATCTATTCTATCTAACCCTGTATAGCAAAAATGTCTGTACTTACCTTTTCTGCACCCGATCCAGGCCGGTCTCCAGTGGCGGAAGCTGTGTGCAGGAGAGGACCGACAACGGCTGTGAAATGAATGGGAAATGACATCACCCATAGACTTAATATGGGTCTTCCGTTGTCGGCTGCCTCTCCTGCACCCGTCTCCACTATGAAGCCGCCGCTGACAGCTCAGCATGACTGGATCGGCCTCAGAATAGGTAAGTACAGTGATGCTTTACAGGGTTAGATAGATTAGGTTTAGAATGTGGCACAGAGCAGGTATAGCGTTAGTTAGGTTTTGCCTGGACTTATCCTTTAATGTTATAAGGCAGATGTTTTGGAACTACACTTCCTATGATGCTCATGCACTCTGCAGTGTAGTTAAGCATCATGGGAAATGTAGTTCTAAAACATCTGGGGTGCCAAGGTTTGCCATTATTGTTATAGGGGGTAAATGAGTAATTGACTAGAATGCCTGAATTCTTGGGACTGGCAGCTTCTCCATGCCAAAGGACTTCCACAGTCTCCTTGGTTTGGGACTGAAGAAATTTAAGATTGAAGTGCCACATCAAAATGTAAGGGTCCTTTCACATGGCCGCTCCGCTGCTTAAGTCCGCTGCGGGACTTTTTTTTTTCACGGAGCGGATGACATTTGTGTCATCCGCACCGTGTGCCCGCATATCATCCCATCCATTTGCGGATGATATGCGGACATAATGTAAGTATATGGCATTGCGGATGTCAGCGGATGACACCGCTGACGTCCGATTTTCCTTCCTTTCCGTTTTTTACACGGATGAAAAAATAGGGTTCTGTTCCATTCGAAAAAACGGAACAGAACTGAAAGGAGGAAAATCGGATGTCAGCGGATGGTATTCCGCTGACATCCGCAATGCCATTCACTTACATTATGTCCGCAAATCATCCGCAAACGGATGGGATGATTTGCGGACACACGGAGCGGCCGTGTGAAAGGACCCTAATAATCTAAACACAGATTCATTCCAGGGTAAAATGAGATAAACTTTTTCACAAATTAATGCATTTCAGGGGTTCAAGCTGCCTGAACCAGCTGCTAACCAACTTTGTTTTACAAGAGTTTGGTCAAAATCCTTGTTACATTGTAAACATTGTCAAGCATCTTACCTTGAAATAAATCTCTGTGTCTGAACAATTAAACTTTGGTGTAACAGGTCAATCTCGAATTCCCTCTTATGGCTGTCTGTTACTTAATTGGAGAGAGTTTCCTTGATTTAGTGTCTCATTGTGAAGAGAAATCACTGATGACAATGGCCCTATGAAAAATATCCGAGAGAAGCCATGACCCTTGAAAAAAATTGGCCAAATATCTATATAGGAAAGCATAATATTCCACATGAAACATAAAATGCACAATAAATATACAGTTACGTGTGGACAGTGACATGTGTATACTGTATGTAAATGGCCAACTATTTAGCCACAGTTCAGTGAATCTTTCTGTTTGATGTTTTGATTTGGTAAAGGAGGTCAATCTCAAGGAAAGGACATTAGATATTGTTTTTACTTGGCATAATATGCTTTTTACATCTATTTTTTCTATGCTAATAAAATTTTACTAGCATTGCTGAAAAGGTAACCCTGGGTGCTCTTAGCAAGAAGAATATAAACCTACCTGGGTAGTTTCTCATAATCCTGTAGTAAAACTAATTAGGGGATTGGAGGACCTTGACTATGAAGAGCGTCTACAATCGCTCGATTTATTCTCCCTGGAGAAGAGACGTCTGAGGGGGGACATGATAGCAATTTATAAATATCTTAATGGGGATCCCAGCTTAGAAAAAAAGCTGTTCATTCGAAGGGATTGCAGGAGGACTCGAGGGCATACAATGCGATTAGAGGAGAAGCGTTTTAACCTCAGGCAACGTGGGGGGTTCTTTACTGTTAGGGCTACAAGATTGTGGAATTCTCTACCACAAGAGGTGGTTTCTGCGGGTAGTATGGTGGCTTTCAAAAGACTTTTAGACTTACATCTCAAGGATCAGAACATTCAGGGGTATGTGAGATGATTTACAGCCACACACACCTACACAGGTTGAACTGGATGGACTATTGTCTTTATTCAACCTCACCTACTATGTAACTATGTAACTATGTAATACTCTATTAATACTCAGTGTCATATCTGTAGCCATTTGTCTACCTAAAAGTCCTTTTTTTAATGTTACTCTTAAATGCAAACTAGGTACATGCCCCTTGGTATCTTGTTTTTAATTGCGGGGAAGATCATTGAAGTTAACGACTGGGAAATATTCCGCAAGCTAGGACTTTACATGGCAACCGTAATCAGCGGGTATGTATCTCTATGAAAGTATGATGTTATGTTTTACGATTAACTCACAAGTAAATTAAAATACATGTGATTTTAATATACAGTATGTATGATTTCTGTGTAACGTTTGACAAAGTTTAGTGACATAAACCAAAAGGTTATTGCATATGTAAAGCCAAAACCTTTTTTCTATATAATGTGAATGGGTTAGAACCTTATTCTCTTGCCTGCCTGTGTCCTCACTAAGAGGACTTTCCCTCACTTTTTATTCTGGTGATCCAATACTGAAAGTCCAACATCTTTTGAGTTGTCACCAGAAAAGGAATATTCTAATGGGAAAGCCAGCTCTGGTAACAACTGCCTAATTGGGGTTTTTCTCTCACTTTCAATAAATCTCTTCTTACTTCTCAATGTGTCTTTGAGACATTAAGTGAAGGAAAATGTCCACTATGAGACAACCAAAAATTACCTACCATCCTACCATTCCCTTTACTATCTTAATTTAAAAAAAAAAAAACAATGTATAAGCCATATTTTTCTTTTTTTTTGACCGAGCAGTAAAGAGTTAAAACCCTTAACAGTTTATCCTTAGCTGTAGAGGTCTCATAATGGAGATATCCCATGATCTCCTGTATTGGAGGAAATCTCCCAACGTGAGGGGAATTTTCCTTTAAGACAAATACAATAAACAGTAGAATAAGCTAATAAGAAAAATATGAGTGAATTAAAAAAGAAGTGAGTACCGTATTTAAAGAAGAATATCTGTTAATGTAGAAGAATATCTCCTATTATATAATAAAACAAACTTTTTAACAAATGGATCTTTTTTTTTCAGACTTGCCATCCATTCTATTATTATTTTGCCTCTAATATATCTTGTAATAGTTCGAAAGAATCCTTTCAAATTTGCAATGGGCATGGCCCAGGCTCTCTTGACAGCACTCATGATATCATCTAGGTAAGTTTTAGTCTCCTTATACTATTTTAAAGCATTTCACCTTTTAAACAAGCTGCAAATAATAACACATGCTTGTTTTACAGCCTTTATATTGCCTAAAAATCACTGCTTATTTCAGGATTGTTTGCCCCAGGCATGCGGATTATTTACATAACACATCTATGCACCCATATCTTAATATCCCCCTGCTGCAACCCCATAAACAGTAGGAGTGAGAGGGACTAGTGCTAGGAACCCATCAAACTGCATGCACAGTAAATATGCTAACAGGGCGAAGCTTCATTAGAGTGCTGCTGCCCCTTAACTACCCAGTCAGTATGTTGTAGATATGTATTCACCTGTGTTATTTACCAATCTGTGCTGTAGTGGAGGTCAGAAATCAAGCTTTGCTGTCTGGCAAGTGTTCCTGGATTACAAAACAAGCTGCAGATGGTTACAAATGCTTTAGTAGGTAAAGCTGTTTCAGTATATGTATTTTCCCTGAGTATTTAGCAGCTCCAGTATGAAGCAGTAGCTGTTTGTACCAGCCATGATACATCTACACTCACCAGCCAATTTATTAGGTACACCTTGATAGTGCCAGGTTGGACTCCCCTTTTGCCTTCATTCTTCGTGGCATAGATTCAACAAGGTGTTTGAAACATTCCCCTGAGATATTGGTCCATATTAACATTATAGCATTACGCAGTTGCTGCAGATTTGTCAGCTGCACATCCATGATGCAAATTTCCCCTTCCACCACATCCTAAAGGTATTGGACTGAGATCTGGTGAGTGTGGAGGCCATTGGAGTACAGTGACCTCGACCTCATTGTCATATTCAAGAAACCAGTTTGAGATGATTTGAGCTTTGTGACATGGTGCATTATCCTGCTGGAAGTAGCCATCAGAAGATGGGTACACTGTAGCCATAAATTGATGGACGTGGTCAGCAACAATACTCAGGTAGGCCGTGGGGTTTAAACGATTCTCAATTGGTACTAAGGGGCCCAAAGCAAGTCAAGAAAATATCCCCCACATCATTACAACAACACCAGCCTAAACCTTGATACAAGGCTGCCCTACCATCTGAATGTTGCAGCTGAAATCAAGACTCATTAGACCAGGCAACATTTTTTCAATCTGCTATTGTCCAATTTTGGTTAGCTTGTGCGAATTGTAGCCTTAGTTACCTGTTCTGACCTGACAGGAATAGCACCCTGGGTTTTCTTCTGCTGCTGTAGCCTCTTCTGCTTCAAGGTTCGATATGTTGTGCATTTAGAGATGGTATTCTGCTTACCTTGGCTGTAACAAGTGGTTATTTGAGTTACTGTTGCATTTCTTTCATCTCAAACCAGTTCTCCCATTCTCCTTTGACCTCTGACATCAACAAGGCATTTTCATCCACATAACTACCGCTCACTGGATATTTTCTCTTTTTCTGACCATTCTCTGTAAACTCTAGAGATGGTTGTGCATTAAAATCCCAGGAGATCAGCAGTTTTTGAAATACTCAGACCAGCCTGTCTGGCACCAACAACCATGTCATGTTCAAAGTCACTTAAATTATTATTATTATACAGGATTTATATAGCACCAACAGTTTTGCACAGGGCTTTACAAAATTAACAGATCCCCTTTTCCTTCCCATTCTGATGCTCGGTTCGAACTTCGGCAAGTTGTCTTTACCACTAAATGCATTGAGTTGCTGCCATGTACTGTAATCGGCTGATTAGCAGTTTATGTTGCCAAGCAATTGAACAGGTTTACCTAATAAATTGGCCGGTGAGTGTATATCAATTGTGGTGCTTATCAGGAAGAGTGGGGCCTAACAGGAAGTAAGGGGAAGTAAGTGTCTGGGCTACCATTTTGGAAACTAGGAGGTCTTGATGCCTATGTTGGAGGGTGGATTTGTTTCGTAAAGAAAGAAATCCTCATAGAACCTCAGGGATAAGAAACCTAATTTATTTGAGTTTAGAGGGCCAGCAACAGAAAGTTAAAGATAGTTGTCAAAGATTGGAGAGATTGTGTGCAAAGATCTTGCTCGGTTCTATGAACAAAAGTATTACACACATTTGAACTTTGGGAACTCTGATCTGGACTGAGCCATGGAACGCTTGAATGACAATATTTTGCAACTACATAAGATTAATTATAGAAAAAGTAATCAGAAATTGTTACGTCCAAGTCAAAAAGAAAAAAATACCCAGGTGGTAGTGTAAAATTACAATCTGACAAACCATGTCTTCTGATAGGCCAATCCTCCACCCTGAAATTAAAAGTCAGATTATTAGGCAGAAAACTCGACTTTGGCACACCTTAATAATATTATTCTGTTTTTTTTTCCTTTGTTTTGTTTTTTGACAGCTCAGCAACGTTACCTGTAACTTTCCGCTGCGCTGAAGAAAAGAATAAGGTGGACAAGAGGATCACAAGATTTGTTTTACCAGTAGGAGCCACAATTAACATGGATGGCACAGCTCTGTATGAGGCAGTGGCTGCAGTCTTTATCGCACAGTTAAATGACATGAATTTAGATGTTGGTCAGATTGTCACAATAAGGTAAATATGCGAATGATTGAATTGAATAAAAGACTACATATAGCAGTGCAAGACTTCCCAACATTAATAATTGAAGTGATTGAATAATGATTGGAACTGGAATGGCTTTAATGCTTTCTGAGGCAAAGGCCTGGCCAAAGTTTTCAGATTAGGAGTGATGACTTTACTCTTCTTGACTTTCTAATTTGCTTGCATGTTCTAAATCAGTGAATAAAAAACTATTAAAGCGGTAGTATCCCGCTTTTTGACACTTTTAACTACAGGTAAGCCTATAATAAGGCTTACCTGTAGGTACAATTAATATCTCCTAAACCGGCACGGTTTAGGAGATATTTGCAGTACATGCAGCCGCTCACGCGAGCAGCGCATGCGCTCTGAAGGTCCGGGGGGACCTTCAGTTTTGCTTGCCGGGAGCTTGACGGAAAATCACTCCTGTGCGCATGCACGGGAGTGACGTCGGAGCCGCCGAACCTGGAAGAGATGCCGAGGGATCATGGCAGCGCCCGCAGCGGTGTCCGGGGGTCCGTGTCGGGGCTTCGTTCTAAGGTAAGTAATACATAATGAGCTAGTATGCGATGCATACTAGCTCATTATGCCTTTGTCTTGCAGGTTTTTTTTTTTTTCTAGGGTTTACAACTGCTTTAAAGCAGGGCAGCTAGTTTTTTGATTGCATGTTCTGGGTTAGTGAATTAAACACTATTATAGCAGGGAAGCTATTTTTTTGTGTGTGGTTTTTTTTTTTTTTAATTTAAATATTACTAAAGGCAGAACCTTTTTTTTTTGGTTTTGGATAGAGTGTATAGGGTATATAACACCTGTCATGTTTTTATCGCTGTCTGTGCCCCCATTAGGGAGATTCACCCTCTCTATTTTTCCTGTTTACCATTATCAATCAAAGTGAAAGTAAAAGAATATCCCACATTTTGGGGTGTCCCCCGAAAAGTAATAAAGGGGAAATCTTCCAATGGGGACACTAGTTCTGGTGGCCTGGGGTTCCCAAAGGAATTCATTTAATTTGCAGGGATTTCCTCTCACTTCCTGTTTGCCTAGGGGACAGGAAGTGATGGGAAATCTTGGCAACGGGACAAAGATGAAGAAAAAAAAATTATAACCCTCCCTCACTCCAAAATAAAAATGTAATGTTTGTCAGTACAGGTTTTCTTCACATAATTTTCCCTAATCCAGCCCCTTCATCTTCTGAATCCAATGCATAATGATAGTACTGACCTAAGATGCAAATTTGACCCTCCTAAGACTGCTGCAACTTGTGAAGGGCATGACAGGATTCACATAGCTCAACTTCCTGGTATCTTTGTTTCAAGCTGCACACGCACAAAGGCACATACAGGGCAATTTAAAGAGGTTTGAGCTGGGATTTGAGGTTTGTTACTACA
This sequence comes from Pelophylax lessonae, assembly GCF_965119305.1. Lineage (NCBI taxonomy): Eukaryota > Metazoa > Chordata > Amphibia > Anura > Ranidae > Pelophylax > Pelophylax lessonae. Next base: position 379,179,200 of record NC_138768.1, read on the forward strand.
CAAGTCATATTTTACTGTACAATTTAGGAATATAAGCTGATTCCCCATAGCAAAACCATTGTAGAGCCCCTGGTTTTCTATCCTACAGCAATCCTACTACTGAGATCAGTGGAGCTGTAAAAAGAACATACATTAACATGGTAATTGCTTCCATAGCCCTTTTATAGAGGTATTTGAACTCTTCGTACATGTCATAAATCATTATGAGGGCAGACAATACTAAACCCAGTGTTAGGTGATGTTGGGCCTTTAGCAGTTGCCTGGTCCGCTATTAATGTGAGTTATTCTAGTTCAGGGGAATTTTTTTTGGCATGCATTTATCACATGTTTATTACCTTTGTTGGCTTACAAATTAATTAACTTATATTTAGCTTAATCACTATTTTCCAAAGTAAACATCTGAATATACTATAACTTATTAAACACAGGGAGCTTTGAATATTGCACTGAACTAAATCTGTTAATAATATACTATACTTTTGTCTGTTACCTGCTGCATCAGCATTAGCTACAGCAGGGTTTCTCAACCAGGGTTCCTCCAGAGGTTGCTAGGGGTTCCTTGAGAAATGGGCAATTTCTGCCTCTCAGATAAGTTCCCCTGACACCATTGATCTTTTTAGCTATCTGGAAGAGGGTAATTCTTCCTAGTGTCCACAAGCGTAAGGAGCATTCATCCCACTGACCATCACACTAATGTATCATGAGTTGTAAATATAGTCATTTTTAGCAGGGGTTCCCCGAGACACTGAAAATCATTTCAAGGGTTCGTCTGTGTTGAAAAGGTTGAGAAAAACTGATCTACGGTTTAGCAATTTAATTACAGGGTCCATTGCTGATCTAAAAAGAATGCAAGAAAGTGTATTGCAAAAAAAAAAAAAAACATCGGTGCCATGATATATTAGCTTGTATTCTTTAATAACTCTTGTTTCATGTTTTTTAGTGTAACGGCAACAGCAGCCAGTGTGGGAGCTGCAGGAGTACCTCAGGCCGGCCTGGTTACCATGGTGATTGTTCTGAGCGCTGTGGGTCTTCCAGCTGAGGATGTCACTCTTATAATTGCTGTTGACTGGCTTTTGTAAGTAGTTATTGTGGGGGAGAACATGTTTTCATATCATTTGATAGAGGGAAATGTGTGTTATGAATACGTTCTAGCTACAGTTAGTTATCCATATATCTAACATATTATGACATGTTATGCAATCTTTATTACCTAAAGCAGAACTATAGTTAACGCAACCCCAACAGCATATTCACAACCTATCCTCAAGAGACTGCTGTTGTGGCACCCTTCTGATGCTGGTATGCAACCTAATAAAGGGACGTAGTCATAACAGAAGAATGTAAAACAAAATGCTGAAGTCTTTGAGGGGTCTATATTTGATCCCATTTATAATTAACATTAGTGTTACTGAGAGTCCCGGCATTGTAAATTCCAACAGTTCCATTTTCCAAGCTTCCCAGCAGAGGGTGAGTTGTCAGCATAAAATGGTAACAAAAGAGAAAAACAGTCACTTGAATCTTCTTTTTAAATTCTTTATTGCATACATCAACTGTAGAGAGAGGTGAATGAGATGGGACCATAAAAAAAAATAGTTGTACAGCTTCTGTAGGCAATAAAGGACCCTAGGGGAGCTCACAACTCTCTTCAGTCTACTCACATCCAGGCAAAAGGTGCAGTTCTGAAACAGAGGTCCTGTATTTTCTCTGATATGTGACCTATGGATGTTCCTGTTCCTATATTGCAGCTGTCATCAGCCACAGTGTATGAATAAATGGGAGCCGCTATGCAGAGGCTTTCATCCATTCATAACTATTGCAGCTGAGCCTGCAGAGAAAGGGACTCAACTATTCAACTATACCCTTCTCTGTCTAAAACAAGAGACATTAGGGGTCTGTTTATACCCCTGATGTTTCTTCAAACCCCCCCCTATCCCCGCCAAAAAAAAAATAGTAATAATTGTATCTGTTAAAATAAAAAATACAAATTGTAAAAAAAAGAAAAATCATAGTAAGGCTCCTTTCACACAAGGGAATATTGTTTTGATAAACATTTGTGGAAATATCGTGGGGGCCTTAAAAATCAGTAGCATCTTCTTTTTATTCTACTTGTCCTGTGCTTTCAGAAAATATATGGTTTGGGGGTCTTTTACAAACTCTGAAAGCTATAAGTGAAAATGAAAAAAGCAAAGGAATAATTTCGAAAAATGGTTTGGCCAGCTGAGTTTAAAAGTGGAGCGCAAGGCCTGGCAGCGAAAGGCTTAATCTTAGATTACTGCCTAAACCTAACCTTTTACCAATTCAAAAACAGGCCTATTTCTGACATTTGTTGTTTACAAGTTAAAAGCAGTATTTTTTGCTAAAAAATTACTTAGAACCCACAAACATTTTATATATATATATATATATATACATATATATATATATATATATATATATATATATATATTTTAGCAGAGACCCTAGTGAATAAAATGGTGGTCGTTGCAATATTTTATGTCACACTGTATTTGTGCAGCAGTCTAGCAAACAGAATTTGTTGGGTAAAAATAAAGTTCAATTAATTTACAAAAAAAAACTAAACAGTAAAGTTAGCCCAATTTAAAATACCGGTAGATACCTAACATGTCATGCTTTAAAGTTGGCAATGGACAATGGAATGACAATGACAATGGAATGGCGACAAACTATGGTACTTAAAAAATCTCCATATGCAACGCTTTAAAAACATTTAACAGTTATCTGTTTAGAGTTACAGAGGAAGTCTTGAGTTATTATCAACAAGAATTATTGCTCTTGCTCTAACAATCACGTTGATAACTCACATGTGTATTTTGAACACTGTTTACATTTGTGGGTGGGACTTACTTATCTGTTTTAGTTGGCGTACGAGCACAGAGGGATGGGGCACTTTAAAAAAAAAAAAATTATTATTTATTTTATTTTTAATATTTTTTTTACACTGTCATTTTAAAGAAAATATTTCTGATCACTTTTATTGCTGTCACAAGGAATGTAAACTAACCTTGTGACAGTAATAGGCAGTGACAGGTAAAAAAAACCCCAAACCCCTCCTCTGCACTTCAAAATATTTTAAATGCCAAGATCGGCCTTTTTGTATACTTTTGTATACACCGTTGGCTGCCAGGTAAGCTGGAAGTGACGTTGTGACATCGCTTCCAGGTTACTACATCAGAAACCCGATCAAAGCCGATTCTAGCTTTGTTCGGGTCCCCGGCGAGCCGGCGGACGTGCCAGCTGGTCACTCGGGTCTCCCAGTGGGATGGGAGACTCAGGCGGAGTGGTGGAAGTTGGCGGGAGGGGGGGACATCCATTCCAGCTGCATGTAATAACAGCCGAGCAGCTGCTTAACTGCTTTGGTTGTTATTAGAAGGAAGCCAACCATTGGCTCTAAAAAACGGTACTGGTGTGACGCCTGCAGTTGCAGTTGCAGGCATCACTGCAGTAGAACCACTTGAGCAAAATGACACACAGGTATGTGATTTTGCGGCAAGTGGTTAACATAAAAATACTTCCTTGCCTAATCTTTAAAGTTAACCTAACACCTAATGCCTGGTACACATGATAAGATTATAGGACGGATGATCGCCTATTTTTTTTCTTGTATGCTAGTATCATATTGAAAATGAAGAGTAAAAGAAAATTCTCGCACGACAGAATAAAACTTCAGAAGTGATGTAATGTGTTGTAGTGTATTTGTATTGTATTTTCGAATGACAATTGTACTGTACAAAAATTGTATGATCTGGTAACGTACGAGAAAAATTCATGCTTGTCCCATCAGATAATATCAGATTAACTGTCATGATCAGCTCTTGAAAACTGTGTACTAATGATCAGATTGTCGTACGATCGCTTGGAAATTGGCATTTTTCATGCGATTTTCTGATCGTGTGTGTACAGGCCATAACTCTAATAATATAAAGATAAAAAGGCTGTTATCAAAAGTAAAATAACAGTCTGCTATCACCACATTATTAGTACTGCAACAAAATCAAACTGTACAATGTACAATGTGCAAAACATCTGTAATGAACTCTACTTAACTGCCAGCTGCAGTTTAACATGAGTTCTTATCATGTATGTTATCTTTTCCAGGGATCGATTTAGAACCATGGTAAATGTTCTTGGTGATGCTTATGGAACTGGGATAGTTGAGAAGCTCTCACAGAAAGAACTGGAACAAATGGACGTCTCATCACAAGTGAACATTGCCAATCCCTTTGCAATTGATCAAGGTATACTTTCAAATGAAGATGAAGACGATGAAGGGAAGAAGTCCTATGTGAATGGAGGATTTGCTGTAGATAAGTCAGATGCCATATCTTTCACCCAGACATCACAGTTCTAAAAACATTGGAGATGCCAGCTGTTGTGGGACTTCAAGGAACGCTGAATTGATTGACGTATAAAGTAAAGACAGCAAGATGAGAAGTTTTTTTTTTTTTGTTTTTTTTACATTTGGACAGAGTGTTTTTTTTTTTTTTTTGCTTTTTTTTTTTGCTCACTGTGAGCAAGTTAAGCATAAAGAAGAGTTAAAAATATTTCACTTTTATAATACTGTCTTATGGTATCTAAATACCAATATTTGGAATGTATTATCAGACTTAGCATGTTCATTGCCTGGGGGTTTTCTTATCTTGGCCAATAATGTGAATCTTGGATAAGCTCTTCTGAAGCACAGCAACACATTACTAGGCTTATTCGAAAATGCAGAGAGCAAAGTGAAATGTACCCATCGCAAGCAGTCAATGTCTTTCTTTTTTTAAATTTGACTAAAATAGCTAAAATATGATTGGATCCTAGGGATTAATGCTATTTTCACATTGCCACAGCTCTATGTCTTGTTTAACTGAAAAAGCCTGCATGTTCTCTCTCTTTGGTTAAAGGACCATTAAACTTGAAATGCAAGTTGCCTTATATAGAAAGAGCTGGTGTTAACATTTACTCACATGGGGAATGTAAGCTTTGCAGGATCCACATTTAACAGAGGTGATACTTTTTCATAGGTGAAGCATTATTAGCGCATATGTTGACAAACTTTGGGCTTGTATCTATGGGAAAATGCAATGTGCTCAAACATCATTAAAATATATACTTGGTCGCCTTCCAACCTGCTTTTGCATTTCCATAGACTTGTATGGAGAGAAGCAGTTCAGACATGAATAAAAGCTGTCAAGACAGGCCCTTGCTAATGACAGGTCTCACTGTCACAAGAGGTTCACTTTAAAGCCTACAATGGCATAAAACAAAGAGCAGTGATTTGTAATTATTTTCAGTGTTAGTTATACAGTATAATATTTGTATTGGGTCATCTCTCATGGCTTAGTGGTCCTTTTTACAGTATAACATTTGTATTGGATCATATTTCTTGGCTTAGTGGTCCTTTAAACAAATCATACATTGTAAATTACTGTTTACAGCAGGATTTATCTGTATATTGTGCCAAATCTATTTCCAAAAACCTACCATTTTTCATGTTATTGTCAAAATGAAAGAAAATTAATTTTTCAAGTCTTCCAGAGGACTTCTGCATAGTAAGATGATGTTTCAGCTTGCCTTAGTTCTGGACTCATGCAATAAAGGTTATGTATAATGCAGCTCTATTTATGAAGCATGTAAGCATTGTTAACATTGCAGAGCATACCATTCGGTAGCCAAAGGGTTAGGAGGCTTTCCTATTCTTCGAGGAGCAGTGTTCTCTTGATATATCAATGTGCCATTCCTTGTCATTAGCGAGAGGCCTCAATAGACATAATTTTCCAAATAAAATCGAATTGATGCTGAGAATTAGGTATTTTCATAGTCTAATAAATAGTCCAAACATCTTTGCTCATTATAAGCAATAGATAACTCATGTGAAATGCAACACTAAATTATTTAGTATATCTCAGTTGAATGCATACATATTTAATCTTTTCTATTAATTGCCACTTTGGGTCTTAGTTGCCCTTTGCTGACGCGTTAGCTTGTGCTAAGCTGTATCATTGTAGGTTTTTTTTTTTTATGGAAGATTTGAATCTATAAGATTTTAATAGCTGGTCTATACCTTTAGTGTTAACCTGTTTTTCTTCTTTAAATGGAGTCACATATGTTTTATGCTGGCCATAGACAGGTTGACTGTCCAATATGACAAAAATATTAGTGTCTGTTGTGAGAATCTACATGGGTAGCAATTACAAATGAGTGCTCCTGAGCAATTTAAATCTATTGAACAACTAGTCATTGAAGTTAGGAAATGGGAATCGCTAGAACGTCTATTTAAATATTTTTTTTCATTCAAGATATACATTACATTAGCCCAGTTTTAGCAAATGTTTTTCTATCGGACTCAACTGGAAACGTGTGAATCATGGGTGAAAGTTGTGTAAATCTTGTGTAAAAAAAAATTATAAATAGATCACTAGGTGTCAATCAGTCAAAGCACTTTTTTTCTGTACTTTAGAGAGTGGGGAAGTATTAAAAATGCTGTAACAATGTATGTATATATTTTATTGCTCTCTGTGTACCTATTGAGGAAAATACCTCTTATTTCCTGTCCTGGCATTCTGTAGGGTGGGAAGAGAGGTAAATCCCAGATATAAGGAATCAGCAATAAAAGCACATTTTAAATGGGAACAAAGACATAAAAAACAACCCTCCCACTCCTTATCCAAAATTAAAAACAAAAAGGTTTTAGTTCTATTTTAAATAATTAGAAAACAAATCAGAAAATAGGTTGTTGGTTTTGAATTAGTTCAGTATATTTTAGCAGTCACATTATAGCAGAAAACTACACTGGGTAAAATACCCACAACTTACTTGAAACTGGGAAAATTGAATATCAACAGGGATTTTTGGCTGCCATAGCCTTTCCCTATTTGGTTAAATAAGTTCTAAATTGCTTTTAAGCATGTTAGGTGTAAATGCTCCTAAAACTTCTAACGTTGGATGGGGCAGGGAAAGAGTAGAAACTCTTTCAGTTTTTTCCTGAAAAGACTTTCTCTCAGTTCTTTTCAGGTGACAATGTTCCCACCAGACGGAAAGTGATGGAAAACCTGCAACAGGAGTAAGCTGATGGGAGTTCTTGACTTACCCTACACTACTAAAGAAGTATTCGTATTGCTATGCGTGTCACTGCTGGAGATTTCCTCCCACTTCCTGGCCTAGTGACAATAATAATATTATCAACAAAACATGGAAATTTCCAAAGTGGTGTCCCAGACAGCAGTAAAAATCTAATAGAGGTTCTAACCCTTCCCAACCCTATTAAAGACTTAAAAAAAGGGGTTTAGAGTGGGGAATGCACTTTAAATTAGACCAGTGCAGAACTTGAAAGTATATTTCTATCTTTGCAGCCAAATTAGGATAACAACTGTTTTAAAATTGTTATTAATGTCTCTATTCACATAGGATAACTATTCACATAGGATAATCTAAAAATTGCTACTTATATTGTTTTGTTTTTCTTCTCTTTTAAAAAACTCCAAAACTTAAAAAATCTTAGGTTTCCCCTTCTATGTAATGGTAAGAAGGGGTCTAGAAAATTAGATTTACTTTATCATTAACTCTGTCTTTACTGTGATGGCAGATGTTCATTATCAGTTGTAAACTAGATGTGCACACTGTCTTTTCTGACAAAGAGTTAATGTATTTTAAACCAATCTGTCCCTAAAATGTCCCAATAGAGCCATGTATACAATCCTTCTCAAAAGAAACAACTAGAACTGTAAGAAATGTTTGTTTTTAAGGTTCCTATTTTTTGTTGCAGTGAGAAAATAGCTCTTAGTTTCACTAGACTGATCGCATACTCATTCTGAATGGAAGTGCCTAGATCATTAATAATCAGTTGATACACTTTCTGTATTCTAATGATGAATGTTTTGCAGTGCCTGCATCCCTTTAAAAGTGATTAACCCTTGAGAAGTATCTCATCAAAACATACATTTCTAATGCAAAGGATGCCTAAAATCTGACCTAATGCCTAAGTGCAAACTTCCAGGAAAATCAATGAGCCAATCACACAAGCAGGAAATTAGATTTTTGTAGGCATTCTTTGTTCAGGTAGAAACTTGCAGGTTTCTATATACCATTGGATTTTAAAGGACATTTTATCACTGGAAATTAAAAAGGAAAGGTAATTTTTAATACAATTCAAATAGCAAATGTATTTGCTATATTATTTTTTATATATTTTTTTCATTGAAAGTGGAGTTACCTTTTAATGTATTCTGTGCGGATGGAAACATCTAACAAACATATAGTGGGTGCGCCTCAAATTTGACTGCAAAGATGGAAATACGCTTTAAATCAATACGCAAAAAAAGACAAAAAAAATTTTAATTTTTCATTTGTTTTGAGCATTGGATTCTACCATTTTTTATGTACTGTATGTTATTCCCAGCCTAACTTTTAGATGTCAACAGGGATTTGTAAATCTAAGGGAACCTTGCTGCTTCGGTAAATGTTCTCTGTGCATTTTTAGTATGATATTGAATTTTAACTGTGATTGTCCCAATAATTTCGGGCTTATGAATGGCAAAAGTGTGATGAAATAATATGAAGAGACAAGGAAAAGTCGCTCAATATTTCTCCGTTTTATTAACACTCACTGTGAAATACACTGTGTCAAAAAGGAATACAGCCTTGAGATAACATCAAAGCACTTATACCAACACTGAAAAGTTGAAGCAACCACAGGTACAGCGAGTATTTATTGTTGTGCTGTCCCAACAATCTCTGTGAATTTACTATGGAGCTGATTTGGCTTAGTAGTTTCCAGTGTAACAGTTTGGGCTCAGGACTTGCCGGTGCAGACGCTCTGTCCCTTTGCTGATTAAAAAAAAAAAAAAAAAAAAGGTTTATTGTAACTAGTTATAAATTGCAGAACAAGACACTACGTGCTAAATGGTTGTGAAATCTTTTCAGTGTTGAATGGGGCAGCGCCTCTCTCAGGACCAGACTGAGATAACATTAGAAAGCTGTATGCAATATTAAATACAGTAATAAAGATTTTACTTAAATTTGCAGTGGATATGTGCCTAAATATAATTACACAAATAGCCTAATTTATTATTAAAAAAAGCTTTCAGAGCATTGTAAATGTGAGAATTTTCAAATTGCTTCTAAAGTAACATCAAGCATATTAACAAATATTCAAAACCGAGTGAATATTATGGCGTCACTCATTAAACAGAGGAGTATATAGCATTTGTTAATTCAGTTTGGTTCTGAAGCTTTAAATCATGTGCCAAAAATAGTTGCCTCTAAATTTACTCTTTTGAGTAAGAGGATACTATGTTTTAATAAATATGTCATATCTTTGAAATGTACATGTGTAATATAAAATACAATGTAAATCTATGATATAATATATCCTAATAAAATTAATAAAATGTTATCAGTTGCATAAATTATTAAATTACGTTGCATATATTTATTTATGTTCACTTTTTCAGTATTAAAAGCAAAAAAAAGTTGCAAACCTTTCACATCATGTATCTGCTGAAAGTAAGCTGACAAAAAAGAATAGGCCAAGTGCAGAAATTAATCCTTCAAGACGAAACAAAATTGTCAAATTAGCTTTAGTTGTTGCACTTTTGTTTTTTTTTTTACATTTATAAATTAATTTATCAGAACCCTCATAAAAATAACAACGGGTAAGGATTTTTTGTCTCTCAGCCATGACTGACTGCATAGTGAAGAGTATGCATTGAACTATGGCCAGGAAATGAAAGACGAAAGGAACAAGATGCAATCCTGTGCAGCTCTGCAGGTCAGAGACATCCTATTCATGATTTTGTCATGATTTAATACCTTCATATTAGTCACAAGAGGATACCCGAAAGTGGGGGGTGTCATGGCGCTCTTCTAATATCCCAAGGTGGTACAAGGAATGTGGGTGGATGGGAGGGGGGGGGTTATGGGACTGCGTGGGGGGGAACAAAGTTTGGTACTGTAGGGAAGCTATAGTCCGCGGCAGACGGCTGAAGCGTGGAGAAGCCCTGAGAGATGCAAGAAAGGAGAGAGCGGCGCCAGCTTAGTATAGTACAAGTTTATTTAACACTGTTAAAATTGGTGACTCACTGTCCGAGGTTGGGTGAGACCGGTACACAAAGACTGTTAGGGTCATCCATCTTCCTCTTCCAGGATAGTGGTCATAGGAGAAGGTGGTGAGGTTCCAGAGGTATAGCCGAGCCGCTGTGGGGCTGCTAGTTGTCACTGGCCGCGGCGGAGCATGCACAACAGGGCTCCGGCTGCCGACTTCTGATCCCTGATGACATTACTTCCTGGCAGGAGAAAAATAGAGGTTGCACGCGTTCAGAGCATCCGTGCTCCTTCGCCTGACGAAGGAGCACGGATGCTCTGAACGCGTGCAACCCCTATTTTTCTCCTGCCAGGAAGTAATGTCATCAGGGATCAGAAGTCGGCAGCCGGAGCCCTGTTGTGCATGCTCCGCCGCGGCCAGTGACAACTAGCAGCCCCACAGCGGCTCGGCTATACCTCTGGAACCTCACCACCTTCTCCTATGACCACTATCCTGGAAGAGGAAGATGGATGACCCTAACAGTCTTTGTGTACCGGTCTCACCCAACCTCGGACAGTGAGTCACCAATTTTAACAGTGTTAAATAAACTTGTACTATACTAAGCTGGCGCCGCTCTCTCCTTTCTTACAAGAGGATACCCAGCAGCATCATCACATATGAATGCGGGATAATCAGGAAAAACAGACAATGGTACAGCACTTCTAATATGTAAATAATGTTAGCACCTCTTTCTCGCTCTCAAGCCACAGCTCATCAACAAAATACTATACAGTTCTAAATTTTAGTCAATCCAAAATTTGTTTAGATTAATTATCAATAACCTCTGCTTTTACACAGATTTTAGGTTGACAGGTGTCATTTTGGGAAATTATCTGGTTGCTTTTCTCCTGCAACTTGCCCCACTCTTGACAGACAAAACAGTACAAATGATCTCTGTTGCTCCACCCAACATACGTATGATCGCTCGTCCTATTAGCCTGTGGTTTCGTAAAGGTAATGGGATTCAATTTTTGGAAGAAATGATGGCACCTGCCAATGGGAAAGAGGAACTATTTAGTAAATTATGGTTTTGCTATTTCAATTTTAATTTTACTTTTTCTTCAGATTCTTACTCCATGCTATCTCCATGCATCTCAGTAGTCAAATCCAGAGATAGGGTGAGGATGGCTTTCTGCTGGGCTTGCAAGCTGACCCAGTTGTAGTGCTCCTCAGTGGCTCATCCTCCCTTTTCTTTTCTTCTTCATCCTCCCTCACTTTCCTCTACTAGATTACTCTGTCCACTTACAGACTCTTATTTCTATTTAGATCTTCTTTTTGACTTTCTAACTAAAAGGGTCCTATTATCTGAACTAACTTAAAAGCACCTGCTACTAGTGTTGAAGATACCCTTATACACATCGTTATGTTCATAATACTAATTGTATTGAACACTTCATACGAACCTGTAGTATTGTTTATAGACTCTTATTTTCTTAAAGGTTTTGTAAACTTTACTTTTTTTCATCTACAAAAATAAATATATCATTTTTTACTAAGTAAATGTGTACCTTGTATCCTTAGTAACACAAGCTGTTGTTAAAACTATTACTAATCAAAAAAGCATGGTTTCAATGTTTTACTTATTGTTGCCTTTAAAATATTAAAAAGGCAGCATCATCACATATGAACCCAAAGAAAACAGTAGTACAAATTGTTGATAGGGACTGTTAGATATGCACTCCAGGATTGTATTGCTTCAACATTTAGAATAATATTTTCATATAAAACCATATTATTTTTATTGCAAAATGGTTAAAATCCACTATTCACAAAGTTAAAAACATTGCATTACATATTACATATTTAAAGGTTAACATCCAAATAATATATTGTATGACAGTATACACGTTTTGCAGATATTCTATGTCTTCAGGACACACTTTCACATGGATCCTCAAAATAAAATCAATCCATGTACAGAAGTAAATAGAAAAACATGTAATTAAAATCAACAATCCAATTTGTACTTTATTAACACTGAATCAAAAACAAACCCTTTAATCAAAAAAACTGTTCACCAAAAAAGAAAAAGGGACTACATGAACACACACTCAATAACATTGCATTTGCTATCCCACCACATTCTTACCTACAGACAATCTTACAACATAAACATGGTAACTAGATGGATAGTCAGGACCCTCCTAGCCTGTGGGGAAGCTTAAAAGGCAAAACATTGATGGACCTATCACATACATAAAAAATGATAGAATCCTAATTAAATTACCCATAAGGCCCCTTTTACATCAGCGGACCCATCAGATGGGAGATCCCCCACTGAGCAGGCGGATCTGCTTATCAGAGTTCACCCTGTCTGAAAGGGGCCTAATAGTGTAAAAAAAATAATAAATAAATATATATATATATATATATATATATACAAATATTGTCTAAGCATAAAATAAATACACAATAAATATACAAAAAATCAATTTATAAAAAAAAATTATAAAAATATCACTGTGTCAAAAAATTAACCAAATAAAGTGTCCATAAATAATTATGTTATATATAGTTTGGTAACTGAATCAACAATCATATATACACAATTCATCAGTTCTCAAAGTGCCATAGTGTCTTCCAAAACCTGAGGGTGATTGTGAACCATTATTTCGACAAAATTCAAGATTATGAGTTCCAGCAGTGAAAGACCCAACACCCACAGGTAAGGAGGTGTGCTTACCGGGCCATATACCTCACAGATAGAGAGGCAAACCGCGCTTTTAATAATATCCTGGGATGGGCAGGTACCTCTCAGGAACTTCCAGATATGGTGCACCTTATGTGACTTCCAAACCTTAGTGGAACTGATCCTGCAGGTTGTCCCACTCAATACAAACAAATCAACCTCATTGCATCCATAAAGGACAAACAGAAAGCTTGCATGGTGTAGTACAGGGGTCTCCAAACTTTTTGAGCAAAGGGCCAGTTTACTGTTCTTCAGGCTTTAAGGGGGTCGGACTGTGGCCAGTGGGAACAGAAGTACCTTGGCATCAGTGGAAGAAAACAATGCCTTGTCATTGGTGTCAGTTGAAGGGGTAGTGCCCCAAGGGCCGGATAAAGGCAAGCAAAGAGCTGCATCCAACCCTCGGCCACAGTTTGGAGATCCTGCTTTAGACTGACCTCTGCAGTTTCTCTGTTCCTCTTTGCCTTATTTTAGTGATTGAGCATCACTAACGGGAATTAAATTGGGCTTGCTTATAATATCCACCTGCTGCCCATAATAAGATTTACAGTACTCAGAGGGTTTGGATCAATACATTTATTTTAAAAATGCTCATTAAATACCTCTTCTTTAAGAATGTGGCTTAAATGGCATTAGGAGGTAACAGTCTCTATTTACTAAGTAAATCAACCCAGTTGTGTTTTTACCAAGACCTAAAGAACACCAATACTCATTAGACTTGCCATGAAAGGATGAATGTGACTGATGACTGTACAGAAGTAATTCTAGTTCTTAGTAAGGACATACAGTACTTAAGGTCTGGTATTATTTTAAGGCAGCCTTTCTCAATCTCTTTACCCAGGGGGAAACCTTGAAATAATGTTCAGTTCTTGAAGAACCGCTGTTAAAATAACTTATGGGAGACAGTGGGAAAAAATGCCCCCTACATTGGTGGCTATTGGGAAGTATGCCACCATTACAGACACCTAAAACGATCATTAGTGTCCTGCAGCTTAATCCACCGATTGACATTGGCCCCTGGAGGTAAGCAGGCACCATTAAATGGGAGGTAATTTAGCCACAGTTGCAGACACCCCTATAAACCTCTGGAGTACCCCTAATATTCCACGCACTGAACATTGTTTGAGAATGACTGTTTTTAAAGAGACATTGTCACCTTGCCCATTCAGAACAAAGTGACAGTGTCTGTGCGAAGGGGCTACCTGGCCCTATAATACCTTCCAGCACTCTCCTGCTGCTCCAAGTAATAATAGAATCTTTAAGTGGGACAGCCTTTCTAATTTGACCTCTGCACTTCAATAGAACATGCAATGCTCATATCTCCCGAAGACATTGAGATTCGACTTGTCACTGACTAGTGTTTGTCAATGATGAGCCAAATTGCCCTGGGTTCGGTTGAAGAATGGTTTTGCGAACTTCAAAAAATGTGGATGTTAGATGTTGAACCTGAACCCCACTGAAATCAAAAGGACCCAAATCTGTAAAATTAAAAATTCACAAACTCTGGGCTAAGAGGCAAGTATGGGTGGGGTGGGGGGGGGGGTAAAAATACCATTGGGAAAGGGAGGAAGTACATATACCAATGCAAAAAAAAAATTACAAATTTGATTCAGCCAGTAGAAGTGTGTTTTTAAATGTTTTAAAAGTGAAACAATAAAAATGCCCAATTATTTTTAATAACTTGCCATGGTGTCCCCTAATCCTACCTGCGAAGACCTTCGAAGGGGTACATCTTTGTGATGTACAGAAAGCACTGCAGCTGCACTGACCTTTACAAATGAAAAAAAGTGTTTAAAACTGCAGTTGCAGCCATGGTCTTGGTCATGTTTTTTTCAGCTCCTGATCAGCTGTTTTGTAAAAGTCATCCAGGCAGCTTTACAGACACTCCATTACTTTTACTTCACTGCGAGCAGCCATCCAAGTCAACCCCTCTTTCCCCACCATGGCCCACGGAGGTTTTCACACTCTCCTGTTACTCCAGGGAGCCCAGAACTGAGGACATGGAGGAATATCCACTCCCAGATCTCCTCATGACAAATAAAGCTGGAAGTGATGATGATTTTGTCATTTTCAGTTTCAGAGATGTCAACCCCTGGCTGTTTCTAGGGAAGCAGCTAACTAAGCACAGTTTGTGTAAAAAAAAAAAAAATTAAATTGAACTAAAAAAGGAAGAATGTAAAAGCACCCCTGTCCACCCATAAATACACGCAAATGCAATAAAAATAAGATAGAAAAGTGTATTGAAGAAATCTGTGAGAATGCCATCATCCCATTGGACATAGAACAAAGAAAACCCTCCAAGGGTGTGAGACTATTGTAGGCAATACGGACAAGTGACCACAAAGACACAGTTATTAAAAGTATAAATTGTATTAGAGTAAAAAAAATTTAAAATGGGGAAACAAGGAAAATGTAGCTTGAATGCATATAAGCAAATAGCGGCATACAGTTCAGAAAGGGATCTCTATATACAGCAACTGAAGAGTGAGACATTCAACGCATTTTGAGACTTCAAATTTTCACTCTTCTTCAGGGAAGCTCACATTATGTGTATATACATATTCTATAATACAAAAATGGAAGTAGGTCTACTATATGCATATATAGGTGTAATTAAAAAGTAAATATAACATGCACATTAAGGAGAGTACTTTTTTTTGTACACAAACTTTTATTGAAAATTAAGGAGAGTACTAACCAGGTCCATAGAAGCTGCTTCACATAACAGAAAGCCCAGTGAAGATATAAAAGCATATGTAAACAAATGACTGCCTATATTCACCTGAGAATGGGACCAGCACTGCTCCCAAAACACCTAAGAAGCGATAACCACTGAGGGTAGCCAGATAGGGCCAGACCAACCAAACAAAACATCTCAGTCAGCTGCATAAATACACAAAGGAAGCATGGTATGTGCTATAGGCTACTTAGAGTGAGAGTAAAAAAGAAGGACCTGTATTGGTAATCATTGACAATGACTTACAAACAGGTGAAGTCTATGCAGAGGGATTCGAGCTGGTTAGGTATACCTGAGGGGGAGGGGGGGGGGGCGCAGACTAATATAGACTAATAATTTTTTAGAAAGAATTCTCCTTTAAGGGGACTTAAAGGAGAAAAAAGTATGCTTGCATACTTTAGCTAACAAGTGTCCCTCATTCCCATCTCAAAAAGTTGGGAGGTATGCCACACTACTCTACATTATAAAACTCTACACTATTATGCTGTGCTCTTTGTGTTTAACCAATAGCTGTGCAAATAATGTGTGACATGAAACATTGCAACAGCCACCATTTTATCCTCAAGGGCCTCTGCTTTCAGAAAATATGTAATGTTTGGGAGTTCTAACTAATTTCTAGCTAAAAATGCTGACTTTAACATGTGTGTAAAAAATATAAAGAGTGGCCTGGGCAGAAAGTGGTTAAAAAAATACAAACCCAAAAAATGTCCCCCGTTGAAACTCCATCATCAATCACATCAGCAATATAGATCGATGTCCAGCGATGCTGAGGTGACGCAGAAGACCAGGGAAGGCTTAGATCTTATTGCCCATTCTATTCCTGCAATAACAAGTATACGTTAATATGTATTCCAAATAAAAACATAGAAACACTTTTTTTTGGTTGGTTGTTTTTTTGTTTTTTTTTTAATATTTATTTTTGAACGCATGTCAATCATGTCGCCCATGGATGCAGAAGGTCTGGGAAGCTGTAGATCTTTTTCTCCAATCTATTCCTGCAATAACAGTAACATGTTAATATTTTCTAAACAGGTAATGCTGAAAACATACAGTATAACACATTTTTGTAAATATTGGTTTTCTCATGATTTTTAACCTCCTTGGCGTTAATCCCGAGCATGACTCGGGGTTGATTTTTCATATCAGGAACGGTAACCCCGAGTCACGCTCGGGGTGGATTGCAGAGAGCGCAGCGGTGTTCTCTTACCTTCTCCTGGCGATCCAGCGATGATCTCTCATTGCTGAGATCGCCAGCCGAGAGTCCCGCCGCTCCTCCGTCCCTCCGTCGGTGTGATCACTTCCTAGTTCCGTTCCCTGCAGCAGCAATGCTGCATGGGAGCGGAACTAGGGAGGGAAATTCAAAAAAAAAAAAAAACGTTGCACAAAACACATTATATATATATATATATATATATATATATATATATATATATATATATGCACACACACACATATATATATATAAAATTATATTATTGATTCAATTATAATTCATGCGTTATATATATATATACACACATATATCTATATATAATATATAATGCATGAATTATAATCTAATCAATAATATAATTTTATTATATATATTATATATTAAATAATAAAATAATATTATTGATTCGATTATAATTCACGTGTTTGTGTTTGAAATTTATCACATCTGGGATGTCTACTAGAGTCTTGTTTTGGTCAGGTTTAAGTCAGTAATTACTAAGAATTGTAGGCCTATAATACATAACGCCAAATTTCCATGAAAAGAATTGTACCGCTTTTGGTATGTAATTCCTGACATAATCATACCGCCAGGGAGGTTAAAGTATAGCGAGGAACCTGGGACATAGTCATCGGCAGCACAGCATGTCCAACAGTTATGTCCTCTTTACTAATAAATACATTCTGCTTCCTATAATTGCTCCCCTGTAATTGGTGTCATAGGGGTGCAGACCAGGGAACTCCACCGCAGAGATCCCCCTTTCACCTTACCTTAATGGCCATGAGGATCAGCAAAGAGTGGAAATGTCAAGCACTTCTGTGTTGTGTTTGCACAATTGTTTTTGACTTGAGGGCCTGTTAATACCATGTTTTTACAGTAATGAGCTTAATACTGCACATATGAAGAGTGAAATACTAGTTTTTAAAATGTATCATTCTAAATAGATAGCAGTATTAAGTAGCTATGACTTGCAACAGTGTATCTCAATTAGGTAGTGAAAGGAAAACATAAATCTAGAAACCAGGTTTATTGGTCTTCAAAAATAATAATATTCGCAAGGTTTTTGACAATATACATGTTTTTATATATACTGTATACATACTATATATATATATATATATATATATATATATATATATATATATATATATATATATATAAAATGAAATATAATTTATTATTACAAAATTGTTACAAAACTTAACATCCAGGAGACATATCAATTAAAGTGCATTCATGTATCTATTTATTCACTTATACAATATATACCATTACATATAAATAATGATGCATTTATTTATTTAGTGATCAATATATACCTTTAGATCAGGGGTTTTAAACTGGTGGCTGTTGAAGAACTACAATTCCCATGAGGTATTGCAAGGCTGACAGTTACAAGCATGACTCCCATAGGCAGAGGCATGATGGGTCTTGTAGTTCTGCAACAGCTGGAGGGCCACCAGTTAGAGACCCCTGCTTTAGATGATAATAAATTATACCTATGAATTAATACATATTATTCATAAATTTGTAAAGTTGATGTTTATTTTTTATAAATCATGATTGTATTAAATGCCGCCAATGCCGAATACGGTGATAATACAAAACCTAACATCCAAGATACACATTAGCAACAGCTTATTAATTTATCTATTTATTTACTTAGTGAACAATATATATATTTATATCTTTATATATATATAAAATGAGAAATAATTTATTTGGTGAATAATATATATTTTTAGATGATACTTAATTTTATATATGAATTATTACATACATTAGTATAGTTAATATTCTATTTTTACAAAATATAAATTTTTTAACTGTCAACAATAATGATATTTGTCAAATATTTTTTGTGTCTTTACACAGGAATGAATACAAATGATGTATGAATCAGTATAGTTGATGTCTGGTAAAATCTATGCACTATTGTTTTTTTTATTTAAAGCAGAATTCCACCCAAAAAGGGAAGTTCTGCTTTAAGGACTCGTCCCCCGCTCCTCTTGCACAATTGGCAGTCTTGAGGAACAAGAGGGGGGGACAGGTACCCGATCTTGACAGGTACCTGCTTCCCACTTCCGTTCCGAGTGCCGCGGTGCTCAGCAACGGAAGTTCTCCTTCCTCCCTGCAGTCCTCTGGGACACTGACAGGTCCCAGAAGACTGCATCCACTAATCACGATGCGCAGCGTGACTCGCGTAAGATCAGTGGGCACCCAGCTGTGAAGCCCCAAGCTGTCACAGCTGGGTGTGCATAGTGAAGATGCCAGCGCCGGAGACCAAGGACAGCGGGTGGGACCTCTTTAGGTGAACTCACCGCTGGATCGTGGGACAGGTGAGTGGCTGTAAGCAGCTACACTTTTTGTAAATTTTATTTTGTTCTAAAAGATGAACTTTTTTTAATCTTGTAAATCTACCTCTTTCAATTTCGTAACCACCTAGCCAAATTGGGCATAGACTGTGCGGCCTGGGAAGAGGAGAAGAATTGGGAGACCATAAATACTCAAATCCACAAAGGTTCCCAAAATAGAATAGTCCAGGAAAAAGAGTTTTTTTTGCTACTGAATTCTGTTTTTATGATTTGTATAATGTATTTACTAATATTATTATTACTGTTGCACATAGCTGTTATTACTGTACTATATGGTGTATTTTATATTTTGTGTTGGTTGCACTATACATTCACATGTGTTTGATGCATTGCACAGCATGGTCAGATTTTAAAATTCTGATGACTAATCCCTAAAGGACCTTTTCATTGCTACATATAGAGTTTATTCTTCAGATGAGTTTCACTTTATTGGGTCCACTCTTCAAATAATGTATTGGGTTCACTCTTTTTTTTTAGTTATTAAATCCTGCTTTTTGTGGTCTGTTTTACCACTGATTGTCTATTATCACTATTTATAGCGCTGCACGTATTTGTTAAGCATTATGGCTTTAAGGTGATACCCAATGGGGCCAATAGGGGTCTTTGGCACAGCATCCAGTTTCAAGAAGGTGTTGGGAACCTTTTGGAAGGTGGTATAACCCTATATGGAACCCAGTCCTTGTCCTATTTGTCATTCTGTTTTCGTATGTTTTCAATGACTTCACTTCTTTGTGGGGGACATGCCTCCCTTACTGCTACTGTATACTGTCTGTAGTTGCATGTTTGGATGTATATCCTGTATATGTCTATCTATAATCTTTGATGTATTTGTGAAGTGACTACAATAAACAGTCTATGTTAAAAAAAAAATTATTAAAACAGAAAATTAACACTTTTAATCCACTGGTAAAGGAATTCATGGTGACTCTTCTTAGACGAATCCACTGGTAAAGGAATTCATGGTGACTCTTCTTAGCTTTGTCTGACATAAGTTATGTGGAAATATGTCTGTTTGGAAAATAAATGACATTGCATTACATTTAATACAGGGTTTCCTAAAGAAAAATACATATTAAAAAAATTTAGCTATACAATACTTACGCACTCAGCAACAAGGATGAAAGCCAGACAGTTGGGGCAGCCTGTCGCTCAGGGCTCTACTCAGCCACTCTGCGATGCAGGGGCAGTGAAAGCAGTGGGAGTAGGAAAGTCTGTACGATTGTACTCCTTCCTCCAAATCCTCCAAGCAGGTGGTGAAGGTAGGATGCTGTGGAGAATGACTTCTATCCCTCTGGTTGGCATCAGGGATATGAGGTTCTCTGTCGCCTGGATCTTACGCTGCACGGCCCAGCAGAGAAAATCTTGATCTCATTCTCGAAGCAATGGGAGAATCATGACCTGCAAAAATAGGGATACATTCATGTCAAAGGAAGATGTTCACAATATGAGACTTTTTTTTTTAAACTCTGAATTCCAGGTATGGCTTTTTTGTATAGTTACATTGGTCCAGCTTGGACCAATGTATGCATATTCCATACCTGGCCGTCCCTGTTGAAGTGGAAAGTCACTGTAGTAGGCTTTGTTACTTCAGATTTTATATTGAGCACCTGCCCTGCTGCATAGTAATAAAATGCAAGAAAACCGCGCCTCCAGATTAAATCACAGCAGCTGACATAAATTTGTAATAGAAAATATGCAAAAATAGGATAAAATGCAGCGCTTATAATACAAAGTCCATAATATCAGTCCTTTGATGAAAAAAGACAATCTTCCACCTCTGTGTGTAAAAGATAAGCCCACGACAGGTGATCCAAGAGCTGTTATACCACCACCACAGATCAATGTATCCGTTTGAGAAATGTAAGAAAAAGAGCTTGTGATGTAGTAAGCTTGAAATAATTTATTAAAACCACAGTAAACACACTCACCGAACTCAATAGGACATAAAGCAATGTTAAAACACAGCCGCTGTTCGTAGTGCGGTCAGACCTACCTGTAGTGACGTCAGACGCCGAGCCAGCTCCACCCCTACGCGTTTCATCATAGGAACATCTTCAGGGGGCGTGGCTCTGTGTCTCTTTCTCGTCACTCATATACCAAATAAACAGGAAGCGGACCTTCACAGTGGCGCCGCACAATATAAATCAACGCGCACCAGAACCAGAAACCGGAAGAGCCCATAAGACTAGCTGGAACGCAAACAAAAACCAATAGGTCTGAGGGCTTACAAACTAAAAGCCGAAGCTTATACAAAGCTCAATTTTAGAAGAAGCATATTAAGCCCTAAGTAAAATAGAGCACATATGGGGAAGGTCTAAATATATTAAAAAATATAAAATATAAAAATATATAATAATCTGACTACACGCCAGAAAGGTCCGACATCACCCGAAACAGGAACAGAATAATTATCATAAACATTAATGCATACCATGAATACAAAAAGTATAGTAATAGCATTTAATATAAGAAAAAAATATATAAGAACAAAATATTTTTAAAATAAAAGATAAGCAATCTATCAGCTGTTGTTAATGAAGGCATGCCTGCTGCACAGTAACCACAGTGGGTCGCCTGCTCTGCGTAGGCACCATTCAGAGAATACATTGCATTTCTCTGAACGAATGCAAAGCCTTCTATGATTGGATAAGATGGAGTTTGTGACGTCTCCGCCCCTTCTCTTCACCTTATCCACAGATGTGTTGTGGGCTCTGTCTGGTCTTTAGAACCTGGGAGATGGCAGTGCTGGCAAAGGGTGGGCAAGCAGTATAAGGAAGAAGTTAAACTTTAACCACTTGCCGACCACCAGCAGTACATATACTGTGGCAGGTCGACTCTGTCCTGTGAAACGACGTAACTGTACGTCACTTCGGGGGCCTACTCGTCACAGGGGGAGCCAATCAGCGAGTCCAGCAGTCGCGATTGCCGCCGGGCACCCGCAATCACTCCCCATGGAGAAGGAACGGCAGTCTGCCATTGTAAACATGGCAGACCGCTGTTCTGTCAGCAATGAACACAGGGATCCTGTGTTCTCTCATATTTAGGCCTGTGTTCATTCAGTAAATACATCCCACAAAGTTAGAAAGCACCCCCTAGGGACACATGTAACCCTTTGATCGCCCCTGGTGTTAACCGCTTTCCTGCCAGTGTCATTACTACAGATCAGTGCCTATTTTTAGCACTAATTACTGTAGTAATGTCACTGGTCCCCCCAAAAGTGTCAACAATGTAAGTTAGGTGTCCGATCTGTCAGCCGCAAGGTTGCAGTCCCGCTAAAAATCACCGCCATTACTAGTAAAAAAATAAATAAATAAATAAAAATGACATAAACCTTTCCCCTAGTTTGTAGACTCAATAACTTTTGCGCAAAACAAACAATATACACTTATTGGGATTTTTTTTTACCAAAAATATGTAGCAGAATACAAATTGGCCTAAAATTATGAAAACATTTGACTTTTAAATTTTTTGGGGAATGTTATATAGCAGAAAGTAAAAAATATTGTTTTTTTTCCCCAGAATTATCACTCTTTTTTTGTTTATAGAGCAAAAAATAAAAATCTCACAGGTGATCAAATACCACCAAAAGAAACCTCTATTTGTGGGGAAAAAAGGACTTCAATTTCATTGGAGTACAGCATTGCTAAAGTGTGTACAGCATTGCTAAAGTGTGCCAATACGCAGTGCTGTATTGCAAAAAATGGCCTGGTCATTAAGGGGGCAAATCCTTCTGGTCCAGAAGTGGTTAAGCAGACAAAATAACATAATTCTGAATTTACATCTTGGATCCCGATAAACTTTTACAGAGCAGAAAGCTTTATTTAAAGTGTAATTAATGATATACCAATTAAAACATGATATATGACGCTGTCTGTCATTAACATGAACACAGAATTTTTTTGGGAGTCACCCCGTAAGATAGCTGTTCATTCTGCAGTGATCTTGTCACAGAGTAGATTTAGATGGATGTGTAGTTTTATGTTGACACTAACAATTAAAGAGGAACTATATCTCTTCAGATGCCTTTTCATTTAGGCAACCCCCCTTCATTCCCACACACACACAATAATAATAGCCGTGTTTTTTTTTTTCAAGTTACGATGACTTGATAAAGAGCACAGCGCGAAACTTGTAGTCATGGCAACCATATAGCTTGTGTTCCACCCTGGTTCCTGGCGTCTGTCCGGCTGATGTCACCACTACGGAACTACAGCGGAGTCCTTTCATCCTCGCGCTGGCTGGTTTCCGGCTTTGTGCACACACTGCTCAGCAGTCCTGGGATACTGACCTCCCCGCAGTCGTGTTGCTTGCTGCCAGGTGCCCTTGTCCACTCCAGCCCAGGGGGATTTAAGCATTTTATGGACTTTTTTTTTTTTCGGTTATCAATACCAATAAACTGTTAACTCTTTCTATACTGGATGTTCACCTGGCTTCCTTATCCATTGCATCCCGGTGTGGTTCATGCACTGCCTTCCTCATGTACTTTTGTCCATATCAGCACCCTTCCTATGCTTGTTGGCTAGCAGCAGAAAAACCACTGGGGAGTCTCACAGGCTTACTTCTATCCCTCCACCCTAAAGGCACCCCAGGAGCTCCAGATTTGTGATTTTTGCTTTGACTTCTGGACTGGATTTTTTCCTATGGCTGCCCTGGGTGCGAATCTCTTTACTGAGCCATTAGTTTGCTAACAGCAGAACAACCGCTGGGGAGCCTCACAGGCTTACGTCTATCCCTCCACCCTACAGGCATCCCAGGAGCGCCTGGTTTGTGATTATTGCTATGTCAATAATATAATTTAATTTCTTTAAACATCCTTGTCCTTGAGCGAGCATATTGATTTGCATCACATACAATTAAGACTATTATTGTATATGATTGCAATAATATTTTGGACCTGCTCACCTCATATGTGCTATCGCAATATGTCACTGGGTTAGTAAGATTACTCCAATTTTATAAGATATTTGGACTTGTGTTTGCTGCCACTGATTATTTCACTTATTTGTATAATGACATAAGGCTCTACTAATGGGCACTGATAAGGCTGCACTAATGGCCACTGATGAGGTGGCACTGATAAGCTGCACTGATGGGACTGTACTGATAAGGCAGCACTGATGGGCACTTATATGCTGCACTGATTGGCACTGATATGCTGCACTGATGGATCCTAACAGGCTGCACTGATGGGCACTAACATGCTGCTCTGATGGCCACTTATGAGGCAGCAATGGTGGGTACTGAT
This sequence comes from Pelophylax lessonae, assembly GCF_965119305.1. Classification (NCBI taxonomy): domain Eukaryota; kingdom Metazoa; phylum Chordata; class Amphibia; order Anura; family Ranidae; genus Pelophylax; species Pelophylax lessonae. The sequence continues at coordinate 379,203,540 of NC_138768.1, forward strand.
AAACTGCACTGATGGGCACCAATGAGGCTGCACTGATAAGGCAGAACTGATGTGCTGCACTGATGAGGCTGCACTGATGGCCACCGATGAGGCTGCGCTGATGGCCACTGATGAGGCTGCGCTGATGGGGCTGCGCTGATAAGGCTGCACTGATATGAAGGACTGATAGGCTGCACTAATGGGCCCTGATTGGCTGCAATGGTGGCCACTGATCGGGCTGTACTGATGGCCACTGATGGGGCCGCACTGATATGCTGCACTGATGAGGCTGCGCTGATGGGCGGTAATGAGGCTGGGCACTGATAAGGCTGCACTGATGGGCACTGATGAGGCTGAACTTATGGGAAATGATGGGGCTACACTGATGGTCACTGATAGACTGTGGTTGTGGTCTGTGGTTTACAGCTGACAGGGTGGGTCATAAACAGGAAGGGGTGTGGCCTTTACAGGAAGGGGTGGGTCATATTTAAATTAGGGGGTGCACAAGTTTAGTCGGCCTAGGGCAGCACAAAACCTAAATACACTACTGGCTGGAAGGGGGCAATTCTCTCCTCCTAGAAAGCTGGGGGTGGAGCAAGCACCTGATGTTATTGGTTGTTAGGGCACAGGTGGCCCTAGCAACCAGTGACAGCTGGGGGAGGAGTTTCAGAGCACTCCCCTAGGTTCTGTGATTGGACTAATGTAGAAGCAGGGAATGTATACTGGGGCAGCAGTGTACAGACAGGATAGAGGAACAATAATACCCGCCATGTGTCCCATGTGTGAGAATGCCTGGGGTCCTCACCCCCCTTACAGCCCCTGTACCCTGTACACACAGTGCCCACATGGAGGATACCCCACTAATCAGACATTCAACTTACTCGATGGCAGTGGATTTCCTTCCTGATCAACATCGATGCAATGGTTCAGATGACCACGTCCACTGGTGGTATTGAGTGTCTATAGAAATGAATTAATAAATAATAATATTAATAACAGCAATAATAGTAACAATACTAGTAATACGTTAAATAATAACAGTAATAAAAGTAGTGGTTTTTGGTAGTAATCTGTAGAAATCCAGAGAAACCTTCAGATCGCAGGGAGTGAGCTGTTGCACAGTGTGAGAACTGCTCAGCTTGTGACCATTTCAGACAGGCAGCCAAAGCCCCTATAAGTCCAATTGTTACATTTGATTGACAGCTCAGCCAGCCAGTTGATTGATTTTGCCCACGTTTCCCATATTTTCTCAGAAAGTTTCCCTTTTTTTTCTACTATATACAGTACCTTCTGTTTAATAAAGACATACTCTGTACTATACAATAGGCTTACTTTACAAAGCAATCACACCAGTAGAAGGGGATTGCAAGTTTGTACATAATTAAGTGGAGTATTTGTCCTTCAGTAATGGGTGGAGTTGAAAACATTATCACTATAAAAACGCCAGAATCCCAAATTCTAATTAGTAACAACTTTGAAAATCACATCTGTGGTTGAAATCCATTTAAACTTCAACTAAAAAGCTGCACCTAATCAAGTTAAATGTATGCTTTTTATTTATGGGTGGAATTTATGGGTGGAACTGGGAGAATTAACCAGTTCAGCTCTAGGTCATTTCAGGCACTTTTTGTTTACATGTAACAATCTGTCTTTTTTGCTAGAAAATGTCTTATGCCCCATACACACGTGCAGATTATCTGCAGACTTTTGTCTGCAGACTTACCAAAACCATATAATATGAGGTCAGACCTAAACACTTTCAATTTGTATGCAATCCGGCAGGCCCTTGCACTACATAGAAAAGGTAAGTCTGCAGACAAAAGTCTGCAGATAATCTGCACGTGTGTATGGGGCATTAGACACCACAAACATTCTATAATTTTTTTATAGCAGAGGCCCTAGAGAATATATTTTTGGGTTTTGCCATTTTATATGTCACATGGTGTTTGTGCAGTGTTTTTTTAAGTGCAAATTTCGGGAGAACAGACACTTTTTTGAGTTTTAATGCAAAAAACAAAAAAACAATACATAACCTAAATTTTTGTAAAATATAAAAGATGATGTTATGCCGAGTAAAAAGATACCAAACATGTCATGTTTCAAAATTGTGCACAACCGGGAAACGTCAAAAAACAACATTAATTTTACTATCTATAGGCAATGCTTTAAAAGCCTTTACAGGTTACCACTTTAGATTTTCACAGGACCTCTAGTGCTGGAATTACTGCCCATGATCTGATGTATGCTGTGATACCTCACATGTGTGGGACGATTTCTGTAAAAATAATAGAAAATAAAATAATAAAAACAAAAAACTACTAACACTGTCCACTGCACTACAGACACTGTCCACTACCCCCTCTCCCCCAAATCATTGAAAATAAAAATATTACAAAAATAAATTGTAAAAAATATTTTAGAAATAAAATTGTAAAAAATAATAAAAATAAAAAATTCTCACACTGTCCATTGCCCTGCTGATACCATTCACTGGCCCCCAAAAAGCATTTTGAAAAAATGAAAAAAAAAAATACTAAAAAATAAAATTGTAAAAAATAAAACAAAAAATTTAAAGAAGAACAAAGAACTACTGCCATCGTCCACTGCCCTACTGATACCATCCTCCAAATACTACCCACTGCGCACCAATATTTAGTACAATTTATACCACAACCACATTTCACTGCGGCGTGCTACATGCGCCACATTTGTTTTTAAACGATGCCTAGGGTCCAGCTTTTATCTTGCACATGGGCCCACTAATTTCATGATACGCCCCTGGGGTGAGGGTAATATTTTAACATATGAAGGGAGTGGGGTGTGGTTTTGTAGAAATGTTATGTTGGTTTTTTTTCCTGGGGTGGTACTTGATGTAAATAAACTTCTGCTATGAAAGGTGGGTGGGTTAAGGGAAGGTATGGTATGTAAATGTCAAATGTAAATGTTATTTATTTTTTCAGGGGGTAGGGTGGTGGTTATGGACCATATGTCAATAAGGTACTGTTGTGTGACTTTTCTTTTGTATATACAGTATGCAATCCTTTTGTATTAGAGACGTTTTGACTCAGATTTTTTTTTTTTTTTAATTTATGTGAAAGTTACATTTCTTGAAACCTTTTAATAAAATAAAGCTACCTTTTTAGTAGAATACTACTGCTGCTTTTTCCGCTGTTGGCTCTAAGACTAATAACCAAGCGATCAAACACCACTGATTGCTCGGTTCTCTGTGAGCAGGAAGCTGGTGACTGTCAGCCACTGCTGTCTGCTCTGCCCCCCCTGGAGGGATGGGCTGTGGAGGGGTGGCGGCTGGCTCAGGCTCTCAGTGGCTTGCTGAGAGGCTGAGCCAGGTGGCAGTCCAGGGTTGTGGATGGGTCTCAACCATATTGTTGCAATCTCTCCCCAGCTTGGACCAACTGTGACGTCAGCCGACAGCGGGCTTCTGCTAAAAACTAATCACAGGAGTGCGGAACCAACTGCACTCCTGTGACCCACAGGAGAAGAACAGCCAAACGAGCTTTAACAAGCCTTGGTCAATGGCTGTTAACTATATCTGCTCCAAATTCTAAATTCAAATATAAATTAAAAACCATGCATCAACACATGTCAAAATGGATGTCAATTCACAAAGTAAATGGGCATTGATATGTGTCAATGCACCTGCCGACTGCTACAAAAAACACACATGCATAGTTCTCAATGGGCCTTAAGAGTTTCTAACCTTCCCCAAACAATAAAAAAAGTGTGGTGCTATCCTAATTAAAGAGATTTTTTAAATGACTTCTTCTTGGTATGAAACTTTGTTGCTGGGAAAGGAAGTTTGGGGAATTGTTCCCAAAATACTTTTCCCCACACTATCCAAAGCAAATACAAAAATAAGTTTTGAATCAAGGTGTGATTCAAGATTCTGTCATAGTTTTAAAGGTAGCTTTAATTCAAATCAGCACAGAAAGCGAAGCAAGATCGTTGCACAGACTGAGGAAGCAGCCTTACCCAACCTGAATAAAAGAAAATCCCTGAAAATTGCCTACAGCAGAATATTCAGATTAGGGTATTTTTAGTGACCTTTTGAAGTTGCAACGTTTTCTGGATTCCATTTCCAGTTTACTGACTGATTTAGCTAGTTTCTCTGCATTTCTGTATAATCTCAATTCTCTGTACAATCTCAAAATGGCCCTTTACAGAGAAGGTGTAGTTGCACCCTGTCCATCTGATTAGGAATTATGCTGCTGCCTCCTACATTACATTCTCATCCGATGTAGGGGGCAGTACTTTTGTTGTACAAAAACAAACACTATAGCTATGGTTTACTAGACATAGAAAAGGAAGGCAATTATTACGTTATTTTAGTAAAGCAAAATTTTTTTCATGGGTTCCTAAAGTCGCCTTCCTGGTGTTTAAATATCCTGACCTTCAAACACATTGGCCAGTTATATGGAAACAAAGTGATAAGCATGAACCATTTTTCAGAGCTTGTCCAAATTACTGAAAAAGCCACACTGATAAGTTTCCAGATTTTAAGTACTGACTGAAAAATGTCTTCCATTTATTTAGTGACAATAGTCTATTCATGCTTAACAAACCATGACAGAGCAATGGAACCTAAGATAAATATCCCAAGCTGTATTCCAGGCATAGGTCAAACTTTAAGAAAGACTTACTTTTAATGTGTTACCAATGCATTGTTATTTTAGCTTTAATATGGTAATAATTGGAGTCAGTCCTACCCAGGTATTTTAATATAATACTTTGCTTTTTTTTCCTTTTTACCTCTGTTGTACCGTATATCTATCAGGGTTACCCTAAAGAGAATAAAGATAATGAAGTTTAATAAAGTTTAGATGGCAGCCATGTATGAACAATCTGGTCACTGAAGATCTTTCTAATGCGAAATTATTGTACACACACATTGTACACACATTATTAAACACACAGGTTTGCCACAGGCTGATGTGCATGTTCTGGATGGAGCAGAAGAAGGGAAAATAGAGTCCCTCGACACCAGCTTAACTTGGAGGAAAAGAATAACCAAAGGCCAAAAAATTGTTTCCAGTCAACCACTTTGTCCCCAAAAGTGTTTGGCAAAGTTTAGTCAGGAGATGTCAGAAAGTGCAGTCATAAAGGTTAACTATACTTTTAGTACAGATATAGTTTAATATATAAAGAGAAAAGTCAACGTTGAAGGAGAGAAAGGCTGCTAGCACCTCAGGTTAATATACTCCACCCCCACCACAAATATATGTTTTATGTGCAGTGCAGTGGTCCCCCCAAAAAAATGAATATAATTATCACCAAATCAATTCACTAAATTTTGTAACTGTAATGGAACGGCGACCCACACTGTGTTTGTGGGCTCCTGTCAGTTTACAGCTTCCTCCAGTCTTGAACATAGGTATCAGATATTCTAGCCGCCTCCCCCCCCCCCCCCCCCCCCATACAAGACTAGACGGAACTTAGCTTGTAGAGAACTGGAATCTTTATTGAACAACTCACACCGAATATATACAGGATGGACTTCCCCCTTCTGATCAGATTACCCCACCAGGTCAGGTGCCTGATTACATTATCATATGCAGATGAAATTGTGTACAGAAATAGAATTAACCTGAACTAATTATCTAGCCACCTGGACAGAAACAACATGTGAGTTCATTAACAATTAACAATGGGACAGACAGGCTTAACAGAAAACACATCACACCTTAATACACAGACCATAGGAAGGAGACCACCAGTAACAAACTGTCTGTCTCTGACACTGAAAAACATGGAACAGAGGCCAATGTGATTATCTCTTTCAATGAACATGTTCAGAATCAAACAGGCCAGAAATAGTATTCATATATATCTTGAGATATATTGTTGATAAATATTACTGTCCCATTTGAAGTAATTCAAACCATATTCTCAGTGTCCATTAAGTACCTGTCCATTTCTTTGGTCACCCTGTGTCCCTAATAGACACAGGGTGACTTACACATAAGAGGGGCCTAGGGAGCTGAGAGAGGGATTTCCCAACCTCTCTAAGGTAAGCAGTGTTCCACGGGCCCCCCCCCCCCCAACCAAAGTGACTCACGTCACAGTAACCAATAAATATATTAAAAATAAAATGTTATCAATAAAGTGCATGTAACCAACATCCAAAAAATCTATATAATTTCCAAATCAAATAATTTCAACAATAAATATAATTAAAATTGAATCAATTAAGTGCATGTAACCAAGCATAAATAAATCAATAAAGTAATTTGGAAGTTCATCCAGGTGTTGCATTATATCTTCCACCTCTTTAAGTAAGCCAGCAAATCTAGCCTTCCAAGAGTGAGTGTAACCACACCTCCACCCCTATGCATACATATACGATATTGTATAATCAAACTGATAATAGAATCACACTCTCCTCAGCTGTGCTCCAATCCTCTGTAAACACCACCGACACCTCTCACTCCTCCTCTCAACTGCAGGGCAGCAGGTAACCACAGTGTGTTATATGGTGAAATCCTTCCCCACACAGAGCTACAGATATCCAACATAGTGTAGTAATTATTGTATTTGATAAATGGTAATACACGATAATAAGCGAATAATCAACTATAAAATGCAATAGACTGGAAATAAAAGGAAATCAAACATTCTCCACTGAACTTACAACTATGGCTGTCGTTCAAGACCAGAAACAGACTGATGTCAGCACTTAAGCACCACCCTATGCGTTTCATGTAAAGGCACATCCTCTGGGGTCTCTAAAAACCAGTGTAATTCTTATGCTCTTCTGTCGCTGTCCGAAGAATTAATTAGAACTGCATTGCTAAATGGTTTTCCACTTCTTATATTACTAATGTTTGTCTTCATGGGAATGGTATGCACAGTGACAAGGATGCTAAGACCCCCCCCCCCCAATCAGCTGATAGGAAGCTGTTCCATATACAGCTGCAAGAAAAAGTATGTGAATCCTTTGGAATGATATGGATTTCGGCACAAATTGGTCATAAAATGTGATCTGATCATCATCCAAGTCACAACAATAGACAATCACAGTCTGCTTAAACTAATAACACACAAAGAATGAAATGTTGCCATGTTTTTATTGAACACACCATGTAAACATTCACAGTGCAGGTGGAAAAATTATGTGAACCCCTAGACTGATGACATCTCCAAGAGCTAATTGGAGTGAGATGTCAGCCAACTGGAGTCCAATCAATGGTCAACCAACCATGGTCAACCAAAGAGGCTGAGTGCATGTGCTCAGCGTCGTATCCAGAGGTTGTCTTTGGGAAATAGATGTATGAGTGCTGCCAGCATTGCTCCAGAGGTTGAAGGGGTGGGGGTCAGCTTGTCAGTGCTCAGACCATATGCCGCATACTGCATCAAATTGGTCGGCATGGCTGTCATCCCAGAATGTAGCCTGTTCTAATGATGATGCACAAGAAAGCCCGAAAACAGTTTGCTGAAGACAAGCAGACTAAGGACATGGATTACTGGAACCATGTCCTGTGGTCTGATAAAACCAAGATAAACTTATTTGGTTCAGATGGTGTCAAGCGTGCGTGGTGGCAACCAGATAAGGAGTACAAAGACAAGTGTGTCTTGCCTACAGTCAAGCATGGTGGTGGGAGTGTCATGGTCTGGGGATGCATGAGTGCTGCCGGCACTGGGGAGCTACAGTTCATTGAGGGAACCATGAATGCCAACATTTACTGTGCCATACTGAAGCAGAGCATGAACCCCTCCCTTTAGAGACTGGGCCGCAGGGCAGTATTTCAACATAATGACAACCCCAAACACACTTCCAAGACGACCACTTCCTTGCTGAAGAAGCTGAGGGTAAAGGTAATAGACTGGCAAGGCATGTGTCCAGACCTAAACCCTATTGAGCATCTGTGGGGCATTCTCAAATGGAAGATTGAGGAGCACAAGGTCTCTAACATCCGGCGGCTCCTTGATGTCATCATGGAGGAGTGGAAGGGCGATCTAGTGGCAACTTGTGAAGCTCTGGTGAACTCCATGCCCAAGAGGGTTATGGCAGTACTGGAAAATAATGGTGGCCACACAAAATATTGACACTTTGAGCCCAATTTGGACATTTTAACTTAGGGGTGCACTCACTTTTGATGCCAGCAGTTTAGACATTAATGGCTGTGTGTTGAGTTATTTTGAGGGGACAGCAAATGTACACTGTTATACAAGCTGTACACTCACTACTCTACATTGTAGAAAAGTGTAATTTCTTCAGTGTTGTCACATGAAAAGATATAATAAAATATTTACAAAAATGTGAGGGGTGTACTCACTTTTGTGAGATACTGTACATTACCCTGGTGTGTACCGAACATGCATGGATGGCCCAATGGTTTCCTTTAGATGTAATTGTGTGTGTGACAATCTAGCTGATGTTGAGGGTCCCTGAGGAAGCGGAATGTAAATTTGTGTTCGCGAAATGCATTGGACCTTCCTCTTCCTCCTTAACTAGTTACCCTAAGATATATAATCGACATGTAATGAGCCATCTCATTATCAAGTTTGTATATGTTTTTTACTTTCATAACTATTTTTTGTACAATAAACTATATAACCTTTTACACAATGTTGTCTTGTGCTCATCTCAATTGACATCCCTACATCCTTTAAAGTCCATCTGTCTTATTGGCAGGGGTCTATTCCAATTTCCATATAACTTATTTTATTATCAATTGATCACTAGGATGTGGATGTAGGTTGCTGTCTCTAGAAATGGTAAACTATAACTTTATCAATAGTTTAAAAGACTCTTGGACGTGTATCTTAGTGAACACAACATACAGGGATATGGGAAATGATTCTCGACATTGACACACATACACCTACACAGGTTTAACTAGTCTTTATTCAACCTTGCCAGCTATGAAACTATATTACAATAGAATATATTGAAAAATAGTTTCTCTCTGTGTTCGGGAAATATATTATTTCTCTGTTTTTGTGGTACAGACGGTACACTGCGTTCCAACTTGCTCCCTTCACCTGTAGGTATGCCAAGACTGTTATTAACCAGGTTCATCAATTATCAGGATAGAGATATTATGGAGAGAAAACCACATAGTTTCACATTCATAATCACATTCTGAGAAAACCACAAAGATTTCCCTGTGCCTGGAATTTTCACTGGAAAAGAAAAGAGGCTAAATGAAAAAAAAAAAAAAAATGTAAAAAGCCTGCTGAAGTTGAAAGTGGTATATGCAATCTTCTATCCTGCTTGGTTGAGAATAGTTGCTAGTTGCTGGTTGAGAAGCCATTTCTTCGATCCAACAGCTGATGCAATTTCCTGGATTGATAAGATTAAAAAGTATTTGTGATAGATATGTAATCAAAATTAGAGACAGAAGAAGACATACATGAGGCATAATCTAGCATGGCTGAGAACTGTTGATAGGGGAGAAATCCACTGTTTTATTTTCCTATTATATAGGTTGGTGCAATCGATTGGTTCAGCTTTCTGGACTGATAAGAACAAAAAGCATATTGATAGACCTACATATAAAAAAAGGAAGCGCTGATGAAACTATATAACAGCAGCTGGCACATAAAGGTGAATATATAACCCTCAGAAAGAAATAAAAACAAAAAGTGCAGCGCTACGAAACATTTAAATAAAGACAATATAAGTCCAAATCAATACTGTGACGAGCAGTGGCGGCTGGTGCTCAAAATTTTTTTGGGGGTGGCGCAAACAGAAAAATCTAATAGGCATTGCTTTGCGGCAAAAAACGCTGCAAAAAATTGCATGACTTTGAGGTCACAAAAGTGTGAAAGGGGCCTTCAGTAATCAAAGTATAGTGTGCACCCATTAAATGCAGAGTTACCACAGCATGCCCCCATCAATGCAGAGTTACTACAGCATGTCCCCTTTCAATGCAGAGTTACCACAGCGTGCCCCCTTTCAATGCAGAGTTACCACAGTGTGCCCCCATTCAATGCAGAGTAACCACAGCGTGCCCCCATTCAATGCAGAGTTAGCACGCGTGCCCCCATTCAATGCAGAGTTAGCACAGCGTGCCTCCTTTCAATGCAGAGTTAGCACAGCGTGCCCCCATTCAATGCAGAGTAACCACAGCGTGCCCCCATTCAATGCAGAGTTGCCACAGCGTGCCCCCATTCAATGCAGAGTAACCACAGCGTGCCCCCATTCAATGCAGAGTTAGCACGGCGTGCCCCCATTCAATGCAGAGTTACCACAGCGTGCCCCCATTCAATGCAGAGTAACCACAGCGTGCCCCTATTCAATGCAGAGTTAGCACGGCGTGCCCCCATTCAATGCAGAGTTAGCACAGCGTGCCTCCTTTAAATGCAGAGCTAGCACAGCATGCCCCCATTCAATGCAGAGTTAGCACAGCGTGTAGAGAGACCAGCGTGCACTTACCTGATGCAGCGGCGGCTTATCCTCAGTCCTCCGCGTCTCCCGAGTCCTCCTCCTCCTCCTTGGCCAATCGCAAAAGTTCGCCTTTCAGCCAATCAGGAAACGGGTCTCAGAACCGCTTCCTGATTGGCCAGGAGGAGGATCCGTGTGACAATAGCGAATATTCATTCGCTATTGTCACACAATGGGTGGGCCCGGGGCGCACTGCTCTAAAGCCTATTCGAGTCTCTGGCTCTAATCACGTGCTTCAGAAGAAAAAAAAACCTACTAAACTCCATGTGTCCGGCGCCCCGCATGCATTAGTGGGCCGGACGCATGGATGGGCGGGCGGCGCCCCTGCGCCCCCAACGCACCGGCCGCAACTGGTGATGAGATATAAGGGAAAAAATAAACTGTGTGTCAAACTAAGTGGAGACTAGTCCATCTATTGAGAATCCAAACAAAAATTACAAGTCCTTAAAATACGTGACATTCAATCACAGATGTGAATATGAAAGAAAAAAGGGGAGTCTTCTGGTTACATTGAAAAACCACCAGTGCACTTCTTAAATAAAATCAACTCAAATCATGCCCCCTTCCACCGTGCCAATGCACTCACCAGATATCTGGTGTATATACGCCTTGAATCCTGTTCAACATGTACTATTGTAATGATATCCAGGATCAGTCCCACAGTTAGAGCCTGATGTCCTTGACCCTCTCGCATCCACTGCTATACAGGATGAGTAGGATAGCTGGCAGGTCCAGTTAGATCATTCCCAGAGTGAAAAACAGGCTGTATGGAAACGCTGAGCTGTCCATGGTGCTGCAGTCGCTGTGCTGGCCCGGGCTCCTGTCTGCCGCCGCTATTGCTGCTTGAGAAGCTCCTCTGGATGGCACAGACGCCGCGCTCACTCCTTGCCGGCTCTCCAGCCGCTGCCTGCTTCCATCTTCCGCTACTGGCCTCCCCGTTGCTGTCCACCAGCTTGCTGAGCTGCTTCTTTCATTTTCTGAGCAGAGATTTGTTGTCTCCTGTCTCCAGCAGATCTGAGTGCTGAGTTTTGATTTGTCATTCACAGGCAGTCAAAGGTCACCATAATGCTATGGCCATACAACTGGGCTACTGAACGGGGACTATTGGGAGCAGACATCAATGTTGGCTTACATCAGTTTCCTTTTTAGTTTTTTTTCCCCTTATTTTCACTGGGTGATCTGATTTTTTTTCAACTTTCTTTAACCACTTCTGGACCGGAAGTTTTTCCCCCTTAATGACCAGGCCATATTTTGCGATTCGGCACTGCGTTATTTTAACGGACAATTGCGCAGTGGTGCGACACTGTACTCAAATAAAATTGATGTCCTTTTTTTCCCCACAAATAGAGCTTTCTTTCAGGTATTTGATCACCTGGGCGATTTTTCTTTTTTGCGCTATAAACAAAAAAAGAGCGACAATTCTGAAAAAAAAAATAAAACAATATTTTTCACATTCTGCTATATAACATTCCCAAAAGAAATTTAAAAATCAAATTTTTTTAACATTTTAGGCCAATTTGTTTTCTGCAACATATTTTTGGTAAAAAAAAAATCGCAATAAGCGTATTTTGATTGGTTTGCACAAAAGTTATCGTGTCTACTATCTACGGGAAAGATTTATGTCATTTTTATTGTTTTGTTTTTTTTTACTAGTAATGGTGGCGATCTGCGATTTTTTGCGGGACTGCGACATTGCGGCAGACAGATCGGACCCCTGACTAACATTTTTTGACACTTTTTGGGGGACCAGCTAAAAAATATGCACTGTTACTGTAATAATGATACTGGCAGGGAAGGGGTTAACAGTAAGTGATCAAGGGGTTAAATGTGTACATAGGGGCGTGTTTCTAACTGTGGGGGGGCGTGGCTTGTGAAATGACCATAGAGACCTGTGCTCCTATATAGCAGGATCACAGGCGCTCTGTGATCATTCCAGAGAGAAGAAAGGTCAGCTTTGTTTACAACAGCTGACCGTTCTTCTTTCTCAGTGGGGAACGATCGCAGGTGTCAGACAGCAATCGGAGCCGCCTGCCCCGCGCATCCGCATCCTGGTGCCGAGTAAGGGCGGGAGCGTGCCGCCAGTGGCGTGCGCTCACTCCCTAGCTGTAGGCGTGCGACCGGCGTATACCTACGTCGGTTCGCACAGGAGGGCCACCCTGACACAGTATAACTGCGGCGAGCGGTCGGGAAGTGGTTAACAGACTAAGCCAGTGTTTCTCAACTCTGGTCCTCAGGACCCACTAACAGGCCAGGTTTGCAAGAAAACTAAAATGCATTACAGGTGATCTAATTTGCTGCTCAGTGATTGCAGTATTCTAGTCTGCATCTCCCCAAGGTAATACTTAAAATCTGGCCTGTTAGTGGGCCCTGAGGCCCGGAGTTGAGAAACACTGGCCTAAGCAGTCCGGCAAAATTCGGACAGCTTAGAAGGTTAAAACAAACCATTTCACACTGACAGGGATGTTTATAATAGTCAGCTTTTATTAATTTATATAAATTTTTTATCCCAAAAGGAAAACAAAAACTGTTTGCCGTAACCGCTTAACCACTTCCTGCCACCAAGTCCTGGCCCTTTAACTGGATTAAAATGCTAGGAGGCAGAGGAAGGCACTCTGATCATGTGAGCACTCACATGATTGAAACGCCCCAATCGCAAGTATGCATCGGGAGCTTTCCGTTAAACTTCAGTTACTGTGCTGGGAGCGCACTCTCAGCATGGTAAACCGTTTATATATAGCCGTATATATGTGGCTCCTCGGCGTTAAAGCCCACCCACTGAGAGGCTGCATATATGTATGTGGGCCTGCAGGAAGAGGTTAAAAAGTGTTAGCTCAACTTTAATTTGTTAATCAAGTCTATCTAAATCTGCTACTGCATCTAATACTAACCTCTCCCCAAAGGAACAATGCTGCTGTCCAAAGGTGTCTCCGTTGCTCCTCCATCCTGGGGGGAGACACCCTAAGATGGGGAATGTGTTACTCGCAGAATCATCAGGTAAAAATAAAGGAAAAAAAAAACTAAAAAAAAAATCGAATGAAATCATAACATATAAGGATTGGAAGACTGCAATGTATTACATTTTTGTTTTTGGGTTTAATACCACTTCAAGTATTTGGAAAGGTTTAATAACACACAAGGTGTACTTTCTTGCTATTCTTCAAACTCTGTGTATGAGTACATAAACTGTAGTAGTGCTTTCACAGGTCAATGCAGTAACCTATTGTCAAGTGGTAGATTCAAATTTTTATATAAATCATTGTTTAGCAGTAGTTAATAAAGCTGAACTTCACTCTCTCAATCAGCATTGACTATTTTTCTCATTCAAAGTATTTTATTAGAGTTATGTACATACAATAGATACAACAGAAGGGTAAAAAGGATACAACAAAAATGTAAAGAAGATAGAGTCCAAATATAGAGTGGGCAAATGGTATACAAGATATAGAGAGAGTCAATGAGCAATAATGAACAGTTAATAAGTATAATAAATAATGTAGAAATGGAAGTCAATGGGGTTGCAATAATAGGAATAGCATGTCCGTGTCCTCCCTATGGGTCACCCCTAATGGGTTCAAGCTGTGAGAAGGAGAACAGGTAAAGGGAACCTTCCACAAATAAAGGATCTTCGAAAAAGTTATCTTGACTAATAAAAATATCTCATAGAACATATGAAGAACAGCCTAATATAGCATGGCACATAGTCATCCAATTGTTCAAAATAAACGAGGACTCAAATCTAGTAGAGAAAGTAAATTGTTGTATCGAAAGATTACTAGAAACCAAATAATAATAAAAAATTAAAAAGAGGGAAGGAGAAGAAAACAGAAGGCAAGAATGCCAGAAAGGAAAAAGAGTGTAAGATAGAGAAAAGAAGTGGGAACAATTATCGGGAATAAGACAAGGCAGAAGGAAACAATATAATAGGGTGAGTAGGAATGTTACCAAGAAAGTGAAACAGCTTCATTAAAGACTGGGGGAAGCATCTAGGAAATCCAAGGTTTCCAAAGAATGTCGAATTTATTCAAAGTGCCATTATCCAAGGACTACATCTTGGCATGTACCATTGAAATATTCACTCGTTGTTTAGTTTCACAAAAGTTTAAGGAAGAGGATTTCCATGCTTTGGCAATAGTCTGTTTAGTGGCTGTTAAGAGTTGCATGAGGAGTTTACACTGAGTGCGTGTAAGAATGTCTGGTTTTGCATTTAAAAGTGCAATCCTTGGGTCTGGCAGTAGTGGCATATCAAACAGCTAAGACTTCTCCCCAAAAAGAGGAAACAATCGGGCATAGTCACCAGGTGGAGCATTGACTATTTTTAATCCCTAGGCTTCTAGCATTAGTAAATCTGTAGTAAAGTTTATCATATTTACATGTTTTAAAGTGATCTTTTACATTTCTTCAGTTACTTCCTGATTTCCAGGCCTAGGCAAATGATGTCATACATCCCAGGAGTCTTCAAGAGGGAAGGAGAGGTTTTCTCAGCTAAGTACACCCTCATGCCTAAGCTAAGAGCAGATGGATTCCAGGAAGTAAGTGCTACATGAATCACTTGCCCTTTCTCAGGATGGCCACAGTGTCCTGTAAATTTGAATGCTTCTAACAGGCCAACACAGCTTAAATAAATGACTTCATGCACATCTGTGAGAAGTTAAAACAATCTTTATTTGAGTTAGAAGATTCTAAATGTCCCTAAATTTAAAGGCATTATTCACCGAGATGATAGGATATCTATCAGGCCCTGACTGGCCATAGGGCAGACTGGGCACTTGCCTGGTAGACCACAGCCGCCTGGACTGTGGCTTGTTGATGACAGGGCCATACAGCGGGAGGCAAGCGGTGACTGGTACAAATCATTTAGTGGAGGGGGGATTATGGTGTGGGTTTTTTTTTTTTTTTTTTAAGGGTTGGGCTTGGCACCTTAGTTCCAGTGAAGGGAACTCTTAAGGTGTCAGGATACCAATACATTTTGGACAATTTTATCCTCCCAACTTTGTGGGAACAGTATGGGGGTGGCCCTGACTGCGCACCACTGCACAAAACAAGGCCCATAAAGACATGGATAAGTGAGTTTGGGGTGGGGGAACTTGACTGGCCTGCACAGAGTCCTGACCTCAACCCGATAGCACACCTTTGGGATGAATTAGAGTGGAGACTGCGAGCCAGGCCTTCTCGTCCAACATCATTGCCTTACCTCACAAATGCGTTTCTAGAAAAAGGATAAACATTCCCATAGACACACTCCTAAACCTTGTGGACAGCCTTCCCAGAAGAGTTGCAGCTGCTGTAGCTGCAAAGAGTCTGTCTGGACAATGCTGATTGGCCCTGTGCTGATCACATGCACTCACCCAAGAAAAAAAATAACTCTAGCAATACAGCATTTACAAACTGAGCATGTGCAGCTTGCCCCCAAGGCTCTGTTCTATCAGGAGATGAATTGGGGACTGTGGAAGAAGGGGAGGATCAGAGAAGACGGGACTTAACCGCCTTTTTACACAATGCACAGGATTAACTCCCTAGACTCAGTGAGTATAACAAGCATGCTTTACTGCATATACAGACTGATTTTACTGTTGTGGATTTAGTAACACTTTAAGCAGTATCGAATTGATAAAGGTCACATATAATATGTGTTAACCATAAAAGACATCTAGTGATAGGGTCAGTGTTCAGAGATCTGGACATAAAGGAACTGTGTCATAACTCTGAGTCTGAAAGCTGTGCTCTGCCAATAAAAGTCACAGTACAAGGAAAGAAAGACACCATGGCAAAGTGGATTGCCTAAAGAAGAAATACACTATATAAATTTCAGCATTTAATGCAAGTATTTTCAGAAACTGGGTATACCGAAGGTAATACCTCTGCTTCAAATAATGTGTGTACACTATTGACAAACAGACCAGAGGTATGTGAGGTGTCAGTATCCAAAGGTAACATATTAGTATGTGTTAATTATTTCCTGATGTAAAATTTTACGAGAAAATACCCTGTTTCCCTTAAAATAAGCCCTACCCTGAAAATAAGACCTAGCGTTATTTTTTGGGAATGTCTGCAATAAAAGCCCTACCCCGAAAATAAGCCCTAGTTAAAGTTGTTGTAAAAACATGTAATCTATTTTGTAAAAAGATTATATAATGTGCAGTATGTCTCCTTTTTGTAAATTTATTGTGGCAAATACCTTATTTACCGCGCTGCTGGGCGCTCACGTGACCCGCCGGAGATCTTCTCCTCTCCTCCTGGCTGGGGTCAGCTGCCTCTCCCTCTTCAGTACCTGGAGCAGGGAAGAAAATCTCCGGCGGGTCACGCGAGCGCCCAGCAGTGCAGTAAATAAGGTATTTGCCACAATAAAGTTACAAAAAAGGAGACACACTGCACATTATATAATCTTTTTACAAAACCGATACATAATTTTACGATACGTTAACCAGTGTTTATTTTTGGGATTACAGAATGTCATAATGCTGACTCCTGAGCTGACAGGGGGAGAGAGGGAGAGAAGACAGAGGACACAGGAACTTTTTTATAAACATTTTATTGCTTTATTCCAGGTGTTTTACAACATAGAGAGGGGTAAATAAATAAATAAATAAATAAATAAGACATCCCCTGAAAATAAGCCCTAGTGTGTTTTTTGTAGTCAAAATTATTATAAGACCCGGTCTTATTTTCGGGGAAACACGGTATCAGAGGTTGGGTTACACCAAAGGTTATACCATTTCCCTAATGTTTTCTTAGCACTCTGCAACAAACTGATCTGTAAGCACAGATTTGGAAAGTGCCCAATGCAAAGATTATAGTGGAGAAACCACTTACCAAGATATCTGCATCTTAGGGAGACACGGAGACTGGATTCCCCAGAGGTTGTGCCATTGCTCTAAAAATGGAGAGCGTTCCGTGACTCAAGGCCCGTACACACGTACCGATCGTCGGCATACAAACGTCGGTGGACGAAGGATCTGCCGATTGTACGCGTGTTAGTACGGTGCCTCCGACAGATGTCTGCGCACAATCCGCGGACAAAAGTCTTTCTTGCAAACATGAAAATTTTTGTCTGCGGACACCAGAACGGACGATTGTTCGCCTGTCAGTACACAATTCGGCCGACACACAGCTACAAATCCCAACACGCATGATCAAACCAAATGAGTTCCCGGAAGAATTTTCTCTAGTAAACTCAACATTTTATTCAGAAAGAACTTTCGGCTCGCGGAAGTCCAAGAAATAGGTGAAATGCGGAGCACATGCTCATCTTGATAAATGTGAGAAGAAGGAAGATGCTGCTCATAATGCCATACTTTTCTAATAAAAAGGCATGTGTTCTGTTATGATGAAGATAATGTTTGTCTATTCTATCTGTTCTATCAAATTTTATAATTAAATAATTTGAACTCTTCACCATTATTTTTGTATTTTCACACCAAAGATCTAACTATTGATATGACCCTTTATTCTTGTATGAATTAATGTCTAAAACATATTTTTCAGGTTATGCACAATATTAAACATGTTAACAAATTCAGATAGGCCATTTTTTATTTTCATTTTCTTTATTTTTTGTATCTCAGCAAAAAAAACCAAAGAAAACATCAATACTTTCCGTATAACTAAACATAAAAAAGTTCCATTTGGACAAAATTAAACTAGAAACTGGCAAACAGGGGTAAAATAAATAATAGGGGGTTACAAAAATTAAAGTTGCTGGTAACTGAAATCAGGTTGACATGAGGGCAGGTTTGGATCCTGCTGGCCATATTGCCACTGGCCATGTGGCATTTGGCGAGGTGGTGGGTGTTGTGGAGGTGGAGGTGGAGGGCACGGGTGCTCCTGGCATGCATGGCTGTGCTCAGTAAGTATCCCGTTTTCAGCCTTTTGCAGCACATCGAGGATAATTTTTCTGGCATACTGACACTGCCTGAGGTCCACCTTATCCAAAATTTTTGCCGTCATGTTGCCGAAGGACTCATTGGCCTCCGGTTTCCGACGTAGGGCTATGGTGGCCTCCTGGATAAATTCATCGGTTATGTCATCCACGTGCTTCCTCTTTTGCCTCCGTTTGGCAGGAGGAGGTGGTGGTGGAAATAGTTCCACAGGCTCCTCAGGCTCCGCAGGCTCCCCAGGCTCCTGGCTGCAAACTGGCTCCTCCTCAGTGACACTTCCCTGTTGATGAAATGAACAATTGATTAGAATGTTATAGTGTATATAAAAATGCATGTTTGTTATATTATTGTGAACAAATAGCAGACTTTACATACAGTGGCGTATCTAGGGTCTCCAGTGCCCTTGTTGAGGAGCTGTATTTGGCAACAACCCCCCCCCCCCCCCAAGATCAATGTAAAACTGTAACCCACCCCCCAAAAAAAAAAATTAAAGGGCATTAAAAGTTTCTAATTTGCCCCTTGTTTGCCCAGTGTAGAGCTCTCTAGTGGGCAATCATTGTCTCAGGTGTGAAAAAGAAAGAGAGGGTTGAGAGCTAGAGAGAGGGAGAGAAAGAGGGGGTGTGAGAGAGAGAGGAGGGGGTTGCAGAGAGAGAGGGGCCTGAACTTGCAGAGGGCTTGATGTAGGGCATTGAGGGTGAAGCAGTGCAGGGAAACAGGAATAAGGAAGCCACCTGCCTTGCTGACCCAGAGTGAGAGACCAGAGACATGGAAGCAAGGATGGATGGATCATTTGCAGGAGCTGTTAGTTTTGTATTAAAAAAGGTTGAGCCAGAGGAATGCTAAGGCTACAGCAGTGTTTGTTAGGACCAGAGGTGTGCTGGGGATGCAGCAGTGTTTGTAAGACCAGAGGTGTGCTGGGGATGCAGCAGTGTTTGTAAGACCAGAGGTGTGCTGGGGATGCAGTGAGAGGCAGTCTCAGTCTCCTGGTCTTTTGGCTCAGCTGCTCTCAAAGTTTTACACCTGCATGAAGCAGCTCTCAATGTTTTACACCTGCATGAATCCGCCTGCAAACTGGGGGTTCTGGGGTGTGCAGGCTGAGTGGATTGTTAAAATAAACAATAAAACAATGCCAATGTTTTTGTGACCCACCCCCCTTGGCCTGCGCCCCTGGCGGTTGCCTGTCATGCCAACCCCTTGCTATGCCCGTTTACATAAAGGGTCAATTATGGTTTAGCTTATAATTTTGTTACATGATTAAATTTTAGCAGACAATATATTGTGAAATGCCATACCTGAGTAAAACTCTCCTCCAGGAAATCCTCATCCTGGCTTGGATCAACCGACACTGAGCCCTCTGCCGAAGTAGAAGGCAGTGTTGAAATTGACGGCCTGGATTCCATGGTGTCTGCCAGGAATCGCATGTTATCATAGTACCACAGCCGTGGTACATATACATTCCGTGCACCTGCTCCAGACTGGGTGGACTCCTCTATTTTTTTTAACTCCCGCCTGTAGGCAGTGCGAATGCTGTTTATTTTTTTGCGTATATAATTAAAATTTGCCCCAGGACAGACGGGCTTGTAGAAGGCCACCAAATGTTCCATGGCCTGTTTTTTGAGTTTTTTATTTTTATAATCTGCGGACTTCACTTGCCACAAACACGGCAGTTGCCTGAACTCATCAATAAAACTTATTAGAAAGTTGTGGCTGGTGTAATTGTCCACCATATTGCAGGACAGTATATGCCTGCAAGACACAAAACAACACAAAACATATTAAAATAGCATGTATTTTGGCACATAATAAAGATATTCCTAATAAAAGCTGTATAGGGCCCAAAACACACACTTTCTATTAAAAGAGTCGTACCTTTGTTTGTGGGGAAAAGTCGTGATTCGCCGCTCGATCGTGCTCCAACTCTCGATATGTCCGCTAGCGAATCGTCGGCCGAACAATCTGGCGTCCTTTAAATTACAGCGCAGGCGTCAACTCCTCCTCCAGTGGCGGGCTTGTGCAGGGGTGTGTACGTGCCGAAGATCAGGCCTACATGCGGCACTCACACCTGAAGCAGTGGAACAATCGTTTTTTAATTACGAACCATGTCTCAACAATCTGGGAGCTCAATTAGTGTGGGCCGAAGTGATTGGGCCACCCGAAAATCAAGGGCTACACCCATGACAAAGCCAGAAATGGTGGAGATGGTCTCCATTTTAGAAAAAATGGACTATGATGGCAAGTTGGCAAATTACGATCGGCCCAATGCCAGGAAAGATGGCATCATGGATAAGGTGGTGGCCTGTTTGGTAAAAAAATTCGGTGTGGAGCGATCGAAAGATCAGATTCGGAAACGGTGGTCTGACCTGAAACACCGTGAGCAGGATCAGCTTTCCCAAATCCATCGGATTTTGAAAAAAAGTAAGTTTTTTTTTTTTTTTTTTTTTTTTAATCATGCAATATGTTTTTTATAATTTTGTGTATGTTGTATTAACATGTCTAGATTATAATGTCTATGTAAAAAGTTAGATTACTCATTTTAGTTGTCATGTCGTGATTTGATCGATCTATTGTTGATGTTTTAGTATATGACATTAAAAGTCAGGAAGCCATAGTTAAAAATATATGTATTGTGTTGCAACGAACGTTCTTTCCTGCACGAATCTTCTCAGCAAACATTCCTATTAATCACAGATTATTATTCAAACCTTTAAATAGGAGAAAAACGTAAACTCCGTGCCAAACAATGGGAAAGGAGGAGGAGAGGTTTGGCAGCTCCATCGGCAGTTGTGGAAGAAGAGGAGGACATGGGCCCAGATGGTGGCACAGATTCGACTAAAGGTAATTGGTTCCTATGCACTGTCAAACATTAATGTACCATATTTTTCGTAGATAACCATGTACATGTCTTCATATTTGTTACTAAAAGAGCTATCAAGCAGGGCACCATGTCCTAACAAATGTACCTCTTGTGACTTTTATGATATGGCCAATGTTTTGTATTATGTAGATGAAGACATTATTCCTGAGGTGATTCTGGTGGAGCCAACAAGTGACCAGACACCAGAGCAACAAGAAGGTTGGTAGTCACAGATTTTTGTGTAGTGGGATCATAGAAATATGTGTATTTGCAATGATTGTTTAACCTTATATTCTTGTATTCCCTTACAAATTTACATTGCAGATGTTGCATCATGCCAGGATGTGGCATCCCCAGCCAGCTCAGAAACAAGATCTCCTGGCAACGTGCCAAGCAGCGTGGAAGCCACTTCCCCAAATCTTGAGGATCCCGGACCAAGTGTCCAAGAGCCAATTGTGTGCCCACGTAGGTTTTTTCAGAATGATTTTTATCAGTGTTATTTTTAGCCTCCAATTGTCAACACTAGTTCCCTATGGGAGCCTCTTTATTTGAATGGAAGTCGCACCGTAAGTCGGATCAGGATGCTCTGACTTGCGGGGCCACTTGCGTTGTGAAGATTTTTGAGGGGGAACTACACCAAAAAATTGAAGAACCCACCGTGGGTGTCCCCCCCAAGTTCACAACCCGGCCTTTTGTGTGTGGTATTGAGTTTGAGGGTATGCCCACAACAAAAAAACAGCGTGGGTTACCCCCAAAACCCCTACCAGACCCTTATACAAGCATGCAGCTTGTCAGGCCAGGAAAGAGAACGAGCAAGCGGAACAAACACCCCCTGGACCACAGCAGGACACATGCCCCCAACATGGGGGGGTTTTGTTGCTTTGGGCCAGGGGGCCTCTGCACCGCACACCCAAAAGCACCTTACTCCCATGTAGAGGAGGACAAGAGCCTCATCCCCACAACCCTGTCTGGTGGTTTTGTGGGGTCATGCGGCCAGGGGGTTCCTAGGACTTTGGAAGCAACCTTCAACAAAGGTTGGCCCCCAGATCCCGGACACCAATCACTGTGTGAATGGGTATGGGGTACATAGTACCCCTACACATTAACCACATAAATGGAAGTGTATGTGAATAACGACAGGAGATGTTTATGAAATGTTCTTAAATATCTTCATCCGGTCTTCTCCACTCTGCTCTTTGGATCTTCTCCTCTCCACTCTTCTGCTGTCCAATCTTCTGCTCTTATGTTGTCTGCTCTTTTGCCCTAGGCTCTTCTTCTTCCTCCTGTCCTCCTCCAATGCTGTTGCCGTGCATTTTGGCCGTCTCTGTTCTCTGTAGCTTAATATATATACATTACGACCATGCCCTCACAATGACGTCATCATGCGTTCACACCCCTAATGAATATATAGTAAGCTCAGGAGACCGGCAGAATCATCAGCAACAGGATCAGAGGAGGACAGGAGGAAGAAGAAGAGCCTAGGGTAAAAGAGCATAAGAACAGGGTAGGTATTAACTCGAGAGTAATTCAAAATAACCTGGACACCAAATGTTTCTCTATTATGACCTCATGTAGGTGATTCACATTGACTCAGTTGTATATTTTTTTACAGATCATGATTTACCTACTTGCACTTTAGCAAAACTAACACGTGAGGCACTGCAATGTTGCTCAGACCTCGAGCAAATCAAGGAAACAGCAACGGCATTGCAATCAAAAATGCGAGATTTTGTCGACATGATTGCCAAATTTTAAAAAGTTTTAAAGACATTTTTTATGTTTTTATTGGTTCCTTTTCTTACAAAAGTTTTGTAATATTTTATGATATTTTGATGGCACTCAGTTGTTAAGAGTGTACCCACGTTTGGGAAAAAAAATTGAAAACACACTAACCCTAACCCTAACCCTAACCCTAACCCTGTGAATGTTTTAAAAAAAATTTTTGTACATTCAACAATGTGTGTTCCATTCTTTATTTGACTTTCCTTGGGGGGTCGAGATCTAAAGCTGTGTAAAGAAGCATTACATGTATGATGGCTGTCCTATTCCCATATTTACATGTTAATGACAGCATTTTGGACACTGCCATATGCGAGTTGCTGGAGGTGGCAATGAAATGTTAAAGATCCCAACCGTTTATACGCATATCACAGTGCGATCTGACATTTCATACAGGATTGGATCGTACAAGTGTGAACGACTGTGCAATCCTATCCTGATGCAGCTGAATAAATGCATCATGTGCGACTTTTGTGCGAGTGTAGTGCGAATTGAGACATACACTTTGTATGGCTACATTCACACTGAACACGCACACAAGTCGCACATGACCCTTTATTTCTGATGTATCAGGATTGGATGGCACAGTTCTTCAGACTTGTGTAATACAATCCTGTGGAAAAAGTAAGTGTCGGGTCACCCTTATGCGATGCAGGAAGGATGCAAAGTCGCAGACTTCCCGCATTGCATAAGTTTGACTCAACACTCAAGGTACTAGCAGTCCTAGTATTCAATATGGCATTGATATTGGCAGTAGAAATCAGTGTAGGGAGATCAGTGTAATCTATAGTGTATTGCTTTTTCGTTGCTCTAGTTCACTTTCCATTACTTATATATATATAACACTTTGAGATGAACAATGATCAAGTTTCACATAACACTGACATATCCTAACATTGGTGGGCAGTGAGAAGGATGTAATAAATGAACACAACATAACAGGTGTAGGTACGTTGTTAATACCCTAATGTATTATATTAAATATATAGTATGGGCAACTTCTGGACAAGAACCACCAATGTAAGGTGACATTAGATGAACCTTGGGTGTGACCTAGTTCTCAATGTGACAGGGTTTGTGTACATTTTGTGGGGTGCAGAAGGCCCTTGTATTTACACCACTGGCTCAAAAATAACACATAGCCATCAACACTTTGGATCAGCTGGTGAGAGACTACAGTCAAGAAACACACTGATGAATGTATTAACCCTTCCAAAGTCACACATATATAACACATGATTAACCCTAATAATTGTGTTTGGCATATGTGCCCAAATGATTAGAATCCACAATACAGAATCATTGCAATTTTTTTTAATGTGTTGAAAAATAAGATATCTCTGACATTTATCTTGTGTGTCCAATCTTTAACAAGATTAATGGGTGTGTGACAGTGATTGCTGCCAGGACACAGCTCCTCTCCCCACGAAATAGTCCAGATATTCCTGGCGGATCTGACGGGCCCTGTGTGATGCCAATGCTGACCGTCCAACTTCCATTGACGTCATGGACTCCACTTGGTTAGAAGGTTGGGCCTCTCCACTTGTACCTGGCATAGCAGGGTCAGTATCCAGTTGCTGCAATACATAATTTTGTGCATTCCTGCGTAGGAAGTTGTGCAAAATGCAGCAACACAAGACCACATTATCCACTTTGTACAGTGCCAGGTTTATGGACGTCAGGAATATCCGGAACCGGTTGGCCATTATCCCGAAGGCATTCTCCACAACTCTGCGAGCTCTGGACAACCGGTAGTTGTAAATCCTTTGGTCGGGGGTGAGGTTCCTCTGAGGGTAGGGCTTCATGAGATGCTCCCCAAGCGCAAAAGCCTCATCTGCGATAAACACAAAGCTCATACCCTTAACAGTTTGCTCCCTGGATGGCAGGTTCAGAGTGCCGTTCTTTAGACGACGAGCGAACTCCGTCTGATCAATAACTCCCCCATCCGAATTGCGGCCATTTTTGCCAATATCCAAATAAATAAACTCATAGTTTGCATTAACTATGGCTAGCATGACTATACTAAAAAAACCTTTATAATTATAATAAAATGTGCCGGAATTCGGAGGGGGGACAATGCGGACGTGCTTCCCATCAATAGCACCCCCACAATTGGGAAAATTCCACTTCTCCAGAAATTGATCAGAAATCTCCAGCCATTGCTCTGCGTTTGAAGGAAACTGTGGGGAAAAAAAAAAAAACAAAAATTAGTGCTTGAGCACATCACATTATTAATTACACACACAGTTGTCTGTTAAATGCTTATGCAACTTGCTAAAAAAATAAACAACAGGAAGGCAAAGGTTTGGATATGGGGATGTAATATCTACATACATTTATTTTCAACCTCCTATTGTTCTTATATTGTAAAGGGCCATACACACTAGAAGATTCTCTGAAGACTTTTTCGTGCAGATTTACCTTTTCTATGTAGTGCAAGGGCCTACCAGATTGCATAGGATTTGAAAGTGTTTGTTGGACCTCATATTATTTGGTTTTGGTAAATCGGAAGGATAAATTGTTCTGACAATCTTCTAGTGTGTATGGCCCATTATACTCACCAGCTAGAGCTGAGATTTACAAACTACGGCCATCCAGCTGTTGCAGAACTACACATCCCATGAGGCCTTGTAATTCTCTGACATTCACAGACATGACTAGGCATGATGGAAATTGAAGTTCGTGAACAACTGGTGGGCCATAGTTTGAAGACCTCTGAACTTGAGCTTTGGTATATGCTGACTTGGAGATTTAGCATGTGGGTGGGGGATGGGTAAGTAAAACTGGGCATTTATACATCAATAAGGGCTTGTGGTCAGTGAAGGTTTTAACATCATTACATAAACATACACAATCCTAGGTGGGAATGGATGGACTGATGTATTTTAGATAAATCATTAACTAGGTACTAAAACATTGGCCAAGGAATAATTGTTTGAGGGAAAGCAATAAAATTAGATAAATTCGACATACTGTTAACAGGCAATGCATTTAGGGACACATAGGAGAGAATGGTGGGGTGGTTAGTGGGTAATTTTACAAATGGTTAAAGATAATCTACATCTTTACTACTATGTGCATGCGGACAGAGGGTAGTTTACAAATAATGGCCTGTGTCAATTGCTGTACATCCAAAAACATCATAATTCGGGTGAAACTAGTAATACATGTAATGTAATGTAAAAAATCAAACATACCTTGATATAGTCCTTCTGCAAGACCTTGATGATGGCAGAGCAGGTCTCAGGGATGATGATACCAAGAGCTTGGGGGGAGATGCCTGTGGTGAACTTCAGATCCTGCAGGCTTCTCCCTGTTGCAAGATACCTCAACGTCGCAATTAACCTTTGCTCAGGAGTAATTGCAAGCCGCATACAAGTATCCTGCTTCAGAATATAGGGGGACACCAGGGCAAGAAGACGGTAAAAGATGGGATCCGTCATCCTCAAATAATTCCTGAAGTCATCAGGATTATTTTCCTGGAGCTCCCTCAGCAAGGACATATGAGAAAATTGATCACGGTTAAGCAACCAATTTTTCGTCCAGGAGGTCCGCTTCTTCTTCCTATTGCTCGTACGTCGTCTCAGAGCCAAAACTCCAACACTAACGACAGCAACGGACGAATTCACGGTCGCCATAATAAATTCTCGAACGATGTCTCGGAAAATAGCGAAATGTCGTCAACCAAACAAATGCTACCGAAATCAGCGCGAGATGCCCAGAAGGGTCACGGCCAAAAACTCACTTCCTCTTTTGTAGCGGCGAACGTGCGTGGAACGTAGTGACGTCATTTTCTGTCGGCAGACAAATGTCCTGGGCAAGTTTTGAGCACTTTTCAACAGACAAACAACAAACACACCAGCCGCGAACATTTGTAGGACGTTCTGTCGGCCGACGATCGGTACGTGTGTACGGGGCTTAACTGATACAGTATCCCTCAGGTCTGGAAAGCATGATAATGCAGAGCCCAGTGCTAGAATTTTTCCATTCCAGTATATCTGCTCCCCATTCATGGGCTTACTTACAGAGTCTTGAAAGACTTTTTTACACCAGGGGCTCTTATACATGGCTCTGGACCTGTAAGGCACTCTGCAGTTAAAAAAAACAGTTCATTAGGTGTCTAGGGAGCACCAAAAGCAGAGCCCAGTGCCTGAGGGTCACATTACACACAGGCCTCACAATCTGCAGTCCAGCAGGATCTGGGAATAGCTTCCAAGGCAGCACCATGGATAAGCCGTTACAAGTGCTGTATAGAGACCAACTCAAGCAGCCTAATATATAAGTCTTGGTTGAAGAGAAAAAACCATCCATGAAGGACTAGAAACATTCACAAAGGAGAAAAATATAGATGTAGAAAGTGTCCAACCTCCTAGGATACTAGCAAAAAACAGGCCCGATGGGCAGGGTTCTATTGAGCTGGCCTTCAACGGTTTTTCTATTTGTCAGTGTCCACCTCTTGAAGGCAACTGTATATAACCCACATGAATCCCCATGATGTTCCTGTGCCCCTCAACCGACAATAAATACTTTTCTTTCTCTAAAATGCATACAACTTTGTCTAGAAAAGATTTACCAAATATCACTTAGCAGAATTTTTTTTTATCTATATACTGTATACTGAACAAAATTATATACCCAACACTTTTGTTTTTGCCCCCATTTTTCATGAACTGAACCCAAAGATCGAAGACTTTTTCTAATATGAGGTCAAAGCTAAACAACACTTAAGCCTAGTACACACGCAACGATTATCGGCCGACCGGTCGTCCATCTTTTGTCCAGAGTGGTGTTTTGTTGGTTGGAATGTGCCTAGACTGCACACAAATTTTCTTGCCTGACAAAATTCTACTTCAGAAGTGATCTCATGTGTTGGTTTGCTTTCTTTGTGTTCTTTCTTCTCTGAGCATGCCCAGTCTTGCTCATTAGATTTTTCCCTGTCGAAATCTGTACCGACTGCACGAAAATTGGCCGTATTTTGACGGCGGACAAAAATTTTATAGTCTGCACACCAGATTTTTTTCGGCCGAAAAGTCGGAGTCGGTTGTCGGAAGCATCATACTAACAAGCCGAAAATCAGCAGATCGGTCGTCGGACGAAAATACCCTGCCGATTTTCGACGCGTGGGTACGAGGCTTTACACTTGTATCCAATTAGGCAGGCCTTTGTACTACATAGTTGAAGGTAAATGTCAAGAAAATTGTAAGAAAATTGTATAATGTATGGCCAGCCTAAATCTGTGTTAGTGAGCACTTCTCCTTTGCCGAGATAATCCATCCACCTCACAGGTGTGGCATATCAAGATGCTGATTAGACAGCATGATTATTGCACAGGTGCACAATTTATTGCACAATTCCACTCTAAAATGTGGTTTTGTCACACAGCACAATGCCACAGATGTTGCAAGTTTTGAGGGAGCGTGCAATTGGCATGCTGACTGCAGGAATGTCCACCACAGCTGTTGCCCGTGAATTGAACGTTCATTTCTCTACCATAGGCCGTCTCCAAAGACATTTCAGAGAATTTGGCAGTACATCCAACCGGCCTCACAGCCACAGACCACATGTAACCACACAAGCCCAGGACCTCTACATCCAGCATCTTCACCTCCAAGATGGTCTGAGACCAGCCACCCGGACAGCTGCTGCAACAATCGGTTTGCATAACCAAAGAATTTCTGCAAAAACTGTCAGAAACCGTCTCAGGGAAGCTCATATGCATGCTCATCATCCTCATCGGGGTCTCGACCTGACTGCAGTTCATCATCGTAACCGACTTGAGTGGGCAAATGCTCCCATTTGATGGCGTCTGGCACTTTGGAGAGGTGTTCTCTTCACCAATGAATCGTGGTTTTCTTAGATCTTTGAGTTCAGCTCATGAAAAATGGGGGCAAAAACAAGTGTTGCGTTTATAATTTTGTTCAGTATATCTTCATAGTCCTCACATGAACCAATAAATTGATTCAAAGCTAACAGTAAAATTCACTGAAAAATATCGATCACTGATCATTTATTTTTTGCTGTGCGGTATCTTTATCATAGAAGTTATGGGTTGAGCCTAGGTAATTATTAGATGTTATGAAAATTATTTTCTACCTGTTTTTTCAATCAGTGCGTACTTTCAGCATGCGATTGGCTAACGAGCAGTTGCTCAATGCTCTCTGCTAATGCTGGCTGGAAATAGGAGGATATAGCCTTCAATGATATCGGCAACAAATGCGGGTTACTCGTCCAGCTTCAAGGTTAATGAAAGTCTTATTTTAGAACTTCCTGACAGGCACAGACCAGTGGATGTTCACTGTGGTGCAATGAAGTGAAAAGAACAAGACACACTGCTTTCTTGACTACTGCTGCTCCATACATCACCTACTGGAATGCTGATTGTGCAAACTCTGTCACACTAACAGCACATCTCCAAATGAAATGACTTTTCTTACTCATTGTCCAAATGCTTGATCATAACATCTATTTCAATAACCTTCTAAAGAAACAGAACATTCTGATATCCAACATTTACAAACTGCACATTTAGATGCCTGAAATGGCTGCACAAATTCATGCTAAATGTTTACTTAACACATCAATGGACAGACAAATAACGATGTCACTGCATTTAGGATTAACGCATTAACACATTTAATTAAGTAGGATGCATTTAGGTGATTGTGCAGACTTATCAATTAAGTGGCAATACAAAGCAAATAAATCAGCATCACTGAGTCTGCAAAGAGAAAGAAAAAGTTCAAAATACTTCAAACACAAAAGCAATCCTTCAACAACAATATATACCACTGCATAGAAAATATACAAAGAGTAATCTTTATTTGTGTATATAAAATATATATCCAGATGGCAAATACCTACAGAATCTCAAAAAAAAAAGATCTGTAAAGGGCATTATCACCCCATATCCCGACAGAAAAAAGGGGGGTACAAGCAGTGAAATAGAATTCACCTTAACAAACCAGTAGAGTTTAACATCTCTGGTATTCAAAATTCCAGCACTACCCTTATCCATGTCAACTGGCAAGTATGGCCATTACATCAGCTCTTCACCCCTGGCCAAACAAAATGTTAAAGCACAGGAAAAGTCAAGATTTGTATCTCTAAATTTACTGGTCATTTTAAAATGCCATTTTACTCACATACATGAGCGAGTTTGGGGTGGAGGAACTTGAATGGCCTGCACCTCAACCAGATAGAACACCTTTGGGATGAATTAGAGTGGAGATTGCAGGCCAGGCCTTCTAATCCAACATCAGTGCCTCACCTCACAAATGCGCTTCTGGAAGAATGGTCAAATATTCCCATAGACACACTCCTAAACTTTGTGGACAGCATTCACAGTAGAGTTAAAGCTGTTATAGCTGCAAAGGGCAGGCCAATTCAATATTGAACCCTACGGACTAATGGGCCATACACACTTTAAGATTCTCTGAAGACTTTCCTTTAGACTTACCAAAACCATATAATATGAGGTCAAACCTAAACACTTTCAATTTGTATGCAATCTGGCAGGTCCTTGCACTACATAGAAAAGGTAAATCTGAAGGAAATCTAACCACAAAAGTTGGATAGTGTGTATCCAGCTTAAGACTGGTAAGCCATTAAAGTTCATGTAATGGCCCCAATATTTTTGACAATAAAGCGTATATGTAGAGGGGCGATTAGCAGCAAGATCTAACACTACTTGAAAGTGTTTCCATCTGTCTTTCTAAATAGCTAGGCGTTACAGCATGTATGTGCTGGCACCACTAGGTGCCTACACTTTATCCCTTCAGAAGTTTTGTTTTGTTTGTGACAAATTCCCTCTAAAGTGTTGAAAATCTGAAGCATTGGTCCAAGAAGTATTCAAACAGGTAAGAATTTTCCTTATACTAAGCAAGTGATATTTTTTTTCATAAAAGCAACAATAAGTTTGGCTACATAGGAAATGTCAACAGTGAAAACAATTTCACAATAAGGCAGAACTGAAATGAAAGCACATTTTTTAAGTAAAAACCAGGGATAAAGGCTAGATACCCAGGACGTCTGATTTTCATCCAAACATTGAGGTAGTATCTTACACCCCCCCAGAGCTGGTAAAAGCCTTGTTGCTAGTAACCTAGTGTTCTAGGAATGCAAGTTGCTCAAAGATTTGAATAGGTGATGGAGTACTGCCAACC
The DNA here is from genome assembly GCF_965119305.1 of Pelophylax lessonae. NCBI lineage: Eukaryota > Metazoa > Chordata > Amphibia > Anura > Ranidae > Pelophylax > Pelophylax lessonae. The sequence continues at coordinate 379,234,593 of NC_138768.1, forward strand.
ACACCCACATAGTGTTCTCTTCCTGGAAAGTTATTTATCACATTGTCAAAACCTTTTCAGAACAGATATGGGTTTTTGCTCATCAAAGAGTCTGATATTGCCCATTTGTTGAGCAACAGTGTAACTGAACATTACATGCAGTTACTAGATAAGAGTTACATTCCTAAAAAATAAACACCACTCATAGACCAATAAATCCAGTGTACCAAACAAAATTACAATTGCTTATAGGTATGGAAAGCTATGGCTTTAATTAATTATCTCAGATGATCAAGGGTGTTTAAAATTGCCAACATCCCTTGTCTAATTGTATCTGTATGAACTAACTCCTCTTTGATTGGGACTTTTAAAGGCAATAATATCACAGCATAAATATATAAAAAAATATAATTTATTATTTCCAAAAATATAAATTGTTAAAAAACAGGATCGCATGAACCATTATTATATTCAACAAAGGCCGGAGGAGAACACTCAATGGGACTTTTAAGGTCTTAGACAATCATTTGCTGCTAAAGTAGCAGTGAAAAAATAGTAGTAATAGTTTTATATAAAAAAATATAAATTTTATTACAAAGATAATAAAAGGACAAAAAACACATATATAGAACATGTATATTTAAAAAAGAATAGCGCGCAAATGCAAAAGAAATTACTACCAAATCTGAAGACAATCCATAAATAAAAATGGGGATTTGGTCCCACCATATGGCCATATCGTGCTCAAGCCCACTACTGCGTCAAAGTACCCCATTATCAGTGGGTTATAATATATATAGATACATGTAAAGACAAAACCATAGGGTGGCTAACCCAAAAATTACCACATCATGTTAATAGGGTACATAATAGCAAAACAGACAAATGCCGTATGGATAGATACACCCTGTGGTTTTGTCTTTACATGTTCTATATATGTGTTTTTTGTCCTTTTATTATCTTTGTAGTAAAATTTATATTTATTATATAAAACTATTACTGCTATTTTTTTTCACTGCTACTTTAGCAGCAAATGATTGTCTAAGACCTTAAAAGTCCCATTGGGGGTTCTCCTCTGGCCTTTTTTGTTTCGGGATGCGGTCTTAACCATTAACTCCCTATTTCACCAACCAATCCTTTTCATTATTATATTCAAAAAGCAGCCAAGATGACACATCATATATGTTGCAATGTTACTTCAGAAGTGGTATTCCCCAGCCACTGCTGGACACATAACATGGTAGTTGAATTGACCAAGTGATTCACAACAGATGGGGATATCCATACGCGTTTCAAATTAAATATCAAAAAATTCTTCCTCAGGGACATTATATCTACTTCTGTAACATAAATAAGATTCAATTTAGAAATAAATACATCAAAATGTGAAACTAATAGCTCTTCATTAGCAGTCAATAAGTACACATTACAATATGCTGACCTTTGCTTCTATACTTCCCAGGCTTCTAAGGGAATGCCCTAGTATCTCCCCCTATGAACCAACATACATCCATATAGGGCCGCTGGAAAATTTGTTCCAAAGGAAAAAACATTGACCCCTTCACTAGAGAAAGAAAATGAAGTAAGGATTTATATAGTGGAATGCCAATGAATCCAATCCACTTCAGCAAAATAGGAACATCCTAGAGCAAGGAACAGACATTTCTTACTTGCATAGAGAATATGTCCTCAAGAATCCCTCTGAAGGAACAGATTCCCAACATTAAACAAGTCTAGGTAGAGATCTGACTTATGTCTCCAAACAGCTCTCCCCATCGAGATGCGGGGAGAGAATGGTGCCAACTGTGGTCCCTGGTGTCCTCCACATATGCGCTTTGGAGACCAACCTGCACCCTTTAGGAGGACAAAACGCTGCCGACAAAGAAGACCTCCGATAGCTGAGGTAAAACCCACAGACTTACATCAGAGTATACATAAAGCCCCCAGCAGGGGGCCTTTCTATGCTGGACATGGTAATATGATGATGATATATTTTTATATATTTATGCTGTGATATTATTGCCTTTAAAGTCCCAATCAAAGAGGAGTTATTTTATAAATATACAATGGAAAGCTATGGCTTACCAAAACGTTCTACTTTTATTTCCGAAGTAAAATATGTAGTTAAGCAAATAGATGCACATAAGTTTGAAATTAGGCAAACTGGAAAAGTAGAATTCCAACAAGCATAAAGTACCAATTCAATAAAATAAAAATGTTTAATTAATAATGCAGTTTTAAAGACAAGACCCATAATGCAGTAAAAGTGAGGGATAACCCCACCCCTTCTGCCTACTAGTCTCCACTTGTGTGGATGGAGGAATCTGACTACTGTCTGATTGGGAAAAAAAGGAGTCATTTAGACTTTGAAAAAACCTTCAGTCTGATTAGTAGCTATCAAAGGCATTGAATAATACTCTACACAAAAAAACTGTAGAGTCATTTTTTTTAGCATGCTGTATTCCTGAATTTAATGTGTCATTAAGGCGGAACTAAAACCATTGATTTAACAGTTTCAAAAAAAGGTTACATTTCCGACATGTAGCAAAAATGTATCTTTCTAATTGGCTGTGCTCTCAAACAAACTTTTAAACCATCAAATGGCTGGTGTCATAACTGTCACATGTGCAGCATCATAGCAGTTGAAGGTTAAAAAGAGGCCAAAGTGACAGCTTCCTTGGCTGAAAATGATAGAGGGGTTTAGTTCTTCTTTACATGACATCTGTCAACATTAGATAATTAGTGGGTTAAATAAAAAAAAAAATGCACATCTTTTTGCAGGTAAAAAAATGTGCATTTATTGATTTTTTTACTTGGAGAATGTAAAGCATTGCACCTGCCATGCAGGTCTCCTGCTGACTTGTCAGTTTATCTGTCTGCTTCATATGGGCAAGCAGATATACACTGACAGGAACAGAGAATTAACTACCAGAGAGCTCAACCGTTGTTGGCTGGTAGTTCATTGAGAACTAAAAGCCGACAGCCTCAAAGGCTGTCTGGACGTGTAGTTTTCCAATTCACAGAACACTGTGGATGACCTGGCCAGGCGGGCAGAGCCCAATGTGAGAAAGTCACCATAAAGACAGCATGGTTATCAAAGTAGTCAAGGCACATATATTCCAAAGAGAGGGCTCTTGATAAATATCTCAGAAAAAAACTCATAGGTCTGGTTGACTCCCCTTTGGGAAGTTGATCCTTTTTTTTTAAGATTACATGTACAAGACCATTGAGTCAAATAACTTTTTTATTACAACAAATACCCGGGTACAAACATACATACAAAAGGACATAAATGTAAAACCACTTTCTATAATAGTGTACAAGACCACTGGCTGTTCAATGAATGTACTTAAACTTTCCACCCAAGAGGCAGTGGCTTCACCTTGGTTTACTCATTTGCACCTGTATGGGCAACATACATATGCTATGAATTCCAGTTTAGCCTACTGGCTGATATTAATTAAGGATTAGAAGTGGGTCCCAGTGTACTGATTCTGTTAAATGTACTCCTGAAGAAGGATTCCTAAATGCATTGAGTCCACATGTGACCTGTAATCAGAATCTTTGCATGTTGGGAACTCTTATGTGAAGAGTAATTTAATGTTGTGTAATAGATTTTTAATGGTACATTATAAAGTTTTTTTCTTTTATGGTACTCAGTTTCGATTCTATGTATCCACACAAAGTCCATGACTACATATTCTATTCATAGTTGTACATCATTACTACCACTGTTCAGCAAGTCCCCAGCTTATTAGTACCCTCGTTCAGCAGACACCTAGCTTATTAGTACCCTCATTCAGCAGATCCCCTGCTCAGTAGTACACCCAGCTTTGATAATCTTCCAGTTAGTAGTAAACCCCAGCTCTGCTGATCCTCTGGTTTGCTGATCCTCCTTTCTCTCTGGTCCCCGCTCACCTCCTATATTGCTCTCATGCTGCTCACCATGTGTGACATCTGCTAGTTTCTCCTGCTCCGGTCCCCCAGCTCTGTTGATCCTCTGCCGGTCAGTTCTCTGCCTCCAATCCCCACTCACTTTCTGCTATAGCATTCCCATTCTGTCCATTCAGAAAAGGAAGGAGCTCGTAAATTACATATTTACCGACCCCTTCCTGGTTCTCTATTGTGGCACATCCCCTGCAACAGCCGGCAGGAGAGGGGGGGGACAGTGGGGGGGGGGGTGGCAGCACAGTGGGGGGGGGGGGGGCATGGGAGCACACAGGGGCCCAGAGATAGCAGAACACAAGTGAACTGGATAGGAGGAATGGCGGGGGCAGCATAAGGAGTAACCAATCTCCTCCATTTTCCTCCTGCAGCTACAGGAGGAAAAAGGAGGACAGTGATTTCTCTACATGCTGCCCCCACCCCCTCCTATCCAGGTGTACAGGGGAGGCGCACAGGCCCCCTGGAGCATGGGGCCTGGTTGCAATTACAACCCCTGCAACCCATGTAGTTATGCCCCTGGCAGTGACCTTATTATACTTACCTGGGGTGCCTGTATGTGATTGAATGCAATATATGCAATTTCACTCCTGCCTGTTTGTAAGTAGTTTTATCCTTCAATAAAAAGCCTGAACATTTAATTACTACACTATGAGTTCTCCTTTGTCTCTCCCCCTCACTGAGCCTACTGTTGATCATCCTAGTTATGTGGTAATCCCCCTTGGAATCTCAGCTCTTGATATCTATCAATCCAATGAAGATACTGGGATAAGATGCAGCCAGACTCCCATCTAGGAGTCAAAGCAGCTTATAAGCGGTCTGTGAGTGGGGTGTGCACTTCTGGGTGTGAAATTATCTCTATCCACATTGGAGCATGGAATTTTGTCAACACATAAGTGTATTAATGAACCTTTTGCACAAGAGCACTTTTCTTTTTCTGATGGACTTCACTGGACCAAACATAGACTTTCGTTAATATATGTCTATTTGCACATATGGCTTTCCGATTTATAAAGACTTTTCAATTGATTTAACAATTATGAATGTATGCACTTAATATGGATAGCACAACACATGTTTAGATTTATTTGCTTTGTGTATTATTTATGTGTACATACTGTCTAGGAGTGCAGATATCGTGAGATATTTTCCCTGTTTTTTTGGTGACGCTTTTTTCGCAACTTAATCTTTGGTTTAGTATAAAGAAAGACGGACTATTTGTTGCTGTGGACGTAAGAAATTTAGTGAGCATTTTACTTTGCCCTGCATGAACACAGTTGTAAGAAGAGGTTTTGTCAGACAGGCTCTGGCAGAAGATGAGTTAAACTCACAGGCTAATCCTGGCTCCACCCTTCTCATCAAGGAAGAGCACTATTTAAGCTGGATCAGCACACAGGTTCAGTGCTGCTTTGTCTTCAGCCTTGTTGACTTGAACCTGCTACCTGTATCCTGTTTACCAGTACCAGACCCGGCTTGTCCTGACTATCCTCTGCTCTCCGCCTGCACCGACCTCGGCTTGTCCCTTGACCTCCGCTCCAGTCTGCTCCTTCTGGCTCCTGTATGACCGTTTGGCTTCTGACCCGGCTTGTCTCACCACGCTCCTGCCACCAGCACCAGTTGCCTGCATACCTGCTCTGGACCTACCCGGCTTTCCCTGTCTGTGGACATCAGCCTGCTTCCAGCTACATCAGGCACTCGTGCTACTCTATACTTGGCACCTCCTGTCTGCACTATCAGGGGTCCCGAGTCAGAGGCGTAAGAGAGGCCTTCCTCACCGTTCAGGCTCACCTCCAGGTACGTGATAGTACAAAGCAGCCAATGTCAGAGCCTGAACGAGGAACCTCTCCAATGGACGAATTATGCCATCACCTGGCAGCACTTACACAGTCTGTCAAGGACCTGCAAGAGGGTTATAACCGACTTGAGGGACGTGTCCAGTCATTAACCTTGTCATCTCCTGCAGCTCCTGCATCTCCTGCTCCTGGAGGATCTTCTGCCTCACCGGCTGTAATGTTTTTGCCACCTGAACCCCGGGTACCAACCCCGGAAAGGTTTTCAGGCGATCGCAGCAAATTTAGATCCTTCCATAATGCCTGTGAGCTATACTTTGCCCTACAGCCCCGTACCTTCTCCCTGGAGGCTACCAATGTAGGCTATGTTATTTCTCTTCTGCAAGGAGAACCCCAGTCCTGGGCCCACCGTCTACTTGAACATAAGGATCCTTGCCTATCAAATCTGAACTTATTCTTCGGAGCTATGGCTGAGTTGTATGAGGACCCTCAGAAGACCAATACTGCCGAAGCGGCCCTTCATACCCTTCAGCAAGGCCTCAGAACGGCAGAAGATTATGCGTCAGACTTCAGACGCTGGAGTGCTGACACTGATTGGAATGACGCCGCCCTTCGCTATCAATTCCGATTGGGACTTTCCAATCCTCTAAAGGACGAATTGGCCCGTGTGGGGGTGCCAGGTTCTCTGGAAGCTCTAATTAATCTGGCTATCCAAATCGATCGGCGCCTAAGAGAACGCCGTTCAGAAAGAGCTGGTGAGCAACTTCGACCTATGTGGATGATGCCGCGAGTCTACCGCACTTCAGGGCCTACACCCTCAGTCTCTGCCCCACCTGCTGCTGACACTCCAGAGCCGATGCAGCTCGGCATGCTTCGGCCTTCTCTTTCTCCAGAAGAACGCCAACGCCGTCGGTTGAACGATCTATGCCTGTACTGCGGAGAGAGTGGACACTATGTGAGATCCTGCCCCGCCAAGAGCCGTAAGTGCTTAACTCTCTCTTCTATCAACCAGGAATCGAGTTCCTATAACTCCTCTCACCTGACTGTCCTTGTCTCCTTACAGCTTCCAGAAGGGGCTATCCGGGTACCCGCCATTATTGACTCTGGAGCCTGTAGCTGCTTCATCGACCAAGAGTTTGCTAACCAACTCAAGGTCCCTTTAAAGCTGAGATCTAATGGAATGGCAATCCATTTGGCAGATGGGTCACGTATAAAATCTGGGCCTGTCACTCAAGAGACTCTTCCCTTACCTGCCACCATATCTGGCAACCACAAGGAACTTCTACGCCTGGATGTTATCACTTCCCCCTTATTTCCTATCATTTTGGGAATGCCATGGCTACAGGCGCACAACCCCTGTATCAACTGGAAAACAGGAGAAATTGAGTTCCTATCCCCTTACTGTCGACAGCTTTGCTTTTTCCAACAACCTCTTCAACCACCTTCATTGCTATGCATGGAGTCTGATGATGAAGTTCGTTCCTCTGTTCCTGTGATCTATCATGACTTTCTAGACGTCTTCAGTAAAAAAGGAGCAGAGACTCTTCCTCCCCACAGACCATACGACTGTCCAATCGAGCTCCTCCCTGGAGCCGAAATACCTTTTGTACGAATTTTCCCCCTCACAGAGCTTGAACTCACAGCTTTAAAGGAGTACATCGATGACAGCCTAAGGAAAGGTTTTATTCGCCCTTCCACGTCCCCGGCAGGAGCAGGGATTTTCTTTGTGGAGAAGAAAGACCACTCTCTCCGACCCTGTGTGGATTATCGGGACTTAAATAAGATCACAATCATAAACCGTTATCCCTTACCCCTGGTACCAGAACTATTCCAGAGACTTCGTTCTGCTACCGTGTTTTCCAAGTTGGATCTACGTGGAGCATATAATCTGGTGCGAATCCGGGAAGGTGAGGAGTGGAAGACTGCATTTCGCACTCGTTTTGGGCACTTCGAGTACCTTGTAATGCCCTTCGGACTCTGTAATGCCCCGGCCACCTTCCAGCATTTCATAAATGACATTTTTCGAGACTTTCTGGACTTATTTGTCATTGTATATCTTGATGATATCCTGATCTTTTCTGTTACCTTGGAGGATCATCATGGGCATGTAAAGAGTGTTTTGGCCCGACTTAGGCAACATGGCTTATATGCAAAACCCGAAAAATGTGAGTTTAGCCGACAGGACATTCAATTCTTGGGTCTGGTTCTTTCCACAGAGGGCATCAAGATGGATCCGCAAAAAGTGTCTGCCATTTTAGACTGGCCAGCCCCCACGGACAAGAAAGGGGTACAGCGGTTTGTCGGTTTTGCAAACTTTTATCGGAAATTCATCAAGAACTTTTCTGCAATTATTTCTCCTATCACCCAGTTGACCAGACAGGGTATTCGGTTTCAGTGGACTCCTGAGGCACAAGCCGCTTTTGAAACCCTGAAGACCCTGTTTACCTCCGCACCTGTGCTTGCGACATCCTGACCCCGCTCTACCTTATGTCCTGGAGGTAGACGCTTCCGAGTCAGCGGTTGGAGCAGTATTATCCCAACGCCAAGGAGCCAAGGCCCTCTTGCATCCTGTTGCCTTTTTCTCACGTAAACTGTCTCCTGCAGAGAGGAATTACGACGTGGGTGATCGTGAACTCTTGGCAATTAAAGCAGCTCTAGAAGAATGGAGGTACCTTCTAGAAGGAGCAGCTCATCCAATCCTGGTATACACAGACCATAAAAATCTGGAATACCTGCGAGACCTGCGAAACGTTTAAGACCACGTCAGGCCAGGTGGGCTCTTTTTTTTTCAAGATTTTCTTTCCACGTTACCTATAGGCCGGGATCAAAGAACACTAAACCTGATGCGCTCTCCCGCATGTTCTGTGAGGCGGAAGAATCTGTGATTCCAGATACGATCCTGTCTTCGGGGAACTTCCTGTTGCTACAAGAAGACTTACTATCCCAAATCAAACAGGCGTCTAGAGGAATGCCACCTCTTCCCGGAGTTACTATACAAATTAAGGATGGACTTCTTTGGCACAACAATAAAATCTTTATTCCCGAAAGATTCCGGGTCAATATTCTGGGCCTCTGCCACGATCACACACTCGCTGGTCACTTTGGTATCCACAAGACTACTGAACTGCTCCAGCGTACCTTCTGGTGGCCTAGCCTGGAGAAGGACTGTAGGAAATATTTTGAGACCTGTGTCACCTGCATTCGGAACAAGACAACCAGAACTAAGTCTTGGGGTCTACTCAGACCTTTGCCAATTCCAGACAGGGCCTGGAAAATGATATCCATGGATTTCATTGTGGAACTGCCCCCATCCGAGGGTCACACTACCATCTTTGTAGTCGTAGATCGACTATCCAAGATGGCACATTTCCTGCCAATGAAGGGTACACCATCAGCCGCAGATACTGCCAAAATGTTCATCAAGGAGATTGTAAGATTGCATGGAGTTCCTACTAACATAGTGTCTGATCGTGGGGTCCAATTTACCTCCAAGTTTTGGAAATCCCTTTGTGAAAAATTGAGAATTCAACTATCCTTTTCTTCAGCTTACCACCCACAGACCAATGGCCAGACAGAAAGGACTAATCAGACCTTGGAGCAGTATTTACGCTGTTTTTCCTCTTATTCACAGGATGATTGGGTAACGCTGTTACCACTGGCCGAGTTTGCCTACAATAATTCCGAACATTCTGCTATTAAGCAAACCCTGTTCTTTGCCAATTATGGCTACCATCCTTCCTTCCTGGTCACCACAGTTCCCGAAGGGCCTGTTCCTGCTGTCCAGGACACGGTTAATTTTTTTACTTCCAATAACAGATTACTACAGAAAACTATGGCCAAAGCTCAAGAATGTAACAAGAGGTTCTATGACAGAAAGAGAAGAGGAGAACTGATCTTGGAACCTGGTGACAAGGTATGGCTGGCCACAACCAACCTAAAACTAACCTGCCCGTCAAGAAAACTTGGGCCCAAGTTCATAGGCCCCTTTCCAGTTAAAAGGAAAATTAATGATGTGACCTATGAATTACTGTTACCTGAGTCTTTTAAAATCCACCCTGTCTTCCACGTATCATTGCTGAAATCTACATTTCCAGACCCTTTCCCTGGACGGATCAATGGGCCTCCAGAACCCATGCTAATCGATGGAGAAGTGGAATTCGAAGTAGAATCCATTATTGATTGCAGGAAAAGAGGCAACCTAGTCCAATACTTAATTAAATGGAAAGGTTATGGACCTGAAGATAATTCCTGGGAGCCAGTAACCAATATTCATGCAAAGGACCTAATCCAAGCATTCAAACGTAATCACCCTGAGAAACTAGCCCGTTTGGGCATCCGGAGGCTGCCCATTGGGAGGGGGCAATGTAAGAAGAGGTTTTGTCAGACAGGCTCTGGCAGAAGATGAGTTAAACTCACAGGCTAATCCTGGCTCCACCCTTCTCATCAAGGAAGAGCACTATTTAAGCTGGATCAGCACACAGGTTCAGTGCTGCTTTGTCTTCAGCCTTGTTGACTTGAACCTGCTACCTGTATCCTGTTTACCAGTACCAGACCCGGCTTGTCCTGACTATCCTCTGCTCTCCGCCTGCACCGACCTCGGCTTGTCCCTTGACCTCCGCTCCAGTCTGCTCCTTCTGGCTCCTGTATGACCATTTGGCTTCTGACCCGGCTTGTCTCACCACGCTCCTGCCACCAGCACCAGTTGCCTGCATACCTGCTCTGGACCTACCCGGCTATTCCTGTCTGTGGACATCAGCCTGCTTCCAGCTACATCAGGCACTCGTGCTACTCTATACTCGGCACCTCCTGTCTGCACTATCAGGGGTCCCGAGTCAGAGGCGTAAGAGAGGCCTTCCTCACCGTTCAAGCTCACCTCCAGGTACGTGATAACAGTAAAGAGTTCTTTTAGGATTAGGTTTTGCAGAAAGTTCTGGCTATGGTTAACATTTAGGAGTTAGATTAATGGGTGCATTCAGGTTATGGGCTAGGTTTAGGGACCCCTGTTGAGCTTTAAAATTAGATTTTGATTTAGGTGAAAGGTTAGGCATAGGAGTTTAACTGAGCTTAGGGTTAGGTTTAAAGTAAAGTTAGTTGTAGGTATTATTTTAACCACTTAAGCCCTGGAAGATTTTACCCCCTTCCTGACCAGGGCCTATTTTGCGATTCGGCACTGCGTGACTTTAACGGACAATTGCGCGGTCGTGCGACGCTGTACCTAAATGAATTTGACGTCTTTTTTTTTCCCACAAACAGAGCTTTCTTTTGGTGGTATTTGATCACCTGTGCGATTTTCTGATCATGCGCTATAAACAAAAAAGAGCGTCAATTTTGCAAAAATAATAATATTTTTCACATTTTTTTATATGAAATTCCCCCCAAAAAAAATGTAAAAATCAAAATTTTTTAACATTTTCGGCCAATTTGTTTTATGCTACATATGTTTGGTAAAAAAAAATCGCAAAAAGCGTATTTTGATTGGTTTGCGCAAAAGTTATTGCGTTTACTAACAAAGGGAAAGATTTTTGTCATTTTTGCTGGGTTTTTTTAACGCGTAATGGCGGCGATCTGTGATTTGTTTTGTGGTACTGCGACATTGCGGCGGACAGATCGGACCCTTGACTGACATTTTTGACACTTTTGGGGTTACCAGTGACATTACTACAGTAATCAGTGCTATACGTATGCACTGTTACTGTAAAAATGACACTGGCAGTGAAGGGGTTAACTTTTTTTGAGAGGGAGGGGTTATGTGTGTCCCTAGGGGCGTGATTCTAACTGTGATTGGCTGTGGCTTGAGGAGTAGGAACAGATATCAACGGTCCTACATAGTAGAACCGTATGATCACTATTCCTACACAGGGGAGAATGACAGGCGGCTTGTTTACATTAGCCGCCTGCCTTTCTCCCTCCCCACCGACGATCGCGAGTGACCGGCGGACATCGGGTCCGCCGGTCACATGCGCAGGGGGGTCCGTGACCGTGCGGGAGCGAGCCTCCGGTGGCACGCGCTCGCTCCCTAGACCCTCACAGGCTAGCGTAGTAGTACTACGTCGCTTTGCCTGTGAGGGGCTGACCGCCGCAGTAAATAGTCGTGCGGCGGTCGGCAAGTGGTTAAGGTCTAGAGTCAGTAAATGTTAATATTTTTTCACATCCAAAAATATTAACATTTACTGGCATGGGACGCATGGACTTTACAAGGACTTTAAGTAGGGTTTATTTTTGGCATTACAGAATTTCATGATGCTGACTCCTGAGCTGACAGGGGAAGAGGGTGGGGGACAGGAACTTTTTTGTAAATACCATAAATTAATTAAGATATCCCCTGAAAATAAGCCCTAGTGTGGTTTTTGTAGTCAAGATTAACATAAGACCCGGTCTTATTTTCGGGGAGACACAGTACTCTGCAAACTTTCTAATGGTGGTTCAATCTTGCCAAACATGTTAATCACTGTCTAAATAATTTCTATGTCCTGATATTTTAAAAAAGATCAAAAAAGAAAAAAAGTGTACATTCAATGAGATCCCTGTGTTTCGTTATCACATGAAATCACACAGAACTACATAGTGAATTTTTACATTATCATATTTCATGTTACAGTTTCAGTTATTACTTACAAAGCACAAATTACAATGAAATCCAAGAAAAAGCAACAAGGCTTAGCAGATATTTTCCAAGATGTTACATTTATTTTAGTGCAATGCCTTTCTCACATGGTTATCCCTGAAAAATGTTTACAGGTAAAACACACTGGTAAACAATAGCACTGAACATGTTCAGGCAACAATCTCTCATGTATGGAGACTTTAGCAATCTTGCTATAAATATTACTTCTATTCACTTTCATTAGTCTGCATAATCTTTCAGTCTTAAGTAAACATAAAAAAAAATTATAAGAACAATATAATATACATATTTTATTGTTATAAAAAATATTTGCATAACATAAGATTTAAAAAAACACAATACAAAAATTACAAAAAAGTCACACACAAGAATAAATAAATTTTAATTCACAATCATATAGTGTTGTAGATTACATACAGTAGTCTCCACATATCCAGCACCCTGAGTTGCAAAAATCTTAGGATTGTTGACACTTGAAGGCAAATCAGCAGTTTTATTTAGCCCTTTAGAAAAAAAAAAATCAAGTATTACGTGAACCAATGTTTGCAAATCTGTCACAAGCAAATTTCAAGCATAAACAACCTGAATGACCTGACTAGGGTTATATGGTTACATAGGTCAGGTCAGCGGGTAAAATATGCACAGGAACTTAGCAACAAATACACACTTTTGCAATTAATTTTATTTACATCCCAAAAATATAAGCGGTGTAATATGAACTTCAAAAAAAATATACAGGGTGTGTGTGTTGGAATATGTACCACTCCGCACCCGAGAGCCGCACCCCACTCACAAGCCACTTACTAACAGGTAAGACCTCAAAGATGGAGGCCAGGCTGCACTTTAAAAAAAAGTGCAGCCAGACCTCCATTTTGAGGTCTTACCTGTTGGTAAGTGGCTTGTGAGTGGAGTGCGCACTCGGGTATGGAGGGGTGTAAATTCACACAGTGTGTAAATTAATGGTGTAAATTCACACAGGATTACTGGATTTTGGTGACACATGCATTTATTGATGGACTGTTTGCCCTGTGCACTTTTTTTCTCTATAAGGAATTTTCCTTGGATGCTTATGAATTAATTTATTTTTTTGCACATATTTATGTTAAACATACTTGTTTAAGTATCTGTTTTACCACTTGGTTTGCATTTTTTTGAATTATTGATGCACTAGCACTTTATCTTAAAAGCGCATTTATATTTGTTAATTAAAAGTAAAAATGTTGCAATGTTTTGGTTTTGCAGATTTTTTCCCTCACTACCTGTCTGGCAAAATGTTGCTTGACCAGAATAATTTGTATGTGCAATTATTTTCAATAAACTAAAAAAATGTTGTCCCCAGAACAAAAAGCGATGGAAAATCTCTCCAGTGGAGCCCCATACAGCAGTACAACCTGAGTTTACCTGGGTTCTTATCCCTCTTTACTCTGTCCAAAACAAAACATTGCTCGACCACTTGTCAAATCTCTGCAATTTTATTTATTCCCGAACTTGTACTAGGAAGTCCATGTGAATTAATAGAATTGGAGAGGGCATGTGCAGGCCAAACTAGGAAGATTTTTGACAAGCAGCTGAATACAGATATCTAACTGGATCAGGTACATGGGAGTATAAGACTGGGAAAGACTGGGAAAGCGACTAAATGCAGGTGATACCTTTTTATTGCTAGTATTCAAGGTATTTAATGCATTGTAAAAAACGTGCAGATTGTGGTGTGCCAGAGCAGCTTGTCAGGAGTAATTTAGTTGTCCACATTGCCGTGACCAATAAAAGGTGTATGAGCAATATTAATATATTCTAGTTAATCAAGAAGTCACTTACAGGTGAAGTACCAGAGGCATAAGTAGATTTTTGTATAATGTATAATAAATAAGCAATCTTGCTTTGAGAAAATGTCCCTGGAACGAATATACACAAATCAGAATGTCTTAATGTTTTCTTATCAGAAATAAAATTATATAAAATATAGGAAAAACAGCCCTTGCAGTTAGTTGCCCAAAGGCCATTTATGCTAGATGTGTTTGGAGAAGATGCTGGGACCCCTTCTTGTTGTCACATAGGACTGGATAATACTTATTTCTATGGAAGGTGATAAAAGGAAGCCAACGCTTTAAATTTGTCTACAGCTAAAACTCTTTTTCTACTTTTGGGAATTGTTAAAACCCCTGTCTGTTTTTTATTTATTTTTTTTGCTCTCTGTGCCCTGTAAAGGAGATTTTCCATTACCTACTGTAAGAGATTAATACCAAGAACTGAAAAGGAGGCAATCTCTCCAAAGTGAGGGGAAATCCAATGTAAGTTGTCACTGGAAAAGGGGTCTAAACGTTGAAGATCTCCCTACTATTTGATTGGCTTTTCCAATACTTTCTGTCACCAGGATAATAGTGATACAAATGATACAAATGTTTTAAATTGCAGTTTCATTAGTAAAAATGGGATTTTTGTCTTATCATAAAATCCATTTCTCTGATGTTCATTGACGGACACAGCTCTTCATCTTCTTGACCATAGGGTTATACTGCCCCCTACAGGAATAGGACACTAGGCAGAGAAAAAGCTTGAACACACCTTTGGGGCAGTCTCTGGGGGTATACTCCCACTTCCTGCTATAGGTAGGTATTCAGTTTTGTAACAAGCAGTGTCAGAAGGAAAAAACCCAACTTCAGGCGGGTGCTGTTTCCGTCAATGAACATCAGAGAAATGGATTTTACGATAAGACAAGAATCCCATTTTCTCTTTCATTTATTGAAGGACACAGCTCTTCATCTTCTTGACCGTAGGGACCTCCCAAAGCAGTGTCAAACGTGAGGGGTGGGAACAGCAGAAAAAACAAACTTTCCCAAGGCTAAACTTAGCAAACCAGGTAACCTGGAGCTCACCTGAAAAAACACCCTCAAAGAGGACAAGTCCTCTAAACAGCAGCCTGCTAAACTTTGCAGTCAAAAGAAGCATCCGCAGATGCCAACACATACACTTTATAAAACTTTGTGAATGTGTGTACAGACGACCACGTAGCCGCCTAAAAACCTGCATCACTGAAGCCTGATGACAGAAGGCCCAGGAGGCACTAAGCGCCCGAGTAGAGTGCGCCTTTACAGGGAAAGGAGGAACCTGACCCTTAATAGAATAAGCCTGAACCACAGTCTGTTTGATCCATCTGTAAATGGTCACAGCAGAAGCAGCCAGCCCCTTGTGAGGTCCATCCGTGAGGACAAATAGTGAGTCTGATTTCCTAAAAGACTCTGTAGCTGCCCGAAACACCATTATTGCCTGAACCACATCTAGGGAGTGCAAGGCAACTTCTTGAGGATGCTTAGGCTTGGGACACAGGGAGGGCAACGCTGCGACTCAGGCCAAAGCCAGTTTGTATGCGCCCTCGCGAGACGTTTAACTCGCAGGCCAGCCCCCGTCTAGTGGGGCAATGTCGCAGCCAACATAGTGCAGAGCTGCGGTCTGCACATGCTCACTGGCCAGACTGGAAGGATCTATATTATCTAGTTTGTTGCCCAGTCCAGCATTTGATTGTAGCTCTCACAGTAAGAAAATAATATAAAGCAGAAAAAATTCCATGTTAAAAGAAAAAAATTGCCAGGACCAGAGATCCCAGTAAAAAAATAGGTTTTACTCTTGACAAGGCAGAAAAAAACTGAATACCTATAGCAGGAGGTGGGAGTATACCCCCCAGGGACTGCCCCATAAGCGTGTTCAAGCTTTTTCTCTGCCTAGTGTCCTACTCCTGTAGGGGGCAGTATAACCCTATGGTCAAGAAAATGAAGAGCTGTGTCTGTCAATTAACGAAAGAGAAATAAGTATTTGATCCTGTACAAACCAACAATAATTCTGGCTCATGTGGCCAGTCCATTACCTTTACCCTCAGCTTCTTTAGCAATGAAGTGGTCGTCTTGGAGGTGTGTTTGGGGTTATTATCATGTTGGAATACTGCCCTGCGGCCCAGTCTCTGAAGGGAGGGGATCACGCTCTGCTTCAGTATGTCACAGTACATGTTGGCATTCATGGTTCCCTCAATAAACTGTAGCACCCCAGTGCTGGCAGCACTCATGCAGCCCCAGACCATGACACTCCCACCACAATGCTTGACTGTAGGCAAGGCACACTTGGCTTTGTACTCCTCACCTTGTTGCCACCACGCACACTTGACACCATCCGAACCAAATAAGGTTATCTTTGTCTTATCAGAATACAGGACTACAGTAATCCATGGTCTAGTCTGCTTGTCTTCAGCAAAATGTTTGCAGGCTTTCTTGTGCATCATCTTTAGAAGAGGCTTCCTTCTAGGACTACAGCCATGCAGACCAATTTGATGCAGTGTGCAGTGTATGGTCTGAGCACTGACAGGCTGAACCCACCCCCCCCCCCCCCCACCACCACCACCCCTTCAACTTCTGCAGCAATGCTGGCAGCACTCATACACCTATTTTCCAAAGACAACCTCTGGATATGATGCTGAGCACATGCACTTAACCTCTTTGGTCAACCATGGTGAGGCCTGTTCTAAGTGGAACCTGCCCTGTTAAACCACTGTATGGTCTTGGCCACCATGCAGCAGCTCAGTTTTAGGGTCTTGGCAATCTTCTTATAGCATAGGCCATCTTTATGTAGAGCAACAATTCTTTTTTTCAGATCCTCAGAGAGTTCTTTGCCATGAGGTGCCATGTTGAACTTCCAGTATGAGAGAGTGAGAGTGATAACACCAAATTTAACACACCTGCTCCCCATTGACACCTGTGACCATGTAATGCTAACATGACACCGGGGAGGAATAATTGCTAATTGGGCCCGATTTGGACATTTTCACTTAGGGGAGATAGGGGTGTACTCACTTTTGTTGCCAGCGGTTTAAACATTAATGGCTGTGTGTTGAGTTATTTTGAGGGGACAGCAAATTTACACTGTTATACAAGCTGTACACTCACTCCTTAATATTGTAGCCAAGTGTCATTTCTTCAGTGTGGTCACATAAAAGGTATCATAAAATATTTACAAAAATGTGAGGGGTGTACTCACTTTTGTGAGATACTGTGTATATATATATATATATATATATATATATATACATACAGTGCCTTGCGAAAGTATTCGGCCCCTCGAACTTTGCGACCTTTTGCCACATTTCAGGCTTCAAACAAAGATATAAAACTGTAATTTTTTGTGAAGAATCAACAAGTGGGACACAATCATGAAGTGGAACGAAATTTATTGGATATTTCAAACTTTTTTAACAAATAAAAAACTGAAAAAATTGGGCATGCAAAATTATTCAGCCCCCTTAAGTTAATACTTTGTAGCGCCACCTTTTGCTGTGATTACAGCTGTAAGTTGCTTGGGGTATGTCTCTTTAAGTTTTGCACATCGAGAGACTGAAATATTTACCCATTCCTCCTTACAAAACAGCCTGAGCTCAGTGAGGTTGGATGGAGAGCGTTTGTGAACAGCAGTTTTCAGTTCTTTCCACAGATTCTCGATTGGATTCAGGTCTGGACTTTGACTTGGCCATTCTAACACCTGGATATGTTTATTTGTGAACCATTCCATTGTAGATTTTGCTTCATGTTTTGGATCATTGTCTTGTTGGAAGACAAATCTCCGTCCCAGTCTCAGGTCTTTTGCAGACTCCATCAGGTTTTCTTCCAGAATGGTCCTGTATTTGGCTCCATCCATCTTCCCATCAATTTTAACCATCTTCCCTGTCCCTGCTGAAGAAAAGCAGGCCCAAACCATGATGCTGCCACCACCATGTTTGACAGTGGGGATGGTGTGTTCAGGGTGATGAGCTGTGTTGCTTTTACGCCAAACAATTTGCATTGTTGCCAAAAAGTTTGATTTTGGTTTCATCTGACCAGAGCATCTTCTTCCACATGTTTGGTGTGTCTCCCAGGTGGCTTGTGGCAAACTTTAAACAACACTTTTTATGGATATCTTTAAGAAATGGCTTTCTTCTTGCCACTCTTCCATAAAGGCCAGATTTATGCAGTATACGACTGATTGTTGCCCTATGGACAGAGTCTCCCACCTCAGCTGTAGATCTCTGCAGTTCATCCAGAGTGATCATGGGCCTCTTGGCTGCATCTCTGATCAGTCTTCTCCTTGTATGAGCTGAAAGTTTAGAGGGACGGCCAGGTCTTCGTAGATTTGCAGTGGTCTGATACTCCTTCCATTTCAATATTATCGCTTGCACAGTGCTCCTTGGGATGTTTAAAGCTTGGGAAGTCTTTTTGTATCCAAATCCGGCTTTAAACTTCTCCACAACAGTATCTCGGACCTGCCTGGTGTGTTCCTTGTTCTTCATGATTCTCTCTGCGCTTTAAACGGACCTCTGAGACTATCACAGTGCAGGTGCATTTATACGGAGACTTGATTACACACAGGTGGATTCTATTTATCATCATTAGTCATTTAGGTCAACATTGGATCATTCAGAGATCCTCACTGAACTTCTGGAGAGAGTTTGCTGCACTGAAAGTAAAGGGGCTGAATAATTTTGCACGCCCAATTTTTCAGTTTTTTATTTGTGAACAAAGTTTGAAATATCCAATAAATTTTGTTCCACTTCATGATTGTGTCCCACTTGTTGTTGATTCTTCACAAAAAATTACAGTTTTATATCTTTATGTTTGAAGCCTGAAATGTGGCAAAGTTCAAGGGGGCCGAATACTTTCGCAAGGCACTGTATATATACATACACAAATAATTTTCTGGTAAGCCTTTTTTACCCATTACACAATTTTGTTTTGGACATCTTCACTTTATTCACATTTTATTAAAATCTGTCTCCTCTGTATTTTTGGAGACCTGTCCATCTCCAAATATGAAAAGTGCTTATTGAGCATAATATACTTTTATGCTAAAAAGGCAATCCTACTCATATGGAAGAGTGTCACCATCCTTACCATATCCATGTGGCTACAGTCAATTAACAATAGCCTCTCACTTTATAAACTCACCTATGAGCTTCGGAAGAAGCCCTGTTTGTTTGATTCTGTTTTGGATCACTGGCTTTCTAACCCATTTACTCTTGCCTCTGTTACTCCAGACAGTCACTGAATGTAACTCCATACTTTGTATTTTGACCTACTGTTTGATCAGACTCACGATATTTGGTGTGTCATCTAAGTTACTATTCTGATATGTTTTGTGAAGCATTGGGATACAGCTCAGAGTGTTTTTTTCTTTTTTTTTTTTTCTTTTTCTTCTTTCTTTTCTTTTTTGTATTACTGTGCTTTTTTTTCTATGAAACTCAATAAACATATCTTTAAAAAAAAAAAAAAAAGACTGAACGGACATTTGCACATTTATGAAGCTGGAGATTGATTTTGGGTTATTTCGCAAGTGCTGGTTTACATAGAGCAGGGATAGGCAAACTGTGGCCCTCCAGCTGTTACAAAACTACAAGTCCTATTATGCCTCTGCCTCTGGGTGTCATGCTTGTGGCTGTCAGAGTCTTGCTATGCCTCATGGGACTTGTAGTTCTGCAACATCTGGAGGGCCACAGTTTGCATATCCCTGACATAGAGTGTTTCATTATATTGTGTTTGTGTGCACTAAAATTCACTTAAGGTGTATTTTTTACTGAAATTAGAGGTTTAATAAAGAGGAGTGTGGTTATAGTGTGACACAACAAATTGCAACTGCCACTATTTTGTTCTACAATGTCTCTGCCTTCAGTAGATATATAACCACTTAAGGACCGCCAACCGTACATATACTGTGGCAGGGCGGCCCTTAAGCGCAAAATCACGTACATGTATATGATTTTGTTTTACCCACTTGCCGACCGCCCGCCGCAGTTTTTCTGCGGCAGGCTGGCTTGGCTGCACGAATCAACTCGCAGGAGTGGTGCTGGGAGGCGAGCGCGGGCACCCGCTGACAGAGAAGGAAGGTCAGCTGTTGTATACAGCTGACCGTTGTTCTCTCTGAAATGATCACAGAGCACCTGTGATTCTTCTATATAGGATCACAGGTCTCTATGATCATTTCACAAGTCCCTCCCCCCACAGTTAGAAAACACTCCCCAAGGCTCACAATTAACCCTTTGATCACCCCTTAGGTTAACCCCTTCCCTGCCAGTGTCATTATTACAGTAAGTGCATATTTTTAGCACTGATTACTGTAGTAATGTCACTGGTCCCCCCCAAAACTGTCAAAAATGTCAGTTAGGGGTCTGATCTGTCCACCGCAATGTCGCAGTCCCGCTAAAAATCGCAGATCGCTGCCATTACTAGTAAAAAGAAAGATAGAAATAAAAATGTGTTTATTAGTTTGTAGATGCGATAACCTTTGCACAAAACCAATCAAAATGCGCTTATTGCGATTTTTTGGGGGAATGTTATATAGCAGAATGTGAAAAATAATGTTTTATTTTTTTCTGAATTTTCGCTCTTTTTTTGTTTATAGCGCAAAAAATAAAAATCGCACAGGTGATCAAATACCACCAAAAGAAAGCTCTATTTGTGGGGACAAAAAGGACAATTGTATTACGGTGCAGTGTCGCACGACCGCGCAATTTTCCGTTAAAGTAACGCAGTGCCAAATTGCAAATAATGGCCTGGTCATTAGGGGGGCAAATCCTTCAGGTCAAAAACTGGTTAAGGCACTAGGGGCCGCGCTAGCGCTGTGATTAGACACATCGGGAGCCAGTCCGCGGTTGTCAAGGAGACTTCCTATGTAAACAAGGTAGATGGCTGTTCTGTCAGACAGGAAGGGAGAGATTGTGTGTTCCTAGTAATCAGGAACACCGATCTCTCTCTTACTGCAGCCAGTCCACTCCCCCCAAAGTTGGAAAACATTCCTTAGGAGCACACTTATCCCCTTGATCGCCCCTGATGTTAACCCCTTCCCTGCCATTGTCATTTATACAGTAACAGTGCATATTATTTAGCACTGATCACTGTATTGGTGTCATTGGTCCACAAAAAGTGTCAGATTTGTACGCCGCAATGTCACTGTCCCGCTAAAAATATCTAATCGCTGCCATTACTTATAAAAAGAATAATAAAAAAAAAAAGTCCATAAATCTATCCCATAGTTTGTAAATGCTATAACTTTTCCGCAAACCAATTAATATACGCTTTTTGGGATTTTTACCAAAAATATGTAGCAGAATACAAATTGGCCTAAACTGATAAAGAAATTAGATTTTTTTACATTTTTTTATTGGGAATGTTTTATAGCAGAATGTAAAAAAATATAGCTTTTTTTTTTTTTTTTTCAAAATTGTCGGTCTTTTTTTATTTATAGTGCAAAAAAGAAAATCGCAGAGGTGATCAAATACCACCAAAAGAAAGCTCTATTTGTGTGGGGAAAAAAGGACATCAATTTTATTTGGGTACAGTGTTGCACAACCGCGCAATTGTCAGTTAAAGTAACGCAGTGCCGTATCGCAAAAAATGACTTGATCATTAAGGGGGTAAAACCTTCCGGGGCTGAAGTGGTTAATGTTTTGGGTGTTTAGGCTTAAAATGTGCTATTTAGCATAGGTACAAAGAGGGAAAAAAAATTGCAGCAAAAGAGTTAAGTAACATAATGTTCTGAATATTCCTAAACATGTATGTCAGCCCATATCTTTAACTTACTTTTCTAGAATAGGCTTCCATCTAAACTGCTATTCCGTAACTTCCTTGATGTCCTTTCAAGGATACGATCCGCTTCACTGTTAGAAATATCCTAAAAGCATGTAACAAAACTTTTTATGAGTATTAAGTTACATTTACTATATTTGTGCATATAAAAGTATACAGAACATTATACAATATATAAGACCTTTTCTTCACTTAAGGATGCTTTCCTAACTGAGACCCATACTGTTTTATAGAAGGAGCATTCACATTGCTGAAAGCATTCAGCACAAAGTCACATGCTCCTTTTCATGCTACTAGTGCAGACTAGAGAATGGGTGAGATCTTTTTATTGGTTGCTAATTTAACCAATATTTTACACTTAATCAATCATGGTTTAATTATCCAGTCAAAAGTAGGTGAAACCTTAGATTAAGTAACCATTAAACATGTCTTATGTAAAGCCAAAACCTTCTTCTAGTTTTGGTTAGTGTAGGGAATTAATACTACCCCGTCTGTTTTTTTTTTTTCTGTCTGTCCTGTATGGGAAATTTCTGTTTTTTTCCAGTCACAGGAACACAGCAGAAAGTAAGAGGAGATCTCTCCAAAGTGAAGGGTTTACTCATTAGAACATTTTCTATTACCCTCTGGGACAACTCAAAAATGTTGAATTTCTCATTGTTTTCTGTACAGGAGACAATGGCTAACAGGACAAATGCATCTCCATTCAACCTAACAAAGTTTTTTGCCAAGAAGAAGCAAAAATTGCAGGACCCACATATGAAGAGCTAGTAGTGACTTAAAAACAGCCAAAGGCGATTTTACTTAGTGACCCATTTTGCGGTGTTACAACCTCAAATTACAGTAAACCCACTCAAATTTGAGGTTGTAACACTGCAAAAATGTGTAAAAGACCACAATTGTTTCAGTTTTTTGTTTTACTTACCAAAGACAGCAGCTGCTTGGCACTGTGAGTGGATAACAAATTACGCACGCGGTTATGTATAGACTCCCAGGTGTTATTTTCAGATCGGCATCTGAAATAAAAAACATTTAGAACACATCAGCAATAACAGGTAAAGCCTAAACAGTGAGGGCTGGTACACACCAGATGCAGTGGGACTTCGTTGGGCAGCTATTCCAGCCTAGTCCCATCATATGGGCATGGAAAAATGCCTTGTCTCTTATATGCCCAGTTCATACCACTGCGTTGCAGTGGTTTTTGGGCCCAATGCCCTGAAAAAAGTACTGCGTGCTGTACTATTTTTCAGTGCAGCACAGTGCGAAGCAATCCACTGCCTCGCACTGCGCAGATGGCAATTGAACTTTATGAGACATCTATGTGACATCTCCATAAAGATTTCTTTTTAAAACACAGGAAACTGCGATCCGCTGAGCTACAGGTTAATGTTCAGAAGGGGAGTAATTCCCAAGATATGTCAACAGTTTAATATTTTCTACAGCAATGGATAATGAGAAATAGTGATGGTTCTATAAATTGGTTGCCCTCTACGACAGTTATGTTTGTCATTTACAGCTTTTCATTTACAGAATAATGGCATGTAATATGTGAAATGTTATTTATATGGGCCAATAGCTTTTACAGATTTTATAGGTTCTGTGTGTTGTGAGCATGCAATATTATATAGATCAAATACAAGCAATACAAGGAGAATTTCAATAGGTTTTAAAGGGCACAGTAACTTTTATTAGCTCTGTTCAAGCCCAGCTCCAGGCACCCTTTTGGTAAGGGTAAGGAAGGGGCATACTCTGTTGGGTTTTTATTGTTTTCAGTGTCACCATTGGAAAGATTTCCCCTCACTTTCCGTGTGGTTATAAGATTAAAAAAAAGCGAAACCTTGCTAATGTAGACATAGACAGCGATAAAACCAAAAAGTTTGATTGTTCACCACTCATCCCTCACTATCAGTCTCAGTAATAATGGCCATCTGAACAATTAAAAAGGGTGAGTCTCTTCAGCAGGGATAAAGAAGACGACAAAAAAAAAAAAAAAAATTGCAGGGATGACAATTCAACCCTACACTCAGGTTTAACCACTTCAGCCCCGGAGGATTTGGCTGCTCAAAGACCAGGCCCTATTTTGCGATTCGGCACTGCGTGATTTTAATGGACAATTGCGCGGTCGTGCGACGCTCTACCCAAATTAAATTGACGTCCTTTTTTTCCCACAAACAGAGCTTTCTTTTGGTGGTATTTGATCACCTGTGCGATTTTGATTTTTTGCGCTATAAACAAAAAAAAGAGCAACAATTTTGAAAAAATAACAATATTTTTCAAATTTTTTTATATGAAATTCTCAAAATAAATGTAAAAATCAAAATTTTTTAACATTTTAGGGCAATTTGTTTTCTGCTACATATTTTTGGTAAAAAAAAATTGCAATAAGCGTATTTTCATTGGTTTGCGCAAAAGTTATTGCGTTTATTAACTACGGAAAAGATTTATGTCATTTTAATTGTTTTTTTTTTTTAAATTGGGCATTTAAAAATGTTTTGGGGTCCCTTACCTTATTTTCAGAGGATAGTTTGTTCAACTTCCTCCTTCTCCCCCCTCTGTGGCCGCAGGCCCGGACGTCACTTCCGGCTTTGCATTGCATTGCGTCCTGGGAGATGTGTGTCATCAATCCCAGGAGGCAATGGGCATGGCCGGTCGCCCCTCTGATTGCCGCACGAGATTGCGATCGGCATTCTGGGTAGCCAGAAACCAGGAAGAGGGGACACAGCAGCTTCGGACGCCCACACCGGAGATGGCCGCGCTATGCAATCAATTTTAAAGGTAAGAAATTATCTACAATCAAATACTGTACTGTACTGTAATCTGTGAATAGTGTTAATGTAATTGTCGATATGTTAGGATTAAAGGGGTATTTTTATCTTAAAAAAGTATTTTCGGCCAGAACTCTGCTTTAAGTCAAAAACTGTTGAGAACTATAACTGTTGAACAATAGCTACATTGTTGCACTGGACTCACAAGGAAGAAAGTGGTCAATTCTAAAATGAACCACCTCAGTTAGAGATGAACCACATCAGTGAGAGACAGTTCATCCATCACTGGGCATTTTCACAAGTATATTTAACAGTTTCAGCGGAGCCATTATGCACACACAACAATCCTCAAAACTGTACTGGACTTTGGCAGGGGAAAATGCACATGACAGTGTTATACATGAATGACAGCTCTATCTTCATGAATTATAAATGAATTTGCTTTTAAGCAGGTGCCAAAAAACAAAAATGTGCTGCCTCTCTGCCAGGGTGAATTAATCTTTCCCAAAAAAAAAATAAAACAGTGAATTGTAGACGAAATATGCCACAAGAAACCAATTAGGTTATTAAAAACAGAAAGATAGGAAATCTGTAGATGAAGTGAATCCACAGAAAAATACAAACAAGTCAACAGAATAGTCATGCAGTTACGGACCTTTCCCGAAGGCTTCCCTTGAGAACTGGACTTGTCCCCAAATCCTGCAATGAATATGTGCTGGAACTGAGAGAAGAACCCAGAGTGCCATTATCCACAGATGAGTTAGCTTTTCTTGGGATGTGCAAATCATCTAAATCCAGATTGTCCTGTGCAACATAATGAGTGGCTTAAACACAGTAACACAAAATACTGCGTCAAATATTTTATATATACAGTAATTAACCTCAACTCTACTTAATGAACATTATTATTCTTATGAACTAATTATTATTAATATTAACTTGACTCTACTATTATAAAGCTACATTATTTTCTAGTTTCTCATACATGTTTTCTTTCTAATGAATACATTTATATTTAGCAAGGATTTCTTCATCTTGCCTGATACATACAAATTTTATTTTCTAGATTTTTTTATATATTGTATCACAGTGTCTGTTTTTTTTATATTGCATAACACTATTTATGTATATATTGCATAACTGACAGATCAGCATGATAAACCACTATTACATTGAATAAGAATAACAAGATCTATACAGTGACCCATAAGCTTGAGAAAGAGGTTGATCCCAGAAACAAGTTGCCTTGTAACCGCAATTTAAAATAGGTGGAGTTATTGACAGAGCTCTCGTCTACAATAACAAGGATGTAGACAACTGCCATGCTGACACGTTGGACTCTAATTGCTATCACATAGGAATTCCCACCGCTGGCCAAAGTGAATGGGCATATCACGCAGAGGGGATAGCTACAGAATCATAATAATACATCAATGAGTGCATATAAAATAATGTTTAATGCATTTGGATATCTTAAAGCACTGCAAACTTGTTTTCATAGTATAGTGCCGATCCTTTCCTATCTGTTTCGGGGAACTACTTCACTTCTCCTTCAAGCTCTTTGCTCTTTAAAACCATAGAGTTTATTACACAGAGATGTTTTTCTTTTATGCTATAAAAATGATCTTTTACGTACAAAGCTCCCTTGTCATAATTATTATTATTTTTCATTTATCTATAGTTATAAACATTACCTGCATGGGAGTCTGAGCAATGATTATCAGTTAATAGATTTTAGACAGCTCGTAGTTACATTTAAATACAATGCTGCAGAACCATACCTTTTCTGCAAATGTTGTGCATTGCATATCATCGAAAGTCAATGCTAGGAAAAAAAAACAAAAACAATAAAATTACATTATTGCGTTATTGCATTTTGTGCTTGGGCAGCAGAAAAACTAAAAATTTTCACAACTGCAACAAAATTAAAATGTTTGCCTCTGTGAGATCAACTGTAAAAGATGCATGCATCTCAGAACAAAAAATTGAAATTCAGTTACAGGAATAACAAATAAACAAGAAAAAAATAAAAGATTAAGAGCTGGTTCACACTACCACTACCAGAAAGTCGCCCCGTGACTTGAAGAGACTTGTTTAGAGACTTGGAAGAGACTTGGAAGAGACTTGGAAGAGACTTGTGCACTACTTTGAAGAGACAGGCGACTTTGTCTATGGGGAATGCCTGGCTAATCTCTTTCTTCTTCCTGGAAAGTCTGATAACAAGTTGTGTCAATTAAGATAAGGAGGCGACTCCCATTGAAGTATATGGGACAGTCGGATCACAGGTCGCCTCAAAGTAGTACAGGACCCTTTTCTGAAGTCGGAGCAACTTCAGTAGTGCCAATTAAGACGGCACTGATTGATTAACATTGCTTTTGTTATGTCAAGCTACCTGGGGCAACACAAGTTGCCTCACAAGTCGCGCTAGTGTGAATGGGCACTTAAAATGCAGTCCAAACAAAAAGAAAAACAATGTCATCAAAAGGCAATTTTAAGATCGGTTAGCCCATGTTGCTAATAAAATATGAGATTTTTTTGCGATAATGTCCCTTCTCCAGGCAGTATGTGAACTCTCCTTCTAACACTGTTCTTCATGTTACTCCAGAAACAGACTAACATTTACACTGTTTGGTGTGGCCGCATACTTTTTTAATTGTGTGGCACATGAAAATAAAATGAGAGCAACTACAAAAATCATCATATAATCATAAAAATTGCAAACTCAATCACCTCTTCTTAATTGATTTTCACTACTTGAATGACGCTTGGACTTTGGAGATTGCAGCTGAGATGAAGTTTTCTCACCCACTGGCTTGGATGAGTCAACCTGAACAGAAAGACCACTGAAGAATTACTATGAAAATATATTAAAAATACAACAGTAATTATAAGTCATTAATAATAAATGACAAGAAGAGCAAAAAATGACAGTGGGTGATAAAAAATGTCAGATTTGTTGTGTACACAGGGGAAGTCTCAGTGGGGATTTAAAAATGCAGAATGTAAGATTCTTTCTAGGTAGGAAGATACTGTATAAACTCCACATACTGTATGCTTCAGAATGTGTTTCTTTAGAAAAGGGGTAAGTATTGTTACAATAACGCCTTATCAACCTCCAACAGCAGTTTTCATTTGTGTAGTCCTATCCACCAGTACTGGTGAGGTACCAAGGCTACTACTACAGACCTATCCTTTTAAAAAAGAATAGTTCCATAGCTGTAATGCTGATCCTATGGCTTTAGTGCTTTTTAAATCACATGATTGGAAAAAGTATGCAAATTAGAAGTTCAGACTTTACTTTGATTTTCCTTATCTTCGTGCTTATTCCAGGTCCATGTTTCAAGGAATGTAAGCATTACAGCTTAGAAACTAGCGTTGTCAGAAGTGGGTCACCAATGATATCATATTTTTGAATTGTATTTTGCCAAGTGAGTTTCAATATGTACTTTTAAAGTGCATTATTATTAAAACACAGGATTATCTGCCAAATGAATTACATAAAGTAAGCATCTGATAGCAGATGGTGAATAGTTTTATGGTTTTTATAACTCTGGAAGCTATCATGTTTATGATAAGGTTAGTTTGTGACATCCCTTTCTTCCTAGTTCAATAAAAAAAAAAAAACATGTTCTTTATTGTTTTGCGATTCTGATAAACAGTTTGTTTTATCATTTTTTGCACTATAAATATCACTTTAAAAAAAAAAAAGGTTTCTATCTCCGCACCATCACCATACCAATAAAAAACAAAACTAATAAACTAAGATTAGACCACTAATCATGTTCCAGACCCACAAACACTTTTTATTATCTTTATTAAGTTTAAAACCCACTTAGAGGTGTCTGGAGGATCTTAGCTGCTCTCTGACACAAGGATCTTTGACCTTCCTGACTTCAGAGATAAGTCTTCCCCCTAAATCTTAGCCCCGCCCATTTACAAGCTAATTTTCCAATGAAAGCACCTCAGCAACTGTTTTTTTTTTATTTAATAAATTTTTAATGATTTTCAGAAGAAAAAAAAAGAAACATATTACAAACTCCAATATAACGTATAGCTGTATCAAAAAACAAAAAGAAAAAAAAAAAACTTTTCAAAAGTACAAAATTACATATATTACAACTAATATATGGTCAGTGCTGCAGCATATGGACTTGTAACAACAAGTGAAACAATAAATGATAAAGAGCCACCTCCCCACACCCCACCTGGGCTCAAGCTGCATGGGGAGATGGGACACCAACTCACGCTCACTCAAATTTGTTCAATCAAAAATTATTAATCAACCATATAAAAGCTGATTACAAGTCATAAACCCCCTAGGCAAGAATAATCAATGCAGCTTTCAGAATCAAATCATTATCATTACAGCAATTACAACTACCCGTACTGGAACTGTTGAAAAATACATAAAAAAACAGCATATAAATGCAAGACAACAAAAAAAAAAAAAGAAAAAAGGGGAAAAAAAAAGGGAAGGATACAGAGGGAGAGGAAAAGTTGGGGAAGGGAATTGGCGTCGGGGGGGCTCATATTCAAGCCAAATTATAAATACAATATAAGTACCGTGCAATACTTTGCTTTACTTTAAGGGTACATAAAGACATAAGAAGTTGACAATCTAGGAGTGACCCCCCAAAAGGGGAAGAAGCAGAAAGATCCACAAAGGCAGGGGTGGTCTTGAACTGAATCCAGGCGGCCCAGATTTTATAACCTCGATCAACATGACCCTTAGAAATAAAGGTTACATCTTCCATTAATGCTACTGAATCCATTCTATGCAACCATTGGCGAAGAGAAGGCGGTTTAGGTTTCCCCCAGTTGACCAGAATCAAGGATTTCGCAGCATTCAACAAATGAGGAACAATAGAAAGCTTGTATATCCTTAGGGGGTCTCTAGTGCAATGGAATAGGACAGACCAAGGATCCCGGGGGAGAACAAGGCCCGTAATGTGGGTTATAGTAGAGAGTATTGCTTCCCAATAAAGTTGTATAAAAGGGCAGGTCTACCAGATATGGGAATGAGTGGCTACTTGACCACAGTTCCTCCAACAAAGCGGTAAATAGGATGGAAACATAGCGTGCAATTTAGACGGTGTATAATGTCTCCTTGTTAGAAGTTTATAATTAATTTCGGCTGTTTTAGTACATAGGGAGGAGGACAATGCCAACTAAAGAATCTTAGATTTTTGAAAGTCCGAGAGTGGGGTGTTCAAATCATGCTCCCACTTAAGCAGGAAGCCTGGGATATCCGGGTAGTACAAGTTCAATAGAGCCCTGTAGAACAAGGGAATAGCGTGTTGGAGTGGCTGCCGAGTGCAAAGTATGGACTTTGCACTATGGAAGTATGAACAGGGTTTAGGTCTCAGAGATAGAAACATAGAAACATAGAATGTGTCGGCAGATAAGAACCATTTGGCCCATCTAGTCTGCCCAATATATCTGAATCCTATGAATAGTCCCTGGCCCTATCTTATATGAAGGATAGCCTTATGCCTATCCCATGCATGCTTAAACTCCTTCACTGTATTTGCAGCTACCACTTCTGCAGGAAGGTTATTCCATGCATCCACTACTCTAGATTACATAAAGGCTGAGGCAGTGACCACAGGAAATTTGACAGTTGATTGTATCTCCATTCATCCAGGGGAGAGGGCTGTCGTGGGTGCATAATGGCGCTTAAGGGCTTAATCCGATTACCTTTGAGGATATGGTGAAGAAGGAGCTCAGTTTTAGGTATCCAATGTCTAAAGCCTGGGTCCATGAGGCCAGGTGGAAATAAGGCATGGCCCAAAAGGGGCATGAGTGGTGAATTATAATCCCATGAAAATTTCTTGTGCAAAGAGTGCCATATAGCCAATGTTGAAGTAGTAAGGGTGGAAGCTGAAGAAGAAAGGGACCTATATTTGCGTGGACTCCAAGGGGATCTAGATAACTCGGCTCCACTCAAATCTCGTTCCAATTGGACCCACAGCTTAACATTGCTCATGCATATCAGGTCCGCTATCCTAGATAAAGCCACTGCATGGTAATATAATTTCACTTGCGGGAAAGCCAAGCCGCCCGTCGTTTTTGTACGATATAGGGTCGACCTGGCAACCCTAGGGTGTTTCCCTCTCCAGATAAATTTAGATAACAAACCCTGCAGAGTAGAAAAGAAGCCTACTGGCACTCCCAATGGCAAAATCTGGAACAAAAACCAAATTCGGGGCAATATGGCCATTTTAATAACATTAATCTTCCCCAGCCATGAATGCGAAATAGACAACCATCGCTGGAGAAGATCCTTAATACCATTAAGCAGTGGTATTAATGGTATTAATGGTAATTATAACGAAAGAGCATGTAAATTTTAGGTGTGAGATGAACACCCAGGTATTTCAGACTATGTAATTGCCAAAGGAAAGGGAAGGAAGATCTAATTGAAAAAGTCATGGGGGAGGGTACATTAATGTTTATAATTTCGGATTTTGTCATATTAATTTTAAACTTTGAAAGTGATTGATAATCAGTCAGAGCAGAAAGTAAATGGGGTAGTGAAAGGCGAGGCTGTTGAACAAAAAAGAGTATATCATCCGCATATGCGGCATACTTGTGTGTAGAATGACCAACATTAATGCCATGGATATGAGCATTAATAAAGGGGAAAGGGGACACTCCTGACGCGTTCCATTGAGTAAGGGAAAGGGTTTACTAAGGGAACCATTAATTTTGACCCGAGCGGTCGGGGAGGAATATAAGGAGAATATCCGAGATAACATTTTTGGGCCAAGTCCAAATTGCTGAAGTGTAGCATAAAGATAGTTCCAGTCCACCCTATCACATGCCTTCTCAGCGTCTGTAGAAAGGAGAAGTGTGGGCTGGGACCGTAGCCTCACATAGTGTATCAAAGAAATAGTTCGCAGTGAGTTGTCACGGGCCTCTCGGCCCGGGACAAATCCTGATTGATCGGGTGATATCCATTGGGGTATCAGAGGTATGAGGTAGGTGGCCAAAACTTTTGCCAGTAGTTTAACGTCTGCATTTAGCAGAGATATAGGGTGATAGCTAGCGCAGCATGAAGGGTCTTTATCAGGTTTTGGCAAGACTGAGATATGGGCTTCAAGTGTTTCAGGACGTAGTTGGGAATGGGCAGAAGTCGAGTTAGCGTACGCGGTTAAATGGGGCAAAAGCAAAGGGCTGAAGATCTTATAATAATGTACGGAAAACCCATCAGGACCAGAGGCTTTTCCTGTGGGGGTGGACTTTAGTGCCAGCTGAAATTCAGCCTCGGTGAAATCCTCCTCCAAGGCGGAAAACAACCGTGCAAGGAGAGTCGGAAGGTTGGATGAAGTAAGATAGGTGTTAATTCTGTCACGTTTGGAAGCATTGGAAAGATGAGAAAGACCTCCTCGGACATGATAAAGATCCGAGTAATATTCCCGAAATACTTTAGCAATGTCCGGGGTTGAGTGGACCAAGGAGCCCGCCCGCGTCTTAATCTTAGATATAAAGGAAGCTGAATATTTAGATTGTAAGGAGCGTGCCAGTTGCCTGCCAGGTTTATCCCCCATTCATAAATGGATCGGGATAATTTGTGCGCTTGTTTCTTAATATCTAGATCCAGAAGCGAGCAGAGCTCCCCCCGTTTAGGTTCCAACGCTTCGAAGTGTTGAATATGTAAAGAAAGTTTATGCTAATGTTCCAGAGCCTTAATCTCAAAGAGAAGGTGGTCTATTTGTTGGGTCCGTTCCCTCTTCCTCCTAGCCCGCAGTTCTAGGAGTACTCCCATACTAAAGCAGGAGGAGTATCTCCTATAAGATTTTCAGAAAAGTACTGTACAAGGGACGAGGATATAAAGGCCACATCTACTGGATTCGCCAGTAGTGAGTCAATTAAGCGCCATTGGGGGACCGGTTAGGGAGTGAGGGAAGTGCCAATGTAACCAATACTGGGGCGTGATCTGAAATGGAAAAATGGCCTATAGAAGTTGACCGTACCGGGGGGGAGATAGTGATTATTAAGGAAAATAGCATAAATTCGGGAATATGAATTATGCGTCTTTGAAAAGTACGAATAATCTCGCCTCTTAGGGTTTAAAAGACATCCATCAGTTGGAGATCATGCAGTCGTCTTTTAATAAAGGTCAATCGTTTAAACGAAATATTAGACTGACCCTGTGAAGTGTCAATAATTGGATCCAACGACATATTAATGTCTCCCGCCAAAACCAAAACGCCCTTCGCAAAAACAGCCAGTTTAGAAAGAACCTTCGACATAAAGGTTGGTTGGTTTACATTTGGACAATAGATATTCGCAAAGGTGCAGGTGGATGTGCCAATAGACCCCCTCAGAAATAAGTACCTACCATTATCATCAGCTAACATTTCTTCCAACTGAAAGGGTACATCCCTATTGAAGCCTATGGCCACCCCTTTGGCTTTATTAGTATCTGAGAGACCATAATACCATTTCGGAAAGGCGGAAGAAAAGAGGCGCACCAACATCTGGTGAGTAAGGTGGGTTTCCTGTAAGAAAGCCACCGAACATCGTGATTGCTGAAGTTCCCGCATAACCAGGTGTCGTTTGGTAGCAACATTTAGACCCCTAACATTATATGAGAGTACCTTCAGGGTGGCCATAACGACAATAAGAGATGCAACATCTCAGCAAAAAAATGAATTGACCCCGACGCCAGGGAGGTAGGAAGGAGAGGAAAGGAGAGGAAAAGAAAAAAAAAAATGTAAACTATAATCAACAAATGCATAATAGAAAATGGGAAAATCCAAAAAATCACGTACAAACCAGTACATGCAATAGTCCCGGCGGGGTGAACCAGGCCAAATCACTGACCAAGCTCCCAATGCAAGGCAAATATGGGAATGTCATGGTTGGTGAGGCAACCTGGGTGACCCCGCAAGGGCATGGGCGTAAGGCCCCAACATGGAGAGAAGAAAAAAAAAAAAAAGAAAAAAAAAAAAGGAGGGAAAAACCCCAAGCAGCAATAAATAACTCAATATATCATATGCACCACAAATATATTAAACAACAAAGAGAAAAAAAGTAAGGTGCAAATGAACACATAATACACGAGCAATGTCACCCGTTCAAGAACTCAAGAATAGAGGAAAAGTATCGAGCCTCTATCGTGTCAGTTACAAACATGACAAATGAAGTGATATAGCCCAAGAGGGAGCAGACAGAGCAGTCAGCCATTTTTCTGGGATGAGCCAGGGAGGGAAGAACGCGTCTTCTTAGACGGGGTTTTCCTCCAATGCGATTCAAGTTGAAAGGAAGGAATAGAATCATGCCATCCCGGCAAATCTGGGATTTGTAATTGAAGATCCTGACAGAAGGCTTTCAAATCTTCAGGGAATCGCAGCGTAGAAGACTTGACATTCCGAGTAGCAATTAAACAGGACGGGAATCCCCATTTATAGATGGCACCTTTCACCTTAAGATCTTCCAGTAAGGGTTTTAGGGGCCTTCTACGGTCCAAAGTTTCTTTGAGGAGGTCGGGATAAATGTGAAGAATTACCCCATCAGATTCTATTGGGGAAGTATTGCGCAGTTTAGCCATAATGCTATTTTTATCTTCAAAATAGTGCAGGCGACATATCACATCCTTCGGGAGTTCAGAAGAGAGATTGCGAGGCCGGAATGCACGGTGGATCCTATCAAACCGCATAGGCTCAGTCACGGACCTCCCTAGTATAGCATTGATAATACCTTGCACTGTGATAGAGAGATCCTCATCTCTCGTTGCCTCTGGTAGCCCCCGGATGCGCAAATTATTGCGTTGATTCCTATTTTCAAGGTCCTCTAGCTTATATAAAGTGGCCCTATGGGCAATAGCCATTTTGGTAACAGTATGCTGCAACTCTTTAAGGGCCTCCTCCTGAGAATCATTGCGTTTCTCAGATTCCTCTACTCTCACCAGTATAGGAGACATATCTGATCACACGGCCCCCAGATATTTTTTAATGGATTTCTCCATACTGTGGAACATCCCTGCTATTTCCCTTTTCAGGTCTTTCATAAGGGAGGGCATATCAAAGCCGGTGGGTGAGCCTGGGTCTCCCATCAAGTCAGAGCAGGTGGAAGAAGCCGGCGAGCTCCCGCTCGGCGTGGCTGTAGGAGAAGAGGGAGACCTGATAGGTATGTGTGCAGGACCGTGCTTACTGGCTATGCCCGGATCTTTGGCCAGGAACTTCTTGATATTGCCGAAGGGCAGCGATTTCAGCGTTGCTTGCTTCCCAGACCTCTTGGCGGTCGAAGAGCGAGTTTTAATAGCTTTTGAAGGCATTGCTCGTGGATGCTAGCCGGGGTCGGAATGGAGCTCTGCTTAGCTCTGCTTAGCCGCAGCCGTTCGGCGCCATGCGGAAACCACGCCCCAGTCATCCGCTGACATCCGCAATCCCATTGACATGCATTATGTCCGTATATCACCCGCAAACGGATGGGGTGATATACGGACATACGGAACGCCCGTGTGAAAGAGCCCTTAAAGGTAATAGAGTAGGAGATAATTAGACAGATAAGGGTAAGGAGTTCCATAGGATTGGTGAGGCTCTGGTAAAGTCCTGGAGGTGAGCATGGGAGGAAGTGATGAGGGAGCTAGAGAGCAGGAGGTTTTGAGAGGAGCGAAGAGAGCGATTTGGTTGGTGTTTTGAGACTAGGCAAGTGATGTAGCTGGGGGGTAAGTTGCGGATGGCTTTGTAAGATGTTGTTAGTATTTTGAATTTAATTCGTTGGGTGAGCGGAAGCCAGTGGAGGGCTTGACAGAGAGGAGCAGCGGACGCTGAGCGATAGGTAAGGTGGATGAGTCTGGCAGCAGCATTCATAATAGATTGAAGGGGGGATAGCCTGTGTATAGGTAAGCCAATGAGAAGGGAATTGCAGTAGTCGAGGCGCGAGATGACCAGGGAGTGAACTAGGAGCTTTGTTGTGTCTTTGGTTAGAAAGGGGCATATTTTGAAGATGTTGCGGAGGTTGAGGCGGCAAGATTTGGACAGCGATTGGATGTGGGGCTTAAAAGGGAGTTCAGAGTCCAGAACAACACCTAGGACCTTGGCATGCGGGGATGGGCTGATAGTAATGCCATCGATATTGACAGAGAGATCAGGGGCAGGGGCACGTGGTGGAGGAAAGATTATAAGCTCGGCTTTGGATGGATTGAGTTTGAGGTAATGGCGTGACATCCAGACTGATATATCAGATAGTAAATTAGTGATACATGAGGAGACTGAGGGAGAGAGCTGAGGGATGGATGAATAGATTTGAGTATCGTCAGCGGCTATCAGCTGACCTAGAGAGGACGTGTAGATTGAAAATAGGAGAGGTCCAAGAACAGAGCCTTGGGGGACCCCAACAGAAAAAGGAAGAGGAGAGGAGGAAGTAGAATTGTAAGTAACGCTAAAGGTGCGGTTGGATAAGTAGGACGATAACCAGTAAAGAGTACAGTCACGAAGACCAAAGGCGTGGAGTTTTTTGAGGAGGAGGGGATGGTCAAACGTATCAAAGGGAGCAGAAAGGTCCAGGAGTAGGAATACAGAGTAGTGTCCATTGGTTTTGGCAAGAAGGTAGATCGTTTGTCAGTTTTAGGAGAGCAGTTTCAGTGGAGTGTTGAGGCCGAAATCCAGACTGAAGGGGATCAAGGAGGCTATTCTCGGGCAAGGTGGTCGCACAGTCGGTTGTAAACCAGACATTCAAGGAGTTTGGATAAAAAGGGGAGCAGGGAAATAGGGCGTAGGTTGTTTAGATCGGTTAGGTGCTTTTACTAAGGCATACGATGAAGGAACACAAAATCCATTTCTTCCCCCTGTCAGAACTGAGATCTGCCTTGTTTACATAGGCAGATCACCAACGATCGGGTGGGTGCCAGCGGACATTCAGTGCCCGACACCTGCAGATCAGCTTCTGCTGTGAATAATCACAGCAGAATCGGCCTGCCGGTGGGACGTGCGTACCCCCCTGCAGGCTTAAGTGCAGAATCATGTATTTTTTTTACGTAAAACTGCTATAGGGCAGGCGGCCAGTGGTTAAACAAATCTCCAAAGCCTGTGATTGTTCCAGGGACTGTGGAGATAAGTACACATTAACCACTTCTGGACCGGAAGGATTTACCCCCTTAATGACCATGCCATTTTTTGCGATTCAGCACTGCGTTACTTTAATGGACAATTGTGCATTC
Source organism: Pelophylax lessonae (assembly GCF_965119305.1). Lineage (NCBI taxonomy): Eukaryota > Metazoa > Chordata > Amphibia > Anura > Ranidae > Pelophylax > Pelophylax lessonae. The sequence continues at coordinate 379,271,453 of NC_138768.1, forward strand.
CTGCGACGCTTTACCCAAATAAAATTGATGTCCTTTTTTCCCACAAATATAGCTTTCTTTTGGTGGTATTTGATCACCTGTGCGGTTTTTATTTTTTGCGCTATAAACAAAAAAAGAGCGACAATTCTGAAAAAAAACAATAATTTTCACTTTCTTCTATATAAAATTCCCCCCAAAAAATTTTAAAAATCAAAATTTTTTTAACATTTTAGGCCAATTTGTTTTCTGTTACATATTTTTGGTAAAAAAAAAAAAAAAATCGCAAAAATCGTATTTCGATTGGTTTGCGCATAAGTTATTGCGTCTACTAACTACGGGAAAGATTTATGTCATTTTTATTGTTTTTATTTTTTTACCAGTAATGGTGGCGATCTGCGATTTTTTGTGGGATTGCGACATTGGGGCGGACAGATCAGACCCCTAATTGACATTTTTAACACTTTTGGGGGGACCAGTGACATTGCTACAGTAATCAGTCTCAAAAATATGCATTGTTACTTTAATAATGATACTGGCAGGGTAGGGGTTAACACAGTAAGTGATCAAGGGGTTAAACGTGTACCTAGGGGCGTGTTTCTAACTGTATGGGGGCAGGGCTTTTGAAATGATCACAGAGACCTGTGATCCTACATAGAAGGATCACAGGCACTCTGTGATCATTCCAGAGAGAAGAACAGTCAGCTGTGTTTACAACAGCTGACCAATCTTCTCTCTCAGCGGGGAGTGATCGCCAGTGGCAGGCGGCAATCAGAGCCGCCTGCCCCGTGCATCGGAATCCCCGCTGCCAAGTGGGGGTAGGCGCGCACCTGCGGCGTGCACGCTCGCCCCCTGGCTTCAGGCGCACGACTGATGTAGACCTATGTCGGTTCGCACAGGAGGGATTGCCTGCCACAGTAAAACTGCGGCGAGCGGTCCGGAAGCAGTTAAACATCATCCTCTTTTTTTACATAAAAAAACTGAAGACAGCATTCTCCTTCCATATTTTCTGGGAAAGAATTTAGGGAACATATTTCCTGTATAGAAAGGTAAATGTATTATAAGATTGCTTAAACAACCCTGAAGAACAGCATACCAAAACAATTTTCATCAACAAGGTGCACTTATTTTTTTAAATACTTACATGTCGTACAATAAATGGGGGTTTTGTTTCTGTGTCTGACTTAAATTCATAACTGCCCAGTTTCAAATGAGCAAGGCGTTGCTGATTGTCCTTATTAAGCTCACACATTCGCCGTTGGGCATAAGGTGAAGGAGATCGGGACTTTGATGACCTAGTAGGACTTCCGTAACTTTGTTCTGGGCTGGAGTAACTTTTTGTTGGCATTCTTGATTTTCGTCTAGGAGAATTCGGCAAAGACCTCTGACACTGTATTTTGCTTGACTAGAACAACAAATAGGCCCAAATTGTCATATACAAATGTTGTCATAGAACTTGCTTGAGTAACTGAGTAACAGATGATTCAATGTTTAACTTACTGAACTTTTTTTCTTGAATTCTTTTGGCTTTTCTTTTATTGTTGTTCTTGTAGAAAACTCGATTTTGGGTGCAATTCCCTTTAAAAAGAGAGATTTAGAAAATGACTGTCAAAATACATTTTTAGATAATAGAATTGTGCATTACAAAACTTTTACAATACCTTTTAACTTGATTTTCACAATACTAACCTTGTGTTATAATGTTTATTAATATTATCATCAAGCTTTATTAACTGTATGGAGAATTAACATATTACACAACAATCAAAATAAAGAATGGTGCTCGCAAACTAATTACATAGAATATATAACTGACATTCAAACCTCGTGAATATTCATGTAGCCATGAAAATAAACAGTGATGTCATGATGCAATATTTAAAAGACAATTACAATAAAATAATAAATTGAACCAAAAAATATGAAAAAAAAGAATGTGAAAGAGAGTCCAATGTGACAATTCCCAACACCAAATAAGTGCTTCAATATGGGGATATTCTCTAAGTCTTCATAGCTGGTGCTCAAGTGATGGACGTCAACTCACCAGAGGTGTTTGACCGCTTTTTACAGGAAGGTCAAATATCGCTTAAAATAACCAGTAGGGTTCCTCAGCTGCAATCTCTCCATCAGTGTATGGTTTGGATGGTTGAAATGACTCCACAGGAGACATAATTAATAAATTCCATAGTGTAGTATGTTTATTTGGTGATATTAAAAATAAGGTATAAAAGATTTTGCACTCACATGGATTTGTGCCTGAACCGGCACTTGGTGTATACGGCATGTGCGGATAATGCCTGTTACTCTGGGGCTGGCATGTGATCCACTCCTCGCTCTCACCACCAGGCCAGATTGGAAGTCCCACAAGACCCGGAAGTGACGAATCCCCCGCTCTTATGTACGTTTCACCATGAGTGGCGTCTTCAGGAAACGACGAACCGTCTAAATCTATTAGCATAAAGTGTTTCCTATTGGTTGGGCTCCTCCAATATGGAGGACAGGTACAAATAGCTAAGTATTATGAAGGACTGTGCCTCGAGAAACACACTCATCCGCCAAGACCATATACACCATACAGCAATATAAAAGCAATTTACATTGATTAGAAACAGATTACACGTATATAAAATAGATAAAGGTGGTGGGGTGTCACTAACCATGCACCTTTATTAGAAAGACTTGAAGAATATAAACACGAGGTTGACTAAAAAAAAATATATATATACAAAAGTTGAGAAAAATGTAACAAAAATTGCAAGAAAAATAGTTTTTTTGTAGGCATGCCTAATTGAGAAGATGGATCTCCTCTTAAAAACAAAAATAAAATAAGAGGTCGGTGGATATTGGATCATGACATCACTGTTTATTTTCATGGCTACATAAATATTCACGAGGTTTTAACATTATTTATATATTCTATGGAATTAGTTTCTGAGCGCCATTCTTGATTTTGATTGTTTTGTACTTGCAGGTGATTTATTCACTTATTTAAAGGGGCAGCTACATTTAATACACATCACAATTTTTCAGACAGCCATTCTTCAGTAATATTTTTTTCTCTAAAATATTACACAGACAACGGGGTTGATTTGCTAAAAGTGAAGAGTGCAAAATCTGGTGCAGCCCTGCATAGAAACCAATCAGCTACCAGGGATTTGCAAAGCCTAATTGAACAAGCTGAAGTTAGAAACTGATTGGCTACCATGCACAGCTGCACTAGATTTTGCACTCTCCAATTTTAGTAAATCAATCCCACTGAATCGGATGTGGGCAGGGAGGGTGATCGGCACAGCTGAAGTTAGAAGCTGATTGGCTACCATGCACAGCTGCACCAGATTTTGCACTCTCCACTTTTAGTAAATCAATCCCACTGAATCAGATGTGGGCAAGGAGGGTGATCGGCACAGCAGGGGGACAGTTACTAGAACCGATCCCCTGTATGGCTCTCTGCAGCAGCTGAAAGCTGGCTTCTTCTCCTCTACCTCCAGCAGGCTTTCAGCTGCTGCAGAGAGCCATATAGGGGAGCGGTTTCAGTAATTGCCTCCCCCCCCCCACCCTTCCTGTGCACCATTAGTTTTCCCCTGTTGCCCAGCAGTGCACCAGCTTTCCTTCTCTACTTTCCACTGGCAACTGCAAGCACACAATAGGATCCTTTAGTATGGAGAGTGGGGGAAGGGTTGGTAAATATGTCACATTTACCAGCCCCTTCCTTTCCTGAATGAACACAATGAGTAATTGGTATGGATCACTCAATGTATTCATTCCCTCCTGAAGAATAGAAAACTGTGGTGGAAGGGGGGTTGTCAGGTTGACTGTATGGTGCCCTGTGGTTTCTAACAGCAGCCCTGCCAAAGGCCGTAAAAAGCTTGAAAAGTCTCAAATTTCTGCAACACCATCATAGGCTGTGTTTTGTGAATGGCAAAGCATGGTGGGTGAGCAGTGGCATAACATCAGAACTGATGTCTATCATAGACTCTCCAATGCATTGAGGAGCCAGAACTACATCTACCCCTGCACTGTCTAGGGAGACCAGTAGAAGGGTTTTTCTTTACTTCCAGCCAGTAATAATTTTATCACAGTGATGAAGATATACAAGGCTGTAAGAGACTACACATGGTTTGATCATGCCCAGAGCTGGGCTTTTGTAACTCTTATGCTATACTTTTGTATAAAAATAAAAAAATAAAATGATAATAAAATAATAATAATAATAATAGTAATAAAATTACCACAATTTATTTTAAAGTCCTAATGTTTGTACTTTAGTAATGGAGTCTGAATGGGACAGGTTATCATCAGTCTTGCACTTTACATTAACATATTTAAGAAATAATTGAGTGGTATTTATGGATGGGTGCAAACTGTGGTTGAAGTGTTAAGGCTGTGATTTGTACTGTGTTTGTTAGCCATAGCTTTCACTCTGATAATAGGGCAAAACCCCCAAAAAAATATTTTCTTATGTTTTTCGGGTGTGTTCAAGGCTTGTTTGTTACAAACATTTATTTCTGAACACTTCATTGTATTTTGGAAAAAAAAAGTCTATAGGGTTGATTTAATAAAGGCAAAAAGACTGTTCCCTTATCAAGGAATGTTTCCCCAGAGCTTAGCTAATGAGGTGAAGTTCTTCTGACTTCCATAATCCAATCATGTGCAAACAAAAATACTGGTTTGTTTTTTCTTGAAACTTAATTGGGTATTCTTTGCAAAGAAAAATTTCACCACATTCACTAAGCTCAAGGGAACATTCCCTTCCAAAGTGCAACGTCCTTTGAAAAGCGACCAGCCTATTTGCCTTTAGTAAATCAACGCTCATATGTACTTTATGGCTTTCCGAACATCCTGTTTAGTAGAGTGAAGTTTCAGTGCAGACTCCTAGCTCCTTTCTAAACAAAGAAATAGTGTTAGAATAGTAATCACTGTTTTGAAAGTGCAGTTGCCCCAATATCTTGAAAGAGACTGTATGAGAAAGAGACTGTATGTATTAAGGTATGGCCTGGGAGGCAAAGGGACTAAAACTCACCATTATTTCACACAGTAATGTAGGTAACTAAAGTGTTATCAGGATGTTTACAGATGTAGATTCTCGGTGGCAGGGCATATACACTATATTACCAAAAGTATTGGGACGCCTGCCTTTACACACACATGAACTTTAATGGCATCCCATTCTAAGTCAGTAGGGTTCAATATTGAGTTAGCCCACACTTTGCAGCTATAACAGCTTCAACTCTTCTGGGAAGGCTGTCCACAAGGTTTAGGAGTGTGTCTATGGGAATGTTTAACCATTCTTCCAGAAGCGCATTTGTGAGCTCAGGCACTGATGTGGACTTTAATTCATCCCAAAGGTGTTCCATTGGTAAGAGGTCAGAACTCTGTGCAGGGCAGTCAAGTTCCTCCACCCCAAACTTGCTTATCCATGTTTTTATGTACCTTGCTTTGTGCACTGATCCAAATAATTTGGTAAAGGGGGATTATGGTGTGGGGTTGTTTTTAAGGGGTTGAGCTTGGCCCCTTAGTTCCAGTGAAGGGCACTCTTAAGGCGTCAGCATACCAAGACATTTTGGGCAATATCATGCACCCAACTTTGTGGGAACAGTTTGGGAATGGCCCCTTCCTGTTCAAACATGACTGCACACCAGTGCACAAACAAGGCCTATAAAGACATGGATGAGTGAGGTTGGGGTGGAGAAACGTGACTGGTCTGCACAGAGTCCTGATCTCAACCTGATAGAACACCTTTGGGATAAATTAGAGTAGAGACTGCGAGCCAGGCCCTCTCACCCAATATCAGCGCCTGACCTCACAAATGCGCTTCTGGAAGAATGGTCAAACATTCCCATAGACACACTCCTAAACCTTGTGGACAGCTTTCCCAGAAGAGTTGAAGCTGTTATAGCTGCAAAGGGTGGGCCAACTCAATATTGAAAACTAGGGACTAAGACTGCGATACCATTAAAGTTCATGTGCGTGTGAAGGCAAGCGTCACAGTACTTTTGGTACTATACTGTAGGAAACACTAGAAATGTTATATGATGATTGCTATAACTAAGATTTCACAATAACGCAGACCAACTACCACACGTTGGATTATTATAGTATTAGTATTATAGTATTAGTATTATAGTGGACTATGTGTTTTTTTTGCTCTATGGTGTGTTGTAGACATGTTTTACACATTTCACATGCATTACTATTCATAGTGCAGCATCTTTAGTACAGTTTTCATCAAACACATCTTCTATAGGAGTGAAAGATAATGCATGCAATATGCTTAGTTTTTAATGTAAAAGGTGTGAATGCAGTCAGGGGCAGCAAGTAGAACTAAAATGCAGAGGTGTACATGTACAGTAGCTTAACAGCAACACTACAAAAATAGCACTTTCATTAACCATAAGGCCTATGGCTACCTGGAACTTTAAATGGCAGCTTAATATAGCACATAATGGATTATGAAATGAAATCGCACAACACACAAAAATGCTGTACTGTGTACAAAAAGGGAAGCATTGATATTTAGACAGGGCAATGTCATACAAAGGACCAACAGGTCCCAGTCTTATCTGGCATACAATGATTTATTATCTCATTTTATAACCCACCAAACCATAATACTCAGCTGTGGCATGACTAAGGTTGAGCAAGCTGGCTGTAAATTAAACAGGTTGGAAGTACTGCTTGAAACAGAAAAATTACAGCAGTAAATAATATGACATATCTGTCCAGCCAAGGGCAGAAGATCTTCTAAGGAGAAGATCTAAGTGAACATAGAAAAGGAAATAGGAAACCAAGGTAAATGTACAATGTATTCAGAGATACAGAAGAAAAAGTGCTTTGTGGCTGATGTTAACAAATATTTGTAGAGATGCAAACCATTTCTTTACATTAACATAACATATTAAAAGACAACTGTACTGAGAGATGGATAATTATCTTTTAGCCTATAAAAGGCATTTCAAAAAAAGCTGTCACCTTTTTCTGTTCTTGTTCAAAAATTAGAGAATACATTTATTCAGTTGATATTACCAATCCAGCCACATCTTTAGGCCTCTTTCACACGGCCGCTCCGATTTTTTCTTCCGCTCCGGCACTTTTTTTTTTTTTTCCCACGGACACGGATGACACTTGTGTCATCCGCTCCGTATGTCCGCATATCATCCCATCCGTTTGCGGATGATATATGGACATAATGTATGTCTATGGGGATTGCGGATGTACGCGGATGACACCGCTGACATCCGATTTTGCATCCGTTCCGTTTTTTAAACGGAAGAAAACTAGGGTTCTGTTCCGTTCCAAAAAACGGAACAGAACTGAAAGGACACAAATCGGATGTCAGTGGATGGTCATCTGCTTACATCCTCAATCCCATTGACATGCATTATGTCCGTATATCACCCGCAAACGGATGGGGTGATATACGGATATACGGAACGCCTGTGTGAAAGAGGCCTTATTCAAGCTTCTATAAGTTAGCCAAAAGATGTTTATGTAGTTATTAAACCTTATTATTTATATTTCACATTGCATTATATACTTGCAATTAATGGTATATATATAGTTACTTTCTTTTTAACCAAATACTTATCAAACCATAGGTTTAGTAACCTCTAGTAGTAGTTAAATTCTGGATGGACCCTCTCCACACTGCTATCCACCCTTTCCAACAATCTGTGCAATGAAAACTGGGATTTTTAATTCACACATATTGCAATACATGCTTAAGCTGCCCTTCTGTGTCAAAGTTTTCTCTAGTAGTAGTTAGTCACATTCAAATGAAATTCTGAGACATTTCATAGCTATCCAAGCCCCTTTCTCATTTCTAAGGAGCGTCAGAGAAAATACCCCAGCATTTATATCCACACAGGTAGTACAGATAGTACTTAACTAATCACCAAGGAAAGGGGCATGTTATTGTCCAAGAACATGATGGGAAGTGTGAAGGTTGTGGAACCACCCTGTCCTAGATACATAAGGCCATCCTTAGTGTCCAGAACGCTTCATAGGTGCTTTTACAACCATTTTTTTGACAACCATTTAATAAATTCAGCCAAGGATTTTTGGCTGGGTATTGTTAGTCAGAGGTAGTGAAATTATCATACAACTGTCTAAGATCGAATGCCTCGTACACACGCAACAATTATTGGCCGACCGATCGTCCGACTTTTGTCCAGAGTTGTGTTTTGTTGGTTGGAATGTGCCTAGACTGCACACGAATTTTCTTGGCCAACAAAAATCTACTTCAGAAGTGATGTCATGTGCTGGTTTACTTTCCGTGTGTTTTTTCTTCTCTGAGCATGCCCAGTCTTGCTCATCAGATTTTTCCCTGTCGAAATCTGTACTGACTGACGGAAAATCGGCCGTTGTGTTGACGGCCAACAAAAATTTTATAGCCTGCACACCAGATTTTTTTTGGCCGAAAAGTCGGAGTCGGTTGTCGGAAGCATCATACTAACAAGCCGAAAATCGGCCGATCGGACGTTGGCCGAAAATTCACGGCCAATTATCGACGCGTGTGTACGAGGCTTAAGACAACATTGTAAATATAGCAAAAACACATAAAAGAAATCAGCAGTGGCACAGTGATGTATGCTCATTGGTTTTATCTGAACGATGAGAGAAGAACTATTTCTGGTCACCTGGCAGCTACATAATCAAGTTAAAAATTGTCCTAAACCAAAATTGAGTTATTAGTGTTTGGAGAGCACACATGTAATAAAACAACTTAACAGCTTATTCATTCAGGAAATAAAATCTGTCTCACACGTTCATTTTTGAATCTCATTTTTGGCAAGTTCATGTATTTCAGTAACCAGATACAGTCCTCTGGTTTCACCCTTGTGTGCCCTAAGTATAATGAACTTAGTTGGCTGACAGTAAACAGCATAGTGAACTTCTGACTCATGGCAAGATAACAAATCCTTTAAAAAACAGGCCTACTCAAGATAGCTACTACACCAGTATTGATGCCGTAGACATTTAAAAGTAGCCTTATGTTTTGACCAGCTAAATTTGTAGATTTTAATATATATTGCTGGAAATAACATACAAAACAACACTACTGCTGAACTAGCTCAGCTACGCCTCGTGGCTTCTTCTTGCAGGCATCCTACATTCAAAAGAACCAAGCAGAGTAGTCTGCTTGTCCAGCCTGGAGATAAACAAACCCACAAGGATGTCAGAACCAAGAAGGTACTCCACACCCAAATTTGTCATAGCACAAAGTGGGACCCAAATCTTTTAACAAGGGATTCAAAAGTGCACAGCAGTAAATGTTGTTTAACCACTTGCCGACCGGCCGCCGCAGATATACAGACGGCAGGTTCCCGCGAAATGACATACCGCTACGTTTTTTCGCAGTAGCGGTCATGGGGGCGTGCGATTGCTCCCTGTGGAGACAGAACGGCGGTCTGCCATTGTAAACACAGCAGACCGCTGTTCTGTCAGCAATGAACACAGGGATCCTGTGTTCCTCCTATTTAATAACACAGGTCTCTGTGTTCATTCCATAAGTCCATCCCCCACATAGTTAGAAAGCACCCCCTAGGGACACATTTAACCCATTGATTGCCCCTAGTGTTAAGCCCTTCCCTGCCAGTGTCATTATTACAGTAACAGTGCATATTTTAGCACTGATTACTGTAGTAATGTCACTGGTCCCCCCAAAAGTGTCAAAAATGTCAGTCAGTTGTCTGATCTGTCTGTCGCAATGTCGCAGTACCACTAAAAATCGCTGATCACCGCCATTACTAGTAAAAAATAAATAAATAAATAAAAATAACAAATTTTTCCCCTAGATTGTAGACGCTATAACTTTTGCGCAAACCAATCTATATACACTTATTGGGATTTTATTTACCAAAAATACATGGCAGAATACAAATTGGCCTAAAATGATGAAAAAATTTGATTTTTACATTTTTTTTGGGAATGTTATATAGCAGAAAGTGGATCTTTTTTTTTCAGAATTGTCACTCTTTTTTTGTTTATAGCGCAAAAAATAAAAATCGCAGAGGTGATCAAATACCACCAAAAGAAAGCTCTATTTGTGGGGGAAAAAAGGACATCATTTTTTGCTTACAGCGTTGCATGACCGTGCAACTGTCCGTTAAAGTAACGCAGTGCCGAATCGCAAAAAATGGCCTGGTCATTAAGGGGTAAAATCTTCCAGTCCTGAAGTGGTTAATTTCCTTTTATTGCATTAAATGTGGTACAGACGGAAAACTGACAAGCCTCTTATGTGTTTCACACTAAACAATGCTTACTCATAAAGCGAATCTTAGTGATTTCACTCCTCACTTTTAACTCAAACTTCACCGCCCATAAGGAGGATCCCCTATCACCTGTTAGTGATTAGAGAGATTACATTTGATCCTAAGGCCCCTTTCACACTGTCCGTCCGTCGGACGGAGTCTGTTTTTCTCAGCGGGGGATCGATCCGCCGATCCCCCGCTGAGCAGGAGAATGACAGCTGTTCTCCCCAATGTGTGCGGAGACACAGCTGTCAGAGCCCCATACATCTCTATGGAGGAATCGGATGGGAACGGACCGTCGGTCCGTTCTCATCCGATCCCATCCGATCCGCTGGACGGATGGAAAATTGGGTTTCCATCCGTCCAAATTTGACAGATCGGATCAGATGTCAGCGGACATGTAATATACAAAAAATTATCAGCGCAAACCAACCTGTGATAGAAACCAGAAATAATAATGAAAATACAGGTGCAAATATATATATATATATATATATATATATATATATATATGTGCAAATATATAAAAATATAAAAAATGCAATTCAATTATCCGGCAGCAAACACTAAATTGTGTAACACCTCACAATGATAGAAAATAAAAATGCTTGAAAAGTGCTGCGCCAGACAAATACTTAAATCAATGTAATAAATGCAGTGAATACAAGTGATTATAATAGTGAAATGGTGTAAAGTATTCCGTGAGAGAAGTCCATAAGTGTCCAATGATCTAGTGGGAAAGGAACTCCAACAGAACGGTGAAAAAATCCCACGGAATGGGTGCATGTATAAATATAAAGGACAAATATAGTGCTCTCCGTCTGATAACAATAGTTTATTGAAATTTATGAATGGTACTCACATTCAGCGGCACTCAGCGGTGCACGCTTGTATTGCAGACAGATGATACACACTACACTGGGACCAAGGGAAAGTGCAACGTCAGGTACGCAGGCTCCGCCCCCCATATACGCGTTACGTCAGAGCTACCAATAGCCTCCGACTTCTTCAGTAGGGGTCTACCAATAGCCTTCGACTTCTTCAGTAGGGGTCTACCAATAGCCTTCGACTTCTTCAGTAGGGGCCCCTACTGAAGAAGTCGAAGGCTATTGGTAGCTCTGACGTAACGCGTATAGGGGGCGGAGCCTGCGTACCTGACGTCACACTTTCCCTTGGTCCCAGTGTAGTGTGTATCATCTGTCTGCAATACAAGCGTGCACCGCCGAGTGCCGCTGAATGTGAGTACCATTCATAAATTTCAATAAACTATTGTTATCAGACGGAGAGCACTATATTTGTCCTTTATATTTATACATGCACCCATTCCGAGTTTGAGTGAAGTTCCTCTACCCCCACCTTGATCGATCTATGCTGAGCTGACCGAGAGAGATAGGAAGGCAGTCTCCTGGTTGATACAGCTGATTTATGTGATCATTGACCCTTTATGGGTCTGTGGCTGAGGTGAGAGACCAATCTATCCGGTGGTGGGATATATGCACAGCGGTGTTGTGGAATTGCTTGTGGGATTTTTTCACCATTCTGTTGGAGTTCCTTTCCCACTAGATTATTGGACACTTATGGACTTATCTCACGGAATACTTTACACCATTTCACTATTATAATCACTTGTATTCACTGCATTTATTACATTGATTTAAGTATTTGTCTGGCGCAGCACTTTTCAAGCATTTTTATTTTCTGCCAGCGGACATGTCTCCGCTGACATCCAATGCCCCATAGAGATGCATGGGGGGAACATTCAGATCCACCAAAAAAACTGACAGGCGGATCTGAACGGTCCGCCTGTGTGAAAGAGCCCTTAATCATACACAAACCCCATTATATTAAATAGTTACTTACTGCTACACGTACTATATATCTGAATACTGATTATAAACAAAAGCATAACTATACAACTACAAAAAAAAAACAAAAGAAAAAATATATAAAATCTTAGAAAAAGAAATGAAAGAAAAATATCAGAGTAGAAAAAACTAAAGTACAGAATAGAAATGCAGAGAATCTAAGGGATATAAATGAACAAGATAGAATGTCTAAGACATTTAGGACACAGTGAATATCCTCTAAATAATGCAAGTAAAAAGATATCATAATGGGCTAGTATGCGATGCATACTAGCTCATTATGCCTTTGTCTTGCAGGTTTTTTTTTTTTAGGGTTTACAACCGCTTTAATTTAGGCCCTTTTAGGGTTTACAACCGCTTTAATTTAGGCCCTGTAAGATCTGAGTATGCATAGTAAAAATCAAATACAACTCTCTTTTGAAGAGCTTCAAGAACATATCCCCATCTATTTTAAAAGATCCTATTTTCTCAATACTTTGAATTCTCAATGAAGAAGTATTCCCATCATGTACCTCGACAAAGTGTTTAGCAATGTTAGTGAGGGTCTATTTTTACTGATGTTATAAAAATGGTCCTCAAACTTGTCTTTCTTAACCACCTCTGGACCACCCATTGCATATATACTGCGGCAGGGCAGCCCAGCTGCGCAAAATCACGTATAGGTACATGATTTTGTGCAAGGGTCCTCGTGGCGCGCGCGTGCCGCCGAAGCGCCGCTCCTGCTGTGATCAGACACAACAGGAGCCAATCAGCGAATCCGGCGGCCACGATGGCCGCCCGCCACCTGCGATCATGCAGGGGAATGACAGAACGGCCGTCTGCCTTGTTTACATACATATTGGCCTAAATTGCTGAAATTTTTTTTTAATTTTTTTATTTCGAATGTTTTATAGCAAAAAGTAAAAAATATTGTTTTCTTTTTGATTGTCAGTCTTTTTTTGTTTATAGCGCAAAAAATAAAAACTGTAGAGGTGATCAAATACCACCAAAAGAAAGCTCTATTTGTGTGAATAAAAGACATCAATTTTATTTGGGTACAGCGTCGCACAACCGCGCAATTGTCAGTTAAAGCAATGCAGTGCCGTATCTCTAAAAATGGCGTGGTCATTAAGGGGGTAAAACTATATTTTTATTATATTTTCATTATGGCATGCAGAGCAATATAATTTAGTAGAGTGAGTGTCCAAACAGGTGGGACAATAGAGCTAAAAAAAAGTCTGAAAATAGAACAAACTTCAAATCAGGAATGTTTAAGGTGATGAGTAAGGATTAATAGCAGGAGATGGAAATTGAAGGGGAGGGGTCTTGGGCAGTTCCTGATGGTGATTCTGGAGCTTGAGATACTTGTATGGATTCAGATTGTGAAGAGAGGAAGGGTATCTGCCTCATGATAGAGGTGAAAATTGGGGGCTGATAAGGCTACAGGTGGGGACACCTATTGACAGCCTACAAAAGGTGAGAATTGATTAGTAGGAAGGAGAGACACAAGCAAGGTAAAAAAAAAAACATGAAATGTGAGAAGGATCAGAGATAGGTGGAAAAGGAGGATAAAAGGGAAAGAGGGGAAGGGAGGATACTAGGTAGTAATCTTCAAGGTATAGGGCAGACTAAGTAGGGGGAGCACAGACTCTGCAAAATGCCTTGCTAGAGGTGCTAGAGGGTATTACAATTACTGTATTGTACACAGAGCTTTCTTTTCAGCTGGAACTTGGTGGAACTCAGTTCCACCACCTTTGGCTAAGGCCCTCTGCTCCCTACTCACCATAATCACTTGTAAACACAGAAGTCCAGCGTCTGTGTTTACAAATGACAGCTTGTCTTCCAACAGCTGAGTGCAGGATGGGGACAAGCGAGATGCAGGTTCCTGGGGTGCAGTGCAGATGCTGACACCCCCACTGGATGATCTCCCTGAAAGTGAAAGAGGCAGAGCCAACTACAGTGTGCAAGGAGGTACAATTGCTTCAGCTTAATACAGCAACACATGTATGACATGTAGAAGATGGTGGAGATTTTAAGGAGGTGAGGGGAAGATGGGGCAGGGGAGGAGGGGAAGATGGGGCAGGGGAAGGGGGTAAGGGGTTGCATGCAGAGGTCAGAGCTGAAGAGGGGTGAAAGTGAGATATGGATGGGGAATGCAGAGGTACGCAGCTGTGGAAGAAGGCTAAACTCTGCACTCTGTGTGTAACCTCCCGCAAACTCTGCACACTCACTCACACTCACTCACATAATGCACTTTTGATATTAAATGTCCCTTTAAGTTCCTCCCTCTGTTAGTGAGATTTGGCCACACCCACTATTTGATGCAGTTTAGAAGGGTGCGTGCGTGTCTTTGTGGGGGGGTCGTGGTTGAGCTCCTGTGCCTAATTCACATAGTAAGACGTCAACAAGGGCACCTGCTTATCCCACAAATATAGTTTCCTTTACACCTTAAACAGGTTTTTGTAGTTTCTCTACACTTGGGAATATGAATTGGAGATAAGAATGAATAGTTCATATTCCCATCGCACACCTTCCTGGATATAGGCACATCAGTTGTGGGTGCTGCAGCGATCACCAGCAGGACACTGGATCAATCACAGATACATACATATTCGAGGGCACACCAAAGGATCTTGCATAGCAGTCCGAAGAAACTTTTTATTGCAAAAGGATCACATTAAGATAGGTGCAACATTTCGGAGTTGCGCAGGACCCCTTTGTCAGGCATGTGACATCATCACATGCCTGACGAAGGGGTTCTGCGTGACTCGAAACTTTGCACCTATCTTAATGCAATCTTTTTGCAATAAAAAGTTTCTTTGGACTGCTGTGCAAGATCCTTGGTGTGCTGGAGAATATGTATGTATCCGTATTGGAGATAAGAATTTCTTGCAACTACCTTCACTTTTTTACACTCTTGAATATACAGTCCTATTGTCCTATGGTAAATATCTCAATACAATTTTTGACTTTAAAAGAGAAGTTTTTTTCTTTTTTTAAATTATACTTACCTAAGTAGATGCAACATTGGCCCGATGCTGCATGTGTCCCTGAGTGCTTTAAGATTGAGAGCTGAGCGATCAAACACCACTGATCGCTCAGTTCTCAGTGCTCCGTGAGCAGAGAGCTGGTGACTATCAGTCACCGCTGTCTGCTCTGAAACCCCCCCCCCCCCGCGCTGGATCCTCGAGCTGCGGAGGGGGCAGGAGCGGCCAGCTCAGGCTGACAAGCTCTGTGACGTCAGGCGACAGCGAGCTTCAGCCTGCTGTCTGCTGAAAATGTGTCACAGGAGTGACGAACGGACTGCACTCCTGTGATCCACAGGAAAGTACAGCCAAACGAGCTTTGGCTGTACTTTTCCTTTAATAAATTCCAGACTGAATTCTGCAAAAAGCATCACATTACTAACTGTTTAATTTCTCTTGTTGTCTTTTACCAAATCAATTCTATTTTTATTCACTGCAATGGTGTATGCTCTATTCAAAAGTAATCTAGAAGACCCCCATTCCAGAAATCTAATGTACAACATTCTTGGCCACTATCTCAAAGCTTTCATTTGCTTTTACAAAAGTGATGCCAAGGTAAGTGGTGGCTTACCACTGCTCTTGTCACAGATTTTATATAGATATGCATTTACTGAATGGCTGTTTTGGAGGTGATTACTTACTACACATGCACTTTAAAGAACAAAAAGGTACTCACTTTGAATCCACAGAGAGTTTTCATCAGGACCTCCCTGTCCACTCCTGGGTATGGAGGAGTCAGTTTTGGCTCAGGGAATAGAAAGTCTCGATGGTTCTGCTTGTATGTGGCTAAAATCTCTTCTCCTGTAGCAAAATATAGAACACATTATGCACATGTAAAGTGAAGGAAATATCATAATGCATAAAAGTAATAATATTGCTGTGCTGCACATTTTGATGGATTGCTACTGTGTAAGCTACAATATATATATATATATATATATATATATATATATATACATACACACACACACACACATACACACATGCAGATGCATTTCAAAAAAATTAGAATATCATTAAAAAGTTAATTAATTTCAGTAATTCAATTCAAATGTTGGCTTACTGAAAAGTATGTCTACGTACAGTATAGTATGCACTATATCAATATTTGGTCAGGGCTCCTTTTGCATGAATTACTGCATCAATGTGGCGTGGCATGGAGTCGATGTGCCTGTGGCACTGCTGAGGTGTTCTGGAAGCCCAGGTTGCTTTGATAGCAGCCTTCAGTTTGTCTGCATTGTTTGGTCTGGTGTCTCTCATCTTCCTCTTGACAATACCTCACAGATTCTCTACAGGGTTTAGGTCAGGCTAGTTTTCTGGTCAAACACAGTTATACCATGACCATCCCGGACTGTGGAAAATTTTGCATTTCATTTGGAAATCAAGGTCCCAGAGTCTGGAGGAAGAGTGGAGAGGCACAGAACCCAAGTTGCATGAGGTCTAGTGTGAAGTTCGCTGTTGTTGGTCCACTGTGTTTTATCAAGTCCAAAGTCAGCACAGCCCTATACCAGGAAATTCTAGAGCACCTCATGCTTCCCTCTGCTGACCAGCTTTGTGGAGATACTGATTTCATTTTCCAGCAGGACTTGGCACCTGCCCACACTGCCAAAAGTACAAATACCTGGTTCAATGATCATGGTATCACTGTGCCTAATTGGCCAGCAAAGTCGCCTGGCCTAAACCCCATAGAGAATCTGTGCGATTTAGTCAAGAGGAAGACCCAACTATGACAACGAGCTGAAGGCCACTATCAAAGCAACCTGGGCTTCCATAACACCTCAGCAGTGCCACAGTCTGATCGACTCCACGCCACACCGCATTGATGCAGTAATTCATGCAAAAGGAGCCCGACCAAATATTGGTTTAGTGCATACTATATTGTACAGTAAGCCAACATTTCTGTATTAAAAATCCTTTTTTTAATTGGTCTTATGTAATATTCAAATTTTCTGAGATACTGAATTTGGGATTTTCACTAGCTATAAGCCATATTCATCAAAATAAAATAAAATTTTTTTGAAATATATCACTGTAATGAATCTATATAATATATGAATTTCACTTTTAGAATTGAATTACTAAAATAAATTAATTTTATGATGATATTCTAATTTTTTTTAGATGCAACTATTTAATATATATGTGTATATACAGTGCATTCCGAAAGTATTTGGCCCCCTTGAACTTTTCGACCTTTTGCCACATTTCAGGCTTCAAGCATAAAGATATAAAACTGTAATTTTTTTGTGAAGAATCAACAACAAGTGGGACACAATCATGAAGTGGAACAAAATTTATTGGATATTTCAAACTTTGTTAACAAATAAAAAAACTGAAAAATTGGGCGTGCAAAATTATTCAGCCCCTTTACTTTCAGTGCAGCAAACTCTCTCCAGAAGTTCAGTGAGGATCTCTGAATGATCCAATGTTGACCTAAATGACTAATGATGATAAATAGAATCCACCTGTGTGTAATCAAGTCTCCGTATAAATGCACCTGCACTGTGATAGTCTCAGAGGTCAGTTTAAAGCGCAGAGAGCATCATGAAGAACAAGGAACACACCAGGCAGGTCCGAGATACTGTTGTGGAGAAGTTTAAAGCCGGATATGGATACAAAAAGATTTCCCAAGCTTTAAACATCCCAAGGAGCACTGTGCAAGCGATAATATTGAAATGGAAGGAGTATCAGACCACTGCAAATCTACGAAGACCTGGACGTCCCTCTAAACTTTCAGCTCATACAAGGAGAAGACTGATCAGAGATGCAGCCAAGAGGCCCATGATCACTCTGGATGAACTGCAGAGATCTACAGCTGAGGTGGGAGACTCTGTCCATAGGACAACAATCAGTCGTATACTGCACAAATCTGACCTTTATGGAAGAGTGGCAAGAAGAAAGCCATTTCTTAAAGATATCAATAAAAAGTGTAGTTTAAAGTTTGCCACAAGCCACCTGGGAGACACACCAAACATAGAACAGATGAAACCAAAATCTAACTTTTTGGCAACAATGCAAAACGTTATGTTTGGTGTAAAAGCAACACAGCTCATCACCCTGAACACACCATCCCAACTGTCAAACATGGCGGTGGCAGCATCATTGTTTGGGCCTGCTTTTCTTCAGCAGGGACAGGGAAGATGGTTAGAATTGATGGGAAGATGGATGGAGCCAAATACAGGACCATTCTGGAAGAAAACCTGATGGAGTCTGCAAAAGACTTGAGACTGGGACGGAGATTTGTCTTTCAACAAGACAATGATCCAAAACATAAAGCAAAATCTACAATGGAATGGTTCACAAATAAACATATCCAGGAGTTAGAATGGCCAAGTCAAAAGTCCAGACCTGAATCCAATCAAGAATCTGTGAAAAGAACTGAAAACTGCTGTTCACAAATGCTCTCCATCCAACCTCACTGAGCTCGAGCTGTTTTGCAAGGAGGAATCGGCAAAAATTTCAGTCTCTCGATGTGCAAAACTGATAGAGACATACCCCAAGCGACTTACAGCTGTAATTGCAGCAAAAGGTGGCGCTACAAAGTATTAACTTAAGGGGGCTGAATAATTTTGCATGCCCAATTTTTCAGTTTTTTATTTGTTAAAAAAGTTTGAAATATCCAATAAATGTCGTTCCACTTCATGATTGTGTCCCACTTGTTGTTGATTCTTCACAAAAAATTACAGTTTTATATCTTTATGTTTGAAGCCTGAAATGTGGCAAAAGTTTGAAAAGTTCAAGGGGGCCGAATACTTTCGCATGCACTGTGTATATATATATATATATATATATATATATATGTGTGTGTGTGTAGCACCCTCCTAAGTAGGTGCTAGGTAGAGGTAGTCTGATAGGCTCTGTCTGCCTATCAGAGGAGCAGCAGGCAAAATCTATATGGCTCTTTGCTTAACAGGGAGCAAGCTCTATGAGTTAGGTCTGCTCATGGTGCTCAGTGCGTAATTCATCTGGTCTGGGGAATGTCCTCATTGGTCCAATAGGGAGGCATGTTGGACAGTGGAGGAAACCTGACCAATGGGTACACAGGTTTTGATACAAGTTTTGATACCATCTCAGTGATTGGCACAGACTGGTCGTCTCTGTGCATTCTGGGGTGTGGTATAAAAGCCAGAAGCACATGTGCTTGGGGTCTTTGGTTGGTGAACAGAGTCCTGAAAGGACGGTGATGGCTGCCTCCTCTTCTGCGGCAGTTGGTGTATGGTCACAGGCAGTCGGCCTGGTGAGCCAGAAGGAAGGAGCTGAACCCAGAGGTCCAGGAGAGCTGACTAGAGGGGTTGAGACACGGGAGAACCTGGAAAACAGTATCGTGAGTACAGGGGATCGTGTCTAAGGGCCTGACCAGGAAGGGGGCCACCCCAGAGTAGAGTAGTCAGAGAACAGGCGTCAGCTGGTTGAGTGAAAGGGGGTGCTAGGTGAGTACCCTGAAGATAGTGTGCAACCAAGTCCGTTGTTCAGAGACGGCAGTATCTACAATTCATCTAGTGGCAAGGTGAAATTCGCAACCTGGCTGCATCCTCAGATAGAAGTCCTCAGAATTGTGAATTGTTCAGGTTCCAGAGTATCCCACCCTTCCCTTCTCCCATCCCTTTTTATAATAAAACAACTAAAACCCCTAGACTGTTTATTGACTGACTGTTCATTGATTGTCCTAGAGGAGTCAGAGGGGCGGAGCTGACCCATAGTAGGCTTATATGAGGAGGTCAAAGGTGTGGCCAGTGCCTAACCTCTAGCGCCCTGCTACAGGCCTCTCACTGCCACCCATTTACCGCATGAACCTCAAAATTCTGTGTGGCAGATACTCAGCATTTACAACTGACAGGGGCTGTCCCGCCCTTTGCAGCTATAACAGCTTCAACTCTTCTGGGAAGGCTTTCCACAAGGTTTAGGAGTGTGTCTATGGGAATGTTTGACCATTTTTCTAGAAGCACACTTGTAAGGTCAGGCACTGATGTTGGACGAGAAGGCATGGCTCGCAGTCTCCCTCTAATTTATTCCAAAGGCGTTCTATCGGGTTGAGGTCAAAGCTCTGTGCAGGCCAGTCAAGTTCCTCCACCTCAAACTTGTTTATCCATGTCTTTATGGACCTTTATTTGTGCAGTGATCCAAATAATTTGGTGGAGGGGGGGATTATGGTGGGGGGTTGTTTTTAAAGGATTGGGCTTGGCCCCTTAGTTCCAGTGAAGAGACCTCTTAAGGCGTCAGCCTACCAAGACATTTTGGACAATGTTATGCTCCCAACTTTGTGGGAACAGTTTAGGGATGGCCCCATCATTTCTCAACAGGACTGTGCACCAGTGCACAAAGCAAGGTCAATAAAGACCTGGTTATACTGACAAAGGTCCACTAGTTGTGGAAAAGAATTATTACAGGGGACAGCTCTGGACTGAAGGTAAATTTTGACAAAAGCTGCTTTTTTATTCTTTCTTATGCCCCTTTTACACAGGCGCCTCCATTTTGTGGAATCTGCTTGCTCAGCGGGGAATCGCTCTGCTGATCCCCACTGAACAGGAGGATGACAAGTCTGTCTCTGCTCTCCTCTATGGGGATATTGGGTAAAAGCGGACTGCCAGTCTTTTTTCATGTGATCCTATCCGATCTGATGGACAGATGGAAAATAGGACCGCCATCCATGTGGATTTTGCGGGCAGGATCGGATTGGATAGCGGCGGATGTCATAGGGGAGACTGCAAGGTCCCCCTGAAAAACTGACAGTCGGACCTGATCGGACAGCTCATGTGAAAGGGGCCTAATTCTTTCAGATTTTTATCCTGTTATTTTTGTCTGGAGTTCTGAAACTATATGGCTGTAGGATAATAATAGAAAAGCACATATATTAGAACGACTGTATGTACTGTACCAAGAAAATTGTAGGTTACTTTTTTATTCTCTGAATGGAAGTTCTTATTGAGGTCAAGCTGGCAAAGAACAGAACGAGCTTATACAATGTCATTTCTACAGAATAAAATTTTCTTTTGAGGACTGAACCACTTAGCATAAATTATCTCACACAACCTTTTATGTTTCCGCTGAGAAAAGTGAATTTTATTTAAACCACTGTGCTTTTAGCAACAGTTAACAGTACTTGTAGTAGATATGTGTAATTTGGAAGCCGATTTGAATACTTTTACTATTTACATTTTTGACTCTGATAAGAAATGATAATGAAGCTTTGAAATGTATACAGACAGCAAAAGGTGTCTGCTCAGGATTTTTCCTCCAGAAATTGTGTATTTTACCAGTCCATTACATTCCCTTTTGCTGGTATTCTTGTATTTTTGTAAACTGGAACCTTTTTTTTTTAAATTGACAATTTTTATTCATTTTTTTATGTTACAAAACAAAGAAACAAAAAGAGAAAATAACAGGCAAGGGGCACCACTTGAAGGAAACAACAGACTAGAATACAATAAAATCAGTGGTCCAAGAAACATGAGCAGCTGGGTCCAAGCCCAGTAGAAGACTGCCCAAAATTAGTAAGGTATACATATGGGGTGTAAGCCTTTTTACTAACTTGTGCCTTCCATCATTGGGATGCTCAATTCAAATCCTTGGCAGGACACTACTTGCATGAAGTTTGCACATTCTCCCTGTATACTAATATACTTCTAATATTCTGGTAGGTTAATTGGCTTCTGTTTAAATTGGATCTAGTTTCTGTACCTATGCATGTGAGGAGGGACCTATGTAAGCTCATTAAAGGAAGGAACTAATTTGAACTAATTTGAATGCATAGTATGTAAATTTCTGTGTAAACTACTGGCACTATATAAAATTCTGTAGTAAATAACACACCACGGGAAACCTAGTATATTGATTACAGTTTTAGGCTGATTCTGGCAGCTATCAATCAGATTCAAAAGTGCCTTGGATGTTTGAATCTAACCAGTGATACAGCAAAATGGGGCAGTGAAAGTTAATGCGGATCTTTATCCATAACATAATAAAAATAATGTTTTTTAGCATGGAACATACATTATTAATTATGCTACCAAAATGAGTGTGTGCTGTAGATTTCCCTCCAGAATTGTTCCTGGTACTTTTCTTTCTTGCCAGAGGCTACCATTTTGCTGAAGCCCGGAGCCCCTGAACAGCAGTAAATCATAAAACTGAACTAAACTCATTAATTTAACAGTTTAAAAAAACAGTTACATTCCTGGGATGCCGGGACTGCTAACTGTCACATTTGCTTGTGTCCTCAACCAAACTGTCAAACTATCAAATGACTGGTGTCATAACTCATCACATATGCAGCACCATGGCAGTTGCAGATCAAACAGAAGCAGCTTCCTTGGTTGTAAAGTATAGGAGGGTTTAATTCTGCTTTAAAGCTGTCAGTATATTGGCCTAAAAATTTAGAACAACTGAGCATGTGCAGAGCAAAGTGAGACAGTGTATTACTGGATTTTAAACACTATAAGCTTATATTAATATTTTACATCGCTATACCTGCAAAAACGGCCAGTTTGACGTGGTCCAGCAGAACTTAATTTTCTGACTTAAGTTCCACTTTAAGGAAAGACCGCACATACAGTATATGTGTCAAGCTCTGCACCCCAAGTTAAAAATGCCATGGCACCGTCATGTGAACAGCCCTGTCCACCTGTTATTTTACAGATGGAGTGGGCGGCGGGGTGGAACCACGGCTCAGCCATCTGTTTTTGAACCTTAAAGAAGAACTATCACTAAAAAGGAACAAGAACAAGCCAGGTACTAATATATGCTGTCTTAGACAAGTGTAGTAGCTGGTGTGTGCTGTTGTCAGCTTGTGCTTTTGTGAATAAAACTACATTAACACCTAGTTAAAACAACAAAAACATATGAAGTGTAAAACACCTTCAAAGTGGTTGTAAACTTTATTACACCACTTGTACCTACAGGTAAGCATATAATTAAGCTTACCTGTAGCTACTGTGAACATCTCCTAAATTTGCACAGTTTAGGAGATATTCAGAATGCATGCAGCCCATGATGTCATCGGCGCATACGCTCTGAAGGTTTGGCTTACCGTGCCAGACCTTCAAAGCCCGTGCCGCAAACAGGCTAGTCCCGCCACTCACACCACCGACGTAGAGTTGCCACCTCATCCCTTTAAAACAGAACACAAATTAATTACACAGGTTCTGAGGTTAATTTAATGCAGAGAAGGCTCCAAGTGAGTTTAATTACCACCTTAATCAGCCACAGAACCTGTGTAACTAATATGTGTTCTGTTTTAAAGGGATGAGGTGGCAACCCTACACCAACGCCTGTGAACCCGGAAGAAACACTAGGGAAGGTGTCAGTCATCTCAGCGGTGAGCAGGCATACAAGCTCAATATACCTTTGTCTTACAGGGTTTAAACCTCTTTAATCTGGACATATGTTATATGCACAGGGACCCCTGGGGAATTTAACAAGAATTTTTTCCTATCTGGTGATAGCTTTAGTTTTTCTTTAAGGTAAAATGAGTGGTGTTTCAGACACAGGTGTAGTGTTTCTGCTGGAGAACATTATTATTTTACTAAGGCTGGGTTTCCCTGCATTCAATTCATTTGACATGCGATTGTGACTGGCTCCCAAGGAGCCGGTTCACACAGGTCCATGGCAGCTGCTGAGCGGATTGCAAAAGGGTCCTGTGCATGTTTGGGTCTGGTTCAGGTGCGAATTCAGGCAGAAATTCGGACCTGAATCACACATGAACTGGTGAACAGACACGCACCAGACCCTAGGCACGGACCCGCGGCCGCAAGCATTTGAACCTAGCCTAAAAGGTTTCACTTGTTGCCTAGAATTGCTCTTTGATAAGAAACTGTGAGTGCAGGTTCACATTCTTGCGGCTGCGGCGATCGCATGTAATATCGGAGCGCACTGCTCCTTCATTACATGCAATCGGCTGTGCGGTGCAAATTCAGCCATACACTTTGTATGGCTAAATTCGCACTGCACCCGCAGCAAAGACGCACAGGACCCTTTTTTTCAGCCGCATCAGGATCGGATCGCACAAGTGTGCGAACTGTAAAGATCGCACTGCGATATGCGATCAAACTGGGGGTGTCGTTAACATTTCATTGACACCCCCAGCGTATCGCATATGGCAGTGTGAACTGCCAGGGGTGCGTTTGCGATGCGGGAACAGGCTGCGAATTCGCAGCCTTCCTGCATCGCACAAGTGTGACCCGGACCGGAAATTGAAAATATCCTACTAATTCCCAACACTGCCTCTGCAAAATTGAAGCAACTCAACTCCAGAAATATCCTTTTTTTATGTTCCTTTATAATAACAATAAATAATTTCTCAGAAATTGTTACTAAAACAATGATGGATGTTCCCACCAGTGAGCCTGAGTAGGGAGCATATCTCAAGGGATGTTGGAGATACCTTCTTTGGTACAGCTTGTGTATACAGAGAGCCCTGGGGCAGCAGATAACTTCATCATAAAATAAAGGAAATTTTACTGAAAAGGGTGCATTTTCAGCAAGCTGTGAGGTTAGCTGGACCCCAAAATAAGTGACATTTTACAATAGGATATCTGATCAATCATAAACAATGACACCCATGGTAAAGATTATTTTCATCCCTCATGCACATTCCACTACTAACGAGAACTTGGGTGATCTCTCTATTACTGCTTATCAGATAAAGGGTTATCTAATGAGAAATTACAAGTCACCTATTGTCACTGTACTGATAAGGAAAGTCACAGCTTGCAAAATACAGCTTATAAACCATCAGCTTATCGTGGGAAAAAAAGACAATATTAGTTTGCTTTGTTTTTTGAACATTTCTGCTTGGTCATGATCAAATTGTCGGCTTTTGGTGTACAGCAGGGGTGGGGAACCTACGGCCCGCGGGCCATATGCGGCCCCCAAAATCATTTGGTCCGGCCCCCCGTGCCACTTCGTCTGTCTGTCGCAGCTGAGCTGTCAGAACGGAGCCAATGTTTCTTGTATAGTTCGGGCTCCTTTCTGTCTGAGTGAGTCACAGGTAGAGTGATATCGAATGCACTTCGCCTGTGAGGAGACTGACCGAGATACAGGAACCTCTATCTTCCTCCAGCGCGGCGCTGCTCCTGAGTCTTTAGCCAGCATTTCCCACCAGCAGTACCCACAGCAGTACCAGCCAGCACTACCAGCCTGAGCCAGCAGTACCCACAGCAGTACCAGCCAGCACTACCAGCCTGAGCCAGCAGTACCCACAGCAGTACCAGCCAGCACTGCCAGCCTGAGCCAGCAGTACCCACAGCAGTACCAGCCAGCAGCACCCACAACACAGCGGTTCTTTTCAAAACTTACCACGGCAAAGGGTTGACTGCGCTCCAGACTGATCGAAAACCTGGAAAACCAGTTGCGAGTAGCAACATCATCAATACCAGCTAACATCACACACCTCACCAAAGAGAAGCAGTTATCACATTAGGGGTGAGTTAAAAATGAGCCGGTTATATTTGCTCAAACATTTAATAAGTTTATAATTTTGTACGGCCCCTGAATGATGTTATAAATATCCAAATGGCCCTTGGCAGAAAAAAGGTTCCCCACCCCTGGTGTAGAGAATCCATGATCCTGCTGTAGTGTACATAGGCTGCCTGGTGATCATTATCCTCAGTTTCATCTTACAGTTTAAATTTTTCTTTTACCAAAAGATTTTATTGAAAACATAGAGATGCTGTACAAGCCTGAAGCTCCAGATGAAACATACTACATTAGATCAGGATGCATGTAGACATCAAAAGATGATCACTACACCAGAAAGCGCAAAGTTGAAATGACGAAGCCTAAAAGGATGAGAATAGCTTGTTAGGTGTAGGAGGCTTTGGCAGTGGGTATGCCTCTGAGTAGTTAAGAAGTGATAACATTTTTAATTCAATTTTAATTAAAACATTTTTTTTTTTTTTTTTTTTTCATAAGACAGTTTTTTTTGTCTACTCACAAAACTATGAAATGGGAAAAAGTGTATAAGGCTAGCAGGGGGGGAGGGGGGGAGACTGAAGCACGTGGGAAGAGTAATAAAGGAAAGGTAGCCGAAGATGGCTAGTAGAGGCATGTTAATAGAAAAGAGAATCAGGTTTAACTAAGAGTTTGGGGCATCAAAGAAGAATTTGATATGACTACTGAAGGTAAATAAAACCTGCATTCATTAGGCCATGGTTGCCAGATCAAGAGAAATTTCTTATGGTTACCATTCAATATGTCAATTAATTTCTTCAATGAACATTCCTTGTATGCGACTTCTGAATTTTCAGAAATTAAGGGATGGGGATTTTCACACCAGGGCAACAGTTTGCTTGGTGTATAGGTGTGACAAGGACGTTATCAGTAGGTTTGTGAAAGAGAGCCTCCCAAGGATCCTCATAAAAGTTGATTAGTGGAAGTGAGTTGATCATGTATAGACCCTTATCTTCAAGTGATGTACTACAGTTCAGATTTTTCAGTAACTTTCATCTTCCCCTTGGATTCCTGTCCACCACTTTTGTTTGATAAATCACTACTTTGAATAGTGACTAATGAACTAAGACTTAAAAGCTTCTGATTACAGTTCCTTCAAACTGTTTTGTCGAGCATCTGCTTCCCGTATTTCGCAATTTAATAATGTTCAAAAAACAGGCATAAGTTTGCTTGTTGCTCCTTAAAGGGGACCTAGTGTCAGAGATTTGTTTCTATATTAAAGGCTTGCATTCCAAGTTGTTTGCAAGTGTGACCTGCACATGTACACTTTACCTTTGACATACAGTGGATACCTTGACTCCAACCTACAATGTTGAAATTTATTTTTCTTAAGGACGGAACTACACAATATTACCAAAAGTATTGGGACATCTGCCTTTACACACACATGAACTTTAATGGTATCCCAGTCTTAGTCCGTAGGGTTCAATATTGAGTTGGCTCACCCTTTGCAGCTATAACAGCTTCAACTCTTCTGGAAAGGCTGTCCACAAGGTTTAGGAGTGTGTCTATGGGAATGATTGACCATTCATCCAGAAGCGCATTTGTGAGGTCAGACACTGATGTTTGATGGGAAGGCCTGGCTCACAGTCTCCACTCTATTACATCCCAACGTTTTTCCAGGTTGAGATCAGGACTCTGTGCAGGCCAGTCAAGTTCCTCCACCCCAAACTCGCTCATCCATGTCTTTATGGACCTACCTTTATGACTATACTCTAAGACTAAGTTTGGACTTAGTTTGAAAGACAGTGAGGAAGTGATGACACCTCCTGACTACAAATTTTACCCCTGTAAATTCCCTCTAATGCAATGCAACCGTGTGCAGTGCATGTATTTGTGCGGCGCTTGTGGCGCATCCCTAT
This sequence comes from Pelophylax lessonae, assembly GCF_965119305.1. Lineage (NCBI taxonomy): Eukaryota > Metazoa > Chordata > Amphibia > Anura > Ranidae > Pelophylax > Pelophylax lessonae. The sequence continues at coordinate 379,298,854 of NC_138768.1, forward strand.
TCATTTTAATGGGTTGAGTTTGTCAGTTGTACCATCCGTCAAATACGTCAGACGTGATAGAAAAGCATCGCAACCATGACATTTGAACACCCCTGCTTGTGCCATTGCAGCTTGGGGGAGGGTGATTGGAAATGCAAAAAAGGTAGAACAACCATCCATCTTTAACACCCCCCAAACCAAATTCTAAACAAGCCCTAACATTCCTGATATGCATTCTGTTCCTAGTCTGTAACTCGCCAGAGGGCCACCATAATAGCCAGGGATGTATTATTTTTTTTGGAAAAGATATAAGCAATGGCAGCCTCTGTATTCGGAAGCAGTGTTACTTTAAATACTATTTTTTATCGGTAAAGTGTTTTGTTTTCATATACTGCTATATTATATACGGTTGTATTTATCTGTGCAAACATCGGCAGTTTTTTTTTTTTTTTTCATTTTGTCTGCAAAGAAGGATGCCACTTCAAGAGAAGGATATATGTAATGACTTTGTTCAGTCTAAGCCATAAAAAATATATCAATTGGAAATATTTGGGGCTTAGAATTAGTTAAAATTGCCTAAGGAATAAGTATCACTATTGCGTTAGTCATTATGCAAGCACAAGCATTGCTAACACGGGCTACAATCACCCAGCAAGGTAAAGGATACCAAAACATTCCAAATAAAAACTGTAGCAAAAGTTTATGTTGTATTATAAAACAAGTTTGTGATTTGCCCTAGCTACCTAATTTTGTTAAACCTATTTTTAGAAAAACTTCCTTGACAAGGTCTTTGCAAGAAGACACTCAGTATAATATTACACATCCAACAATAAAACTCAACCAGCTCATGAAAGGGGTTGTTGCACCACCTAGTGTCCACCAAGTCCACTGACTAGGCATAAAGGGAAATTACAGATTATTTTTAAGTCTCTTTTATCATTTTTGGTGGAAACCCAAGGAGAAAATATGCTGTCAACAGGGTGCCCCTGTTTCTGAATATAAAACCTGTATTCATTTTAGCTTTTTATATGTTTTGCAAGCCAATATTATAATGGCTTATCTAACAGTAATGCATGATATTGTAGTTTAAAGGATAAAGCTGGCCGTATACAGCTACATTTCTCTCGTTCAGCCAGTCTAATAAAAAAATAATTAATTAATTAACTTTCTCCATCCACGCTGCACTGCTGGCTATTGTATTCGTACAACTGTGGCACCTGCAGCTGCTTGAATACTCAAACCTGAATGTTCGGCTGGCCCCACCCAGCTCAACAAACCTCAACTGAAAAATTGATGGAGCTGGGTGGTGCCAACAGGGCCACCCACAGCTCAGATTGTGGAATTGGCCCAAAATGCCAGCCATGTATGGCCATCTTACATAATTAACATTACTATCTTATCTTCTTGCAGTGAGAAAGAAGCAGATTTGCAGTTGCTCCTGTACACACTTGACGGAAATTGGACGAAATATCCTTTAGTTGACAGTGCATAAATGTTCACGAAATTTCTCGTCCGATTTTTTCATTTTTTCCCAGACTTCCGGGTTGTCAGCAACTTCAGATCATGCGCGGTCTTTCGTATACGATTTTTCACGGACGTACTGCATACATATTAAACGAAAATTGGTCGTCTGGGGACAGACGATAAAAATTTTCGTGTTTTTTTTCGTTGAAAATATCGGCATCGGCTGCTGAAAGTTGTGTACACACTAGCCGAAAATCGTACGATTTTACCTCGCACAGGAATTTTCGGCAGATTTTCTACTAGTGTGTACCCCACTTTACCTGCACTGTTTGTGTTTTTGCCTGTAGCTATGACATGCTGTGAAGGAGATAATATGACAACAATATTTAGTTCCTAAAGTATACCTTTTCTTATAGAAAACGCCTTATCTCTATATTTATATTCCTTTTAGTATTTTATTCTTAACTTCTAAAATCTGGGTTCCTTATGCTAGGCAAGATCTTTTCAATAGGTATAACAATGGCAAAAGCAATTATTGGGTCCAGACTGGTATATCCCAGACAGCAAACAATTGTGCTGCAAGTTTGAAAATTACTTGTTAAGCTTTTGCTTCATAAGTTTATTGCACAATTGCCAAAACTGCCATAAATCTGTGGCAAGTTATCCTTGTTATCTGGGATGTTGCAATTATAACTACTGTAAGTAATTGCAGCACACTTAGTGACACGTGGGGGTAAATAAATTAAATGGTTTTGCATACAAAAAACTTAGGAAGCTTCCAAATTCCAAAAATCTCCCCACTGGCAAACCCCCACAACCACCAGCCAGGGTTGCAAGGTAGGCACTTGTCCTCATAAACATGGTGCCACCTGGCATGGTACATCCCCCCTCCCACACTTCTTGAGGGCATGTTGCCTGGTATAGTTCCAGGAGAAGAAGAGGTACATGCTTATCACACAACTTCCCTGGCTACCCAGGGTGCATGCTTGGATAAGGGTCTGGTATGGATTTTGAGGGGGGGGGGGGGGCCTCACGCTCTTTTTTTCCTTGTTTTATGTGTAAGGCTACCCCTTAAAATCTTAAAATCTATACCAGACTTGAAAGGTCGTATATGTAATTTGGTGGGGATAGGAGGTTCCCATGCCGTTTTTTTTTTTTTTCTAGGAACCCCTGTAATTCATAGCTGAACTAAACGGACTGCTAAATGGTCTGTGGGAATGTTCTTTTTTTATATACTATCCCCGCTGTTTGTTTACATGTATTTGTCACTCAGGAATCCCCAGCTGATAGTTAAATATGCCCAGTGGGGATGAGCCACTCATTGTTAGGATGCCACCAGGTGCCCGGTCCCTAACATGCAGGAAGAAGCTGTCACATTTAGCAGTGGTAAAACTATCACTGTGAATGTTTCGCTTCACACTGCAGCTGTTTGGCCAACACCCAATCGTTCAGCCGTTTGCACAGGACCCTCCATAGACTGTACACACGATCGAAGTGCTGGTGTACTTAGATGACTTCATCGTCTTTGGCAGAACCTTTAAGGAGCATGAAGAGCACCTAGGGAAGGTCCTGAAGAGACTTCATGACAAGGGGTTAAAGTTGTCCCTAGGGAAGTGTCAGTTCTACCAAGCTTCTGTCACTTATCTTGGGCACATTGTCTTAGCAGAGGGTATGACTACTGACCTTGAGAAACTGGAAGCTGTCCTCTCCTGGTCAGGACCCACCAGGGTGACTGAGCTCAGGTCATTCCTGGGATTCTGTTCCTATGTTTGGAGGTTCATTGAGTGATGTTCCAAGATAGCCCAGCCTCTCAATGAATGACTGAAAAGTGAGGAAGGTGACACTGTTCCCTTATATTATTTCCCCTGCTCCGAATGCTCTTATAGTTATTTTTTTTTTTAGGACCAAATTTTTTTTTGTTGCCTTTTGCCCACCAGAGCAACATGAAAATTATTAAACACATATTATAAACAGTAGGAGTATTATTCACTACATTTGCATGAATGTAGAGATATTCGTTTCGGCTGCACCAGATTTTGCACTCTCCAGCTTTAGTTAACCATTACTTAAATAATAACTATAACGCAAACAGAGAATTTAGATTTCCGAACATCATTCCAATGTAAACGCTCATATTTATACAAAAAGAACTTTAACAATGCAAGCAGTGTAAATACCTGAATTTGACTTGATATCAGCCTCTTGCAGTCCTCATACAGTTCTCAAATTCATTCTGCCCCTCGTCATGCAAGTGTTTTAGTTCCCTTATATGCATCTGTGCAAACATTCAAGTAGCGACCCATCGGAAACACTCTGCTACCAATCTGGTGCCCAAACCATAGTATACCAGTTCTACTGTAAAAAAGCGTTAACTATGGCGAAGCAAGTATATAGATGGGCACTCACAGGACTAAACTAGAGAAACACTGCAAATATGCCAGTTTTTTTGCATATGTATATGTAAACATATATGAGAACATTTGGAGCAGGGGAAATAATAGAAGAGAACAGTGTCACCTCTTCAGTAATTCATTGAGAGGCTGGGCAAATCCATCCATGAACCTCCAAACATAGGAGCAGAATCCCAGCAATGACCTGAGCTATGTACAGTGATACCTCGGTTCACGAACGCTTCTGTTCACGAACAACTCGGTTCACGAACAGAAAAGTTCATAAAAATATGTTTTCGGTTCACGAACTCCGCTTCGGTTCACGAACAGGAGCTGCGGCCATTTTAATGCTATTTCCAGGCTGTCACATGGTCGTGACTTCCTGTAGGAAGATCGTGGAGAGAAGAAGAGACACAGAAAGAAGTACTGTGAGTACTGCGAAGACACTTTTTGCTTTTTGGTGTGCTTTTTAGCACATATAGTACTGTACTGTACTACTGTACTGTACAATACTGTACAGTACTTCTGTACAATACTGTACTTACTGTATTGTATTTCACAGCCTCCCACCTGCCTTCCTCCATGCCAGAAGTCATCTCAAGCAAGGTTAGTGTTCTCTCTTTATACATTACTATACTGTACTAATGTGTATTGTAATTTGTTTCATATTTTTGTGCTTCAAAAACCAAAAAAAAAAGGTCAAAGGATTAACCAGATTTACATTGAACCTTACGGTTCACGACCAGAGTCAGTTTGCGAATTAAGTTCATAACCCGAGGTATTACTGTAGTGTTTTTATGTATATTGTTATGTTAGTATTGAAGTTAAAGATTATAAAATGTCTACTGGGAAAATATGAATTTAAATAAAATGGTTATCAAAAACATACAAATTTAGGTATTATAAAATCTGGTAAATACTCGGTAGAAGAATGTCCTAAATACATGGGTTTAATAGCCACCTAAGGCATTAAACTATATAGAGAAACTTTCTTTTTAAAGAGCGCATCAGGGAAAGATGTATACTCCATGATTAGCTTACAAAGTTTACAAAGTTAAAATCTTAGTAAATGAAATGAAACAAAAAGCATTAATTAAATGAGATAAAACAGACAAATTCTGTCAGTTGTGACTATATAAAACAAGTGACACCATAATCATAGACAACATCTGTAAATTTTTACTTCTCTATCACTTCAAGTTTTTGATCAGTAAAACATGGTACCATGCCCCCCAGATAGCTCATGAATGTGTAAATGTGTCAATGATTTCCAGATTCCATATGAAGAAGCATTATGTTCCTAATCAGTGTCCCTGGCCTTCCTACACATGAAAAAAATTAAACAAATGCGCCTTTCAAGGTACCTTTGATGTGTGTTCAGCTGAGCCTAAAGCAATAGATGAACTAGCACTTACAAAATGGCTTCCTTTAATCCTGGTAATCCCTTTGATGACACAGACCATCATTAGTCAGATGTAGAAATGTTTTGGGAATACCTACAAGTAATCTGTTATAAGCACCTGTACGGTGATCACCATAACCAAATCCACATGTACAGGAAAAAAAACCAAACATCTCCAAAACAGTAATTTATCTCTGTTCATATAATCATTTACACCATGGTATCCGTCTTTAGTGAACATGTTAAATCATATACTGTACTCTGAAACATATTTTTTTATATATATGACAAATCTTAGGTTGATGTGTAATAACCTTAAAATAGATAAATCTGTCACTTTTTTTTTTTTGGATGAAATTATAAATATCTCAAATTCACTGAAATTTATCTATTTTATTTTTTTTTAATGTATTATAAAACTTGGTAAACTGATTCTGAATTCGGACTTTCCCTTTTTAAAGTCAGAGTTCCCTTTTCATAAGCTGTGGCAAAACACCAGTGTTACTATATTATTTATTCAGGACTCCATTTCTAAAGCAGTGGTATGGCCTTATTGCGGCCATAACGCTATTTAGGACATTTTTTAAAAAATGGACATTTATAAAACCTTGTGCAGTGCTTTACAAATCTGCATTATTATCCACTTGCTTTGGAACTACAGACTAATGTAGCAATGTTGCAACAAAAAATAATACTCCAAAGACATGCTGGTAGGTTAATTGGATCCTGTATAAAAAAATTGGCCCTACTGTGTATGTATGTGAGTTAGGGACCTTAGATTGTACGCTCCTTGAGTGCAGGAACTGATGTGAATGTACAATGTATATGTAAAGCGCTGCGTAAATTGACAGCGCTATATAAGTACCTGAAATAATAATAATAATAATACATGCACCCTTAAAGTGTTACTAAATCCACAACAGTAAAATCAGTGTGTATATGCAGTACAAATGCATGTTATACTCACTGTGGAACCTAAGGGGGTTACTCCTGTGTATTGTGTAAAAAGGCTATTTGATCCTGTCTTCTCTGATCCTCCCCTTCTTCCACAGTTCCCAATTAATCTCCTGATAGTACAGAGCCTTGGAGGCACTCTGCACATGCTCAATTTAGTGAGTATTGCTAGAGAGGTTTTTTTCTTGGGAGGGTGCATGTGATCAGCACAGGGCCAATCAGCACTGTCCAGACAGAGAGTCAGGGGTCCTGCAGCCTCATAGGACAGTGAGAAGAGAATGAAAACTCCTCCTACAAGCTTTAGCCAGTTCTCAGCTGGACACTGATAGATGTCACAAGACTGCTACATACTGCTGATGAGAAAAGGTATTTAGCAGTTTATATTTACTAAAATAATAGCATTTCCATGTTCTGTGTACTGTGGGAAACCAGATTTAGTGAATGCAGGATCCTGGGTTTAGTGACACTTCAAAAGTGTTCATTTTTTTTTTTTTTTGTATTGGGGCTTACAAAGAATATCAATGGATTGTGGATGCAATGCTCAGGCTATACCTCCAGCCGCAGGTCCGTACTGAGGTACAGACCTTAATTTCAGGAACTGCAGAAAGTATTAATAGACTGTAAATTATATTACCACAGTTGTGCTCCATGGAGAACTACAAGTCCCTCTGCCATAGTGGTCCTTTTAATCACAAAATCCTGTGAATGAAGGATGCTTCTGCAAAGAGACCACGCCCCCAACAAGCCGGCTACCTAGATACTAACAGCGAGGGAGATGTTCGTTCGTTTCCAGCGTACCTGTAACCTTTAGATGCCTTGAATTCACATCGCAAATGTGAGTGTTTTTAATCTGCTTTTTATTGCTAATAAATGCCTTATATACGGAGTTACACTATGTCCCTATCATAATTTGTTTCCCACTATGTGGACATCGCCATTGAGAGTTTAAAGGAGACATCCTGTGGCCATCCTTGGCATTACACTTAAGCTTTCTGTGGTCTACTCATTAGTTTGAGAGACCTACCCGTTCTGGTAAGCAGCCATCTGATTTCCCTGGGTGATTTGCACATCGGTGTCTATTATATTTTCACAAGGAATTGCGTGGATGCACTCTTTGGGATCTTGTGGCACACCTTCTTGGATTTTCTTCTAATTTTTGTATGGACTTTATTGGGATTTAATTTAATTATTACCCTTATTTTTCACTTTATTATAATTTACACTGGATGATTTATGATTTATGTGATTATTGATTTACATTGGTGATATTCACATTTTTAAGGAATACTGATTAATTTCTGGTTACCTTATCCTCACACACATATAGAGTGATATATATAATTTTTGTATTATATATTTTTTGTATTTTTTTGGTGATTTCATTATTCACTATATTCTAGCGCAGAACATTTTCGTTCAATATTCACTTTGGGTTTTTTCTGTGATTCCTTTGTGCAGCAGCTCACCCTACAATACTAATTTTTTATAATTATATTAGCGCAGAAATATCCACTTTTATATATGCTTCTGCAAAGCCACACACAGCCACGCCGAATTGAGAAAATGGCAGGAGCTGCAACAAAGAAGAGTCGCCAGATCCTAAAAGCAGGTGAGGTTTGGGGGTTGGAGGTTGCAGACTGCAACATTTTAAGTAGCACCCTAAATATGGTCATAAATAGGGACTCATCTCTTAAATGGATAATTTAAAGTAAATTAAAACGAGAGGAGGAATGGCCATGTGCTCTGTCAAAGTCATGTGACTGACCTCTCCTCCAATAATCCCGTTCTATCGGCAGTGTTAAGCAGAGAGGGTTCCATAGGACACAGTGGGCTCCACTCTACTATCTAAATGTATTGAACATAATATTTTAATATGAAGATCAAAGCACCACACTAAAGTGTTTGAGTCCAAAAAAAGGTTTTATTCCAGACATATAATGGGTGCTATAGCCAACGCGCTTCAGGGACCACACATTGTGCCTTCGTCAGAGCTTAAAATATAAGGAATTGGCTGGTACTGACTCAAACCTGTTATTTAGAACTCTGTGACACACAGCAGCTGGTATTATACAAAAAAAGTAGTAAATGGCCTGTAAAAAAGCAAGTAAACACTATGTTGTCCAGTGGATGGTGATATCCACTTATCACAATATACAGGCTCTTTAGCACTGGTTCACACTATAGTGATGTGAGACATTGCATGTATTTTGCAGCGCACTGCTCTGCGCTGCAAAGATGTCCATTAAAAAGGTATGGTTGAATTTGCATCGCACAGACATTGCATGTGATTTACATGCAATGTCTGTGCGATGCAAATTCAACCATACAGATTGTTTGGCTGAATTTTCATCGCATTCGGACCAAAGTCACACAGGACCCTTTTTTTGGTCCGCACCAGAATTGGATCACATGGGTGTTCACATCTATGCAATCCGATTCATGTCCAAACTGACAGTTTGCACTGCGATATGCAAACTTATCTGGGGGTGTCGTTAACCCTGTATTGACAACCCCAGCGATACGCATATGGCAGTGTGAACTGCCTGCGAGTCGAGTGCGATGCAGGAACCCGCAGTGGATTTGCAGGGTTCCTGCATCGCACATGTGTGAACCGGCACTTAGTGTCAGCATTTTCAACAGTGCGGCACAAAGTGAGAACATAAATTGCCTAAACAAACAATATAACACACAAGTGAACAGAAAAATAAATATGCTGTGGTCAAAAGAAAAAAGAAAGCCTTATAATCTAAAATGAATGGGGCTGGATACAAAATGTGGTGGTGGCAGAGGGTTAAAAACAAGTATGTCAGCATAGTGAAAAGATAAATGCAAATGGCGAAGAGATTTGAATTCGGACCAAAGTAAAATTTGGTCCAAATGTTGCTTGTTTGTCAAAATAAATGGGATGTGCAACCACCCGTCAAGCCAAACCTTTGGTTGTAGCAGAAAGTGACACGCATTACTACTGCTACTAAATGTGAATTTTTCCTATACAGGCAGGTTGTCAGGAAGCCAGCAACTGCCACGATCTGGGAATCATAAATGATCAGTCACAGATCGTGTTACAGGCATTGAAAGAAAATCAGTGAAAGAATGTTTTTCAATGGAGGAAGGAGACGGAGGGGGTGTGTTCTCATTGGATCATCTTTGGTGCAGCTGAGCCTGGAGACCCAAAGCTCTTAACTCCCACATTAAAGAATATGTCAACCCAGAGTTTTATATTTTATATGTGCCTGCTGTACCATGTACTTGTATGCAAATGTATCCTGTTCTGTCTGTATTGCTTCCTTTGTGTGAAATACTTGGTATTCCTGCAAATCACTTTGCTTTCCTATTAAAAAATGACCACACTAGGCAGGAGAGTACATAATGATCAGATTTCTGGCTGTGCTGAGAATTCAGCCTGGCCTCCATTGTTGATCAGACCAGTGCCCCCCCCCCCCCCAACGCACACACACAGCCATTTACTTGGAAGATCAGTGTGCTGCTGTTTCTCCAGTCATTGACCCAACTATGATACCAGCTGTAAATAATCGATATATATATAAAAAGTGGCACTAAATCCTAATAGTGCAATCATGAATAATCATATGTTAAATAATGTGGCATGCAAACAACTAAACAAACAGTTAATAAATTATGAGAAAAATATATTATTGAAAAAATATGTAGAAAAAAAATCAATCATATGAAAGTGATATAATGAAATAAGTGCAAAATCCAGTGTTAGGTGAACATAAAAAAGTAATTTCAATGAAAATATATAAATATATATATATATATATATATATATATATATATACACACATAGTGCAAAAAATTTGAAAAAAAGTAAGGTTGATTGATGAAATCCACCACCAAACACCAACACTTAGCATACGCTTCTTACCACATAGTGTGGACCATAAAGGATAATGGTCATAAAAGCACAAAATCACCCGGCATCCGAGATCAGCAGCAGCTCCAAATAGATCAGGAATAAAAAAATGAACAAGCATAGTGAAGCCTGCTAACATTAAAGTTCTTTTTATTTAAAATATATAAGTACCTTTGATAAGTTGTGAACAGGCACAAACAAGTAAAAAACCAGCAGACTGTCAGCTAATGAGAAAGGAACGCCGTGAGTAATAATTAAACAGCGTGATCTCTTCAGTAATAGCCAATTCCGACGCGTTTTATCATCAGTGACGTCTTCCCAGGGGCAGGCCGAACGTCAGATACTACGCTCCATTGAAATTAATAGTAACACACAGTCTGCAGTAATTGGTTAAGCCAGGGCCAGCCCTACCATGGGTCCCGGTGGGACCATGGGACCCAGGCGGCACTTAGAGAGGGGCGGCCCCCGGCCGCCTCTTCTCTTCTTCGGCTAGCTAAAAAAAAAAAAGGTCCGCGGCCGGCCGCCCCCGCCGCTGCTCGAAAAAGCCCGTAAACGTTCGGCTATTTCCGGGAATAGCCGAACATGTACGGACTTTACCGAGCGGCGGTGGCGCATACGCAGTGTGCATGTCAGGCCGGCCGGGCGGCGCCATTTTTAAATCCTAAGGCGCCCTTTAAGAACAGGTAAGTGAGACTGCTCCACACACAGCCACACTACCTGCCATTATGCGGTCATAAAAACCTTGAAACGCGTCGGATATCTGGTCCTGTTGATTGAGGTTCTGTTTTTCATCATACACACAGTGTGCTTGCATTGCTTGTTTTTAATGCATATACCAACTATTGTTGTATTTTTTTCTATGTGTACTCAATAAATATAAATCTTTTATACATATATGTTCTATTTCATACTATTGTGCCTATAAAGTCCCACCCCTAGGGGAATTTTTTGTCAATTATGCGGGGCTGCAGGCATACTACAGAAGATGCAGGGCTGCGGGCATGGTACATGCCCACAGCACTGCATCTCCTGTAGTATGCCCGAAGACCCGCATTTTCCTCTACCATGCCCGCAGCACTGCATTCACTTGCACCATGCCTGCAGCCCCGCATTCTCCTGCACCACACCCACAGCCCTGCATTCTCATGCACCATGCCAGCACCCTGCATTCTCCTGTACCATGCCCGTAGCCCCGCATTCTCCTGTACCATGCCCACGGCCCCGCATTCTCCTGTACCATGCCCACGGCCCCGCATTCTTCTGTACCATGCCCGCAGCCCCGCATTCTCCTGTACCATGTCCGCAGCCCCGCATTCTCCTGTACCATGTCCGCATCCCTGCATTCTCCTGCACCATGTACGCATCCCTGCATTCACCCTATACCATGTCCGCAGCCCTGCATTCTCCTGTACCATGTCCGCAGCCCTGCATTCTCCTGTACCATGTCTGCATCCCTGCATTCTCCTGCACCATGTCCGCATCCCTGCATTCACCCTATACCATGTCCGCAGCCCTGCATTCTCCTGTACCATGTCCGCAGCCCTGCATTCTCCTGTACCATGTCCGCAGCCCTGTTTTCTCCTGTACCATGCCCACAGGCCTGTTTTCTCCTGTACCATGCCTACAGCCCTGCATTCTTCTGTATTATGCCCGCAGCACTGCATTCTCCTGTACCATGCCCGCAGCCCTACATTCTCCTGTACCATGTCCGCAGCCCTGCATTCTCCTGTACCATGCCCACAGCCCTATATTCTCCTGTACTATGTCAGCAGCACTGCATTCTCCTGTACCATGTCCGCAGCCCTACATTCCCCTTACCATGCCCGCAGCCCTACATTCTCCTGTACCATGCCTGCAGCCCTACATTCTCCTGTACCATGTCCACAGCACTGCATTCTCCTGTACCATGCCCGCAGCCCTGCATTCTCCTGTACCATGCCTGCAGCACTGCATTATCCTGTACCATGCTCACAGCCCTGCAGGGCACTGTGGCACTATAGACAGTAGAAAGCCTGGTGCGCTCATCTGCCCAGTGTCTACTGCTCTGTCCTGCTCTTGCTGTCACTCCGTACACACTCACACTCCTCTGACTGCTTTCATAGTCCTATAGAATGTGGGGGCCTCTTGGAGGGCGTGAATTTTTTTTGTTGGGGGGGGGGGGCAGCATTTCATTATCGGACCCAGGCAGCACAATGTCTTGGGCCAGCCCTGGGTTAAGCTAGTAGTGAGACAAAGAATCATATGCAAATGGGTCTATCGTAGCTACACAGATGTGGTACATAATTGGGTGTGCAAAAGACGCTGCTCCATCTAGTGGTTAGAATCAAAATGACCAATTAAAAACATATGCATGAAAAAATCATATGCAAATAATCGTATGCAAATGGATGTAGCGCAGCTATACAAAAGGTGCAGCTCCATCTAGTGGTTAGAATCCATATGACAAATTAAAAAATCAAACTAAAAAGCTCAGAGCCAACCATCTGTTATTTACAAATAATCCATGACTGATATTTATACATAATTAAATAAATAATCATTAAAATATAAATTAAAAAAAATAAAATATGTAAACCACATACAGTAAAGTAATGTAATGTGTATTTAATATTATCACAGTGACATGTGATAACCCACCTATTATAAACTAAGTAAAAATATGTAAAGCAAGGAAGGGGGGAGGGAAGAGGAGAGAATAATAGACGAGGGAAAGGGGGTGGCACAAGGGATTGTTTATTGAACCAAAGAGAGGTATATATATTTAAAATATAAATGGATTTAAGACCATTCCCATGGAAAGTACTATCCAGTGATTGATCAGTATACAGACCCATGGTCAAAATGTTAATGACACAGTTAGCTGTTATTAGTAAATCAGTTTATGTCCCTATGTCCCAGTCGACATTCATGCCGAATGGGACATAGGTCTTAAGAATATATATCCATTGAGTTTCACAGCAAGAGACTTCCCTCCTAATATTACTATCCCTCAAATGTGGAGAGAAGCAATCAATGGCCATAAAAGTAGTACCCATAGGGTTTTTATCATGGTATTTCGCATAGTGTTTTAAAAGACTGACCTGGAAACCCTTTTTTTATATATCTGATGTGTTCTTTCAATCAAGTCTGTAGTTTTCTGACCGTCCTCCCTATGTACTGCCTTCCACATGGACAGGCAATGATATACCCCACATTCTTAATATTACAGGTTATAAAAGACCTGATGTTGTATGCCCTAAGGGTCTGATTAGATTTAAATGAAGTGATTTTTCTTCCTTTAAAGTGATTGATTTTACATGCCTCGCATTTGTGACACAAGAAAAAACATTTTTAGTCATGAAAAAAGCTAATCCTGGGGGAATTTTGTATACCATTGGGAGCTAGTGTGTTTCTTAATGAGGGTGCACCTCTAAAGACCACATCTGGTCTACTGGGCATCCGTGGTCCCAAGATAGGATCGTTTTTTTAATCACTGTCCAGTGTTTTTTGATAATCCTTTTGACTGCCCAATACTGACTAGTATAGGAGGTGACAAAAGCCTATTCAAAAGAACCATCAGAACTGGTTGATGATTTTGTATCCAAAAGCGATTCTCTATTCGTATCAGCCACTTCTGCAATGGTCCTATCTAGATCTCCTGGATCATAACCTTTTTTAGAAAACGACTTTAGAGTAGTCTAGTTTGCTGATAATATTTTTTAATATTGGTACAGTTACGTCTCTAGCGCAAAAATTGGCTTTTAGGAATAGATTAGATCCAGGATGGACGATGACAACTGTCCACTTCCAGATATGAATTCCGATCAATGGTTTTAAAATAAGTGATTGTCTCAAGTGAATGGTTGGTAGCTTTAATAGTGAGATCAAGAAAGTTAACACTTTCATTGCTCAATTCACATTGTAAAACAATCCTACGTTCGTTACTGTTTAATTCATCTATGAAACCTGTCAGTGATACAGCATCACCCTTCCATAGGAGGAGGATGTCGTCGATGTGCCTACCCCAAAACACCAAATTAGGGTGCCTGTTAGTATAGACAACATCCTCCTCCCATTTGGCCATGAATAAACTGGCCATGCTGGGCGCAAATTTAGCACCCATAGCAACTCCACGATTCTGTATGTAATACTCTTACCCAAAAAATTATGTACCACATGTGTGTAGCTATGCTAGATCCATTGCAAATGATCCTTTGTCTCATTAGCTTAACCAATTATCACAGACTGTGTGTTACTAGTATTTCAATGGAGCGTAGTATCTGATGTTCAGTCTGCCCCTGGGAAGACATCACTGATGATGAAAAGCATCAGGATTGGCTGTTACTGAAGACATCACGCTTTACTCACGGCATTCCTTTCTCACGAGCTGACAGTCTGCTGGTTTTTGACTCGTTTGTGCCCGTTTACGACGTATCAAAGGTACTTACTATATATTTTAAATAAAAGGATTTAAATGTTAGCAGGCTTTACAATGCTTGTTCATTTTTTTTAATCCCGATCCATTTGGAGCTACTGCTGAGCAGCCACCACTTTTCTCTGTTGCCGGGTTATTTTGTGCTTTTATGACCATTATAATTTATGGTCCACGCTATGTGGTAGGAAGCATATGCTAAGCGTTGGTGCTTGGTGGTGGATTTCATCAATCAATGTTACTTATACACTTTTTTGCACTTTATGGACACTCTTCTTTAATATTCAAAAGGACTTTTTAATTGAAAGGACTTTATGTTCACCTAACACTGGATTTTGCACTTATTTCATTATATCACTTTGATATGATTGATGTTTTTCTACATATTTTTTTAACAATATATTTTGCTGATAATTTATTCACTGTATGTTTAGTTGTTTTTGTGCCACATTATTTACCATATGATTATTCATGATTGCACTATTAGGATTTGGCGCCGCTTCTTATTTACATATAAAAAAATAAAATAAAAAAATTATAAATACTTTTTTCCCCTTTTTTATAAGTGATCACATAAACGAATGGATACACAGAGCAGCAGCTGTTTGCTGTGGGGGCACTCAGCAGGAAGGAGGGGCCAGCAGCGCCAGTGAGGGACCTGAGAAGAAGAGGATCGGGGCTGCTCTGTGCAAAACCACTGCACAGAGCGGGTAAGTATAACATGTTTGTTATTTTGAAACAAAAAAACAAGACTTTAGTATAACTTTAAGCAACTTTATCACTGATTCCTATAAATCTTTGCTATCAAACAAAATCTTTTTGCAAATGCCAATATAAAAAGGTTTGTTTGCTTGCAAAGATGACATTTTACATGTAAACTCAAAGGAGAATAAATTAATGTGTATGAAAGAGCATGACTACAAAAGATGTATACTGTGGTCTGAAACAAGAGTTGACATACTATAATGGAGAGACATTTTCTTGGAGTCCCTATTACATTAAGCATTTAACCAGTTAACATTTGAACAGTTTGAATAATAGGGATCAATATTATTTGAGCATATAAATGCATAGATGTGCTTCTTCTTACCTGACTGGCCAATTTGAATCAATTCAAATCCAGCTGGGTGTTCTGGAAAGTGAAATATTGTACACACCAGTTTAGTATCAATAAGTAGTAACTGAATGATGCTAAAGGACATAAGGCAAGAATCACACAGAGCTCTGCTACAGCAATTATGTAGTAACCATATACCAGATCAGATGTGGTTATGACCCCCCTTACATGTTAGAGAAAACCCAAATGACACATGAAAATTGCCATTCAGAAGCTAAATGAGACCCCTTTGCATTTGCATATGGTGTGTTTACTTGATCTTTTTCTCTGCAGATTCCCCTAGCAATAGATCTTGTGGGGAGTTGTGAGGAAAATATGTCAGTTAGATTCCTCAAGGTAGAGATGCCAGAAGTCTCTGCTGTGAATACAGGCACTTCATGTCTAATAAGCAACACAGCAGGCTACATTAATCTCTTTGAGGAGGACATCATCTGGTACTCAAAGACACAGGAAAAAAAGAAGGAACTTAAAATAAACATGACATAAGGAGAAAATAGAAGTG
Organism: Pelophylax lessonae; assembly: GCF_965119305.1. NCBI lineage: Eukaryota > Metazoa > Chordata > Amphibia > Anura > Ranidae > Pelophylax > Pelophylax lessonae. Next base: position 379,314,950 of record NC_138768.1, read on the forward strand.
CTTAAAGCAGACACTGTACTAAAAATGCAAGATCTGCCTTTTCAGGTCCCCCACCCCACCCCCCAAAAATCAAACACCAAAAACACTATGCATAATTGAGAAAAAACCTGTGGGGGGAAAGGTTCATGTTCACCTTACCTTGGTTTCCACTTGAGATGCCTAGGAATGGGTGACATCACTATAAGGCCCCTTTCACACATACGGTCCGTTTGTCCGTTTTTCATCCATCCGTTGACGGATGAAAAACGGACATCAATGTATCTCTATGTAAAAACGGATGACAACAGATGATCATCAGTTAACCACTTTACCTCCGCCCACAGTAATATTACTGCGGCAGAGTGGCTCGTTATTGTCTGACGACGTAGTACTGCGTCGTCAGACACTCCCCCTTCTGGGCGGCGCTTGCGCGCCGCCGGAGGCTCGCTCCCGCTGTTTTCATTCACAGCGGGAGTCGGGCCAGGGGAGGAGCAGCGGCGATCGCCGCTGCTCTGCCCCGATCGCCGGGGATCTAGTGTGGAGATCCGCCCGCCTGTGTAAACACAAGCGGGCGGATCTCCATAGTGACAGGGAGTGACAGATCGGACTGTTCAGCATAGCTGGACATCCGATCTGTCCATGACTCACTCAGTCACCTCCCCCCCACACGTCAGTAAGCACCAGGCATACATTAACCCCTCCCTCTCCAATAAAATTAACCCCTTCCCTGCCAGTGTCATTTTTACAGTAACAGTGCCTATATATAGCACTGATTACTGCAGTAATGTCACTGGTACCCCCAAAAGTGTCAAAAATGTCAGTCAAGGGTCCGATCTGTCCGCCGCAATGTCGCAGTCCCGCAAAAAAAAAAATCGCAGATCGCCGCCATTATGCGTTAAAAAAAAAAACACCAAAAATGACAGAAATCTTTCCCTTTGTTAGTAAACGCAATAACTTTTGCGCAAACCAATCAAAATACGCTTATTGCGATTTTTTTTACCAAACATAGGTTTGAAGCAGAAAACAAATTGGCCAAAAATTTTTTAAAAAATTGTTTTTTACATCTTTTTTGGGGGGAATTTCATATAAAAAAATGTTAAAAATATTGTTATTTTTTCAAAATAAACGCTCTTTTTTTGTTTATAGCGCAAAAAGTAAAAATCGCACAGGTGATCAAATACCACTAAAAGAAAGCTCTGTTTATGGGAAAAAAAGGACGTAAATTTCGTTTGGGTTCGGCGTCGCACGACCGCGCAATTGTCAGTTGAAGTCGCACAGCGCCGAATCGCAAAAAGTGGCCTGGACGGAAGACAGCAAAATCCTCCGGTGGTAAAGTGGTTAACATCCGTTTTCATCCGCTTCCATCAATGTCCGTTTTTCTGAACGGATGAATGTCCTATTTTTCATCTGTCAAAAAAACGGATCGGACGAAAAACGGATGATAACGGATGAAAACGGATGAAAAACGGATGACAACGGATTACAACGGATGAAAAACAGATAACAACTGACAAAAAACGGATGAAAAATGGATGAAAAACTTATACATTTTGACGTGACTGAACTGATGAACTGAACGGACCGTATGTGTGAAAGGGGCAAAATGATGTAACACTTTTAGGCACAATCACTATTTACATATAACCCCATGCATGCTATCAGACTCCATTCACACCTGAGTGTATAGTTTTCAGGCATTTTTTTGGGCTTTTTTCCAGGTGTTTTTTTGGGCTTTTTACAGGCGTTTTTTCTGTCTTTTTACGGGCATTTTTTCAGGCGTTTTTTGCAGGTGTTTGGAGGCATTGACATCTAACAATAACCCTGGTTATCAGCCACAAAAAAAAACACCTGTAGTTTTTGGAGCCTCAGGCATTTTGAGTCAGGAGACAAAACGATCAGATGTAAACAGGGGCCATTGAAATTAATGGGATTTTGCTTGTTGGGCGTTTTGAGACTTTAGAGATGAGAATTTTACGAGCTAAAAAAAGCTCAGGTGTGAACAAGGCCTTAGTGTTCAAAAAAAAAGTCTCTTCAAAACATCATATACTCAATAGTGTAAACTCAATATACTCAATAGTGTAAACATCATCACGAATAGTGTCCAAATCCTCCACCTCAAACGCGTTCACCCATGTCTTTATGGACCTTGCTTTGTGCACGTATGTGCAGTCACGTTAGAACAGTAAGGGCCAACACCAAACAGTTCCCACAAAGTTGGGAGCATGAAATTGTCCAAAATGTCCTAGTAAACTGGTGCCTTAACAGTTCCCTTCACTGGAACTAAGGGGCCAAGCCCAACCCCACACAATAATCCCCCCTTAACCAAATGACTTAGAACAGTGCAAAAAGCAAGGTCCACAAAGACATGGATGAGTTTGGGGTAAAGAAACTTGACCAGCCTGCACAAAGTCCTGATCTCAACTCGATAGAACACTTTTGGGATGAACTACAGTGCAGACTGCGAGCCAGGCCCTCTCTCCAACATCAGAGCCTTACCTCACAAATGCGCTGCTGGAAGAATGGTTAAACATTCCCATAGACACACTCCTAAACCTTGTGGACAGCCTTTCCGGAAGAGTTGAATCTTTTAGGCCCCTTTCACACAGGCGGACCGTTCCCCCCATACATCTCTATGGGGGATCGGATGTCAGCGGAGACATCCGATCCGTCAAATCTGGACGGATGGAAACCCTATTTTCCATCCGTCCAGTGGATCGGATCGGATGGGATCAGATGAGAACGGACCAACGGTCCGTTCCCAACCGATTTCCCCCATAGAGATGCATAGGGAACTGACAGCTGTCTCCGCACACAGCGCAGAGACACAGCTGTCATCCTCCTGCTCAGCGGGGGATCGGCGGCTTGATCCCCCGCTGAGAAAAACGGAATCCGTCCAACGGACGGATAGTGTGAAAGGAGCCTAATAGCTGCAAAGGGTGGGCCAACTCCATATTGAACCCTACGAACTAAGACTGGGATGGCATTAAAGTTAATGTGCGTGTAAAGGCAGATGTCCCAATACTTTTGGTAATATAGTGCATATTGTACTGCACATATACAGCAGTGGCCAATGGTTTTGAGAATGACAAAAGTAATAATTTTCACAAAGTCTGCTGCTTCAGTGTTTTTAGATCTTTTTGTCAGATGTTACTATGGTATACTGGAGTATAATTACAAGCATTTCATAAGTGCCAAAGGCTTTTATTGACAACTACATGAAGTTTATGCAAAGAGTCAATATTTGCAGTGTGGACCCTTCTTTTTTAGGACCTCTGCAGTTCACCCTGGCATGCTGTCAATCAACTTCTAGGCCACATCCTGACTGATGGCAGCCCATTCTTGCATAATCAATGCTTGGAGTTAGTCAGAATTTGTGTGGGGGGGGGGGGTTTGTTTCCTTGCCTTTTGAGGATTGACCACAAGTTCTCAATGGGATTAAGGTCTGGAGAATTTCCTGGCCAAGGTGCTCCCTCATGCTGGAAAAGACATTTTCATCACCAAACTGTTCTTGGATGGTTGGAAGAAGTTGCTCTCGGAGGATGTTTTTGTACCTTTCTTTATTCATGGTTGTGTTCTTAGGCAAAAGAAGCAAAAGAAGCCGCAGCTGAATAAACTGTAGGAGACAGTTCTGGCGCTTGCTGGACTTTCTTGGGCACCCTGAAGCCTTCTTCACAAATGCAGTGAAATTGTTTTTTATGGGATTAGGTTTATTTTCATGGCAAAGAGGGACTTTGCATTTAATTGCAATACATCTGATCATTCTTCATAACATTCTGGAGTATATGCAAATTGCCGTCATAAAAACAGGCAGTAGACTTTGTGAAAATGAATATTTGTGTCACTCTCATACTTTTGGCCACGGCTGCAGAGCCGGCCCCCTACCATGGGTCCCACTGGGTCCATTGGGCCCAGGCAGAACTTTGAGAGGGGCAGCAAATTGACACCCAAGATTTTTTTTCCAGCAGTTTTGCGTGTCATCGGTTTGCGGTGCATTACGGGGGGGGGGGGGCATTTCCCCATCTCATACTGCCGCCTGTAGTGCAAACTGATGAGTATGAGGTGGCGGAGCGTCTCCTCCGGGGGAACGTCCCTCACATAAATGTGGTGTGCGCAACGAAGTCAGACATTCAGACAAACAGAATAAAACTGGGGTGTGTGGTTTGGAATTGAACATAATGGTATGTCATTTGATTTTACATATAGACAAAGAGCTGTTGAATGTAAATGTGACTTCCTGATAAATTTTATATTAGTTTTAATTACCATGATATAAAATAATGGATGTGGGGGCCTTTTGGTTGGTGTGATTTTTTTTTTTTTTTTTTTTTTCTTTTGGGGGGGGGGGGGGGGACAGCATTTTATTCTTGTACCCAGGCAGCACAATGTCTTGGGCCAATCCTGCATGGCCTAATATATATATATATATATACTGTATAAGAGTGTGAATTGGTGGGAGCAGATGGTAATCATGTGAGGGGTTTTTAAACATTTTGCACAGACTTTGGAGTGCAACTTTGGTGCAACTTAGATGCAACTTTGACTTTGGATGGGTGCAACTTGGATATGACTTTGGCTTTGACCAGTTTTAATGGACAACTGTTGCATACAAGTTGCATTGTATAACATTCAGGAATGTCTTTCATGCAACTTCTATGGGTAACATTGAAGTCTATGGCCTTCAAGTTGAATGAAAGTTGGACCAAAGTAGTGCATGAACTACTTGGGAGTTGCTGCAACTTTAAGTTGCGCATATGTGAATGGGTATCATTTTAAAACATGGAGAACGACATGTCGTGCAACTCTGATATCCAAAGATGCATGACAAGTTGCACAAGTCTGAAAGGGTCAGTACTGTGAGATTGCGAGACCAAATGAGTCAGTATTGTGAGAGTGAGGGAGCAGAAGGGTCAGCTCTGTGGAACTGAGAGAGTATATGTGTCAGCACTGTGAGACTGAGTAAGCATATGGGTCAGTACTGTGAGATTAACAGAGTCTGCATGCAGGACATATAGTTGGGTGCAGTTTAATAGCAGAAAGGGTAAGCAACTCAAATTAAGAGTGTATTTTAGGAGGTACCAGGGAGAAGCTTTGTTCTGCAGAGATTAAATAGTTTAGTGCTGTCTTGACAATCCAAATTAGTAAACACACAGATAGGGGGGCTGAGATGGGCCAGGAAACAATAGGAGAAGGAGGGGGGCAACCCTGAAGATGAGGTCCTCCAGTGCCCCACATCTCCATGAGGGAAGAGAAGGGGTTAACTTCCCGTACGAGGACAAGAGATCAGTGTGTTGATTTTTTTAAGGAGAACAGCCTCGTCCACCAGGGATAAACAGCCACCAACGCTGAAACCCAGCAAAGCCTGACCCGATCAGATTTTGCAGAAAAGATGCTAAATATGACAATCCATAGAGCTAATTCTCTTCACACATGGTTGTCTGAACATCACACAACAGGGATACCTGGAATGCGCAGTAGGCTGAACACAAGAATCAATGCTCCATGAGGTAGTAATGAACCCAGCAAGTGAGGATCCAGGTCCTCATCAAAGTAGTAGATAGACAGATCTGGCCACAGTTGACCTTGTAGGTCAAGAAGTCCCATTGGAGAGGAGGGACACTGGAGGGTACCATGTTCCATGAAGGGCTTTCCATGTCCCAAAGACAGGGAATTTTTCTGAGGAAAGGAGTGGAGGTCCAGATGGACAACAGCTTCATAAACGTATTTAATACATAGACCTAGGGAAACTAGGGAATGTGAATTGTTCTGTGTAGTAGAACTGTACAGATAAAAAGGAGCAACTGAGGGGGACACTAGAAGCATAAGATTAGCCTGTGGACCAAAAGATGATCTTTCTGCAGTGGAATGCTGGATAGGCATAAACTACCCAGGGACCAATCCCCATTTTTTGCCTTTATATTTGATAGTCATTTCTTTTGCATGTGTGCGCTATTCTTTGTAAATATGCATGTCGCTTGGTTCATAGCTGCACCAGCTTTATAAATGCATGTTCAGGGTGTGCCCCCCCAGCTCTTTGATTGTTTGTTATGTATTCGGTCCTGACCAGACTTCTGGGGTTGAGCACCCCACCCTCCCACACCTGTACTCTATCAGTGTCCACTAGCAAGCAGATATAGGAGTCCCTTATAATGCAGTTGCACATCTCTCCCAGTAAGGAGTAAGCATCTCCAATGGTGAGAGGTTGGATTCATCCTTCTTTTTATGGATAGTGTATGACCCACTGACAATGGGGTACTTTGATGTAGTGGTGGGCTTAAGCACGATATGGCCATATGGTGGGACCAAATCCCCATTTTTTGCCTTTATATTTGATAGTCATTTCTTTTGCATGTGTGCGCTATTCTATGTAAATATGCATGTCGCTTGGTTCATAGCTGCACCAGCTTTAGAAATGCATGTTCAGGGTGTGCCCCCCCCAGCTCTTTGTTTTTTTGTTACCCAGGGACCCTGTCAGGATGTAGAAGTAGGGGGCGCACCTTCATGCAGAAGGCTTTTCAGAGGGGTTACCTGACCTCTGACTTTGAGCCCTATGAGTTTTTTGGGAGTTTGGCTCCAAGGGCCTGAAAGCACCTGCTGCAGAAGTAGATGGCAGCAGCGGGAAAACTGAAAGACACCCAGTGATGCAAAATAATGGGCTTCCTCCTAGTGCTCAAACCCAAACAGCCTCACTCACAAGTGAGTATTCCAGAGACAAGGTCAAGCACTGAGATATTGCTCTAGCTTTGGACCTAGAAAGTGGATAACTTTTACCAGTACACAAAGGTTCGTAAAGGGATATAACGCATAGTCCAGTGCCCGAAAAGTCACGTTCCAGGCCAGCACCACAACACCCAGTCCAGCAGAGTCCAGGTACAGCACACCAAAGTAAGGTTTGAGGAAAGGTCAATCTGGATAGCTTCTATAAAAGAAGCAACACAAGCAGTGATGTAGTGAGGAATCTTGATTAAGGTCAATAGAAGAAGAAGAAATCTCTGAACCAAATCAAAGAAAAAATGCTAGCAAAAACTGGCAGACTTTTCTCAGCAGAGCTGAAGAAAAGATATCAGTCCTCCTAGGACACTATCAAAAAATAGAGACATGCTGGGTAGTATAGGAGTTATACAGGAGCTGGCTCATGGTTTTTGTCAGTGTTTAAATAATCACAACTCTATCTGAATTCCCGCTGTCTCTCCATGGATAAAAAAAAAAAAAATCACATAAACCCCCCTCTGAAATATACTGTATACAATTTATGTATAGTTTCCATTCAAGCAAAGAATCAGTGGCTCCACTTACTTTCCAAAATTTCAACCACTGCAGCCGGATCTACTTGCTTTTGAAAAACCTGAAAAAAATAGCATGAATGAAAGATTTAAGACAAATGGTATCAAGGAATCACATAGAAACATATTAAAATGCAGAGAAAGTGACATTCACCAGACATTTGCTGGTATGGGACATGCAAATCATTCATCACATATAAAGAACATTAGCTGGGATGAATTACCTTCACATTTGCTAACTCAAGAAGCATTTACAAACATTCTTCAATGTAGAATTAGGTTTAAAGTACTATACACCCTATTTATAATCAGACAAATGTCACATTCACTACACATTTGCTACACATTCACTGAAAATCTGCACTTTGCACATACACTTGCATACACACATACACTTATATACCGGGCCGGAGCTTCCACTAGGCAAACTAGGCAGCCGCCTAGGGCGCAATGCCACCTAGGGGCACAGCCACGAGTCGGCACTCTCTCCATCATGAATGATCCTTATGAGCTGAGGGGAGGTGCGGCAGTGGGGGGGGGGGGGGAAAGGGACAGAGGAAGATGCAAGGTGTCTTGGGCAGTGGCGGAACTACCAGGCCCTGGCTTTCCACCACTGTTGGGGGGGCCCAAGAGGCAGGAAGGGAGCCCACCGGAGTGCTGCCTGCATGATTATCCTCTTCATCTGGAGCTGAGCAGCCTAAACCCTGGGCAGGACGTGACTCTCTACACTGAGCTGGTGGGCAGCTGTTCATTTCCCTGGGTTGGAATTAAGCAGGGAGCTGAGGAGAGCTGAACCTGGGCTGGAGCTCGGCACTGGAGGGCGACAACTTTACTGGAGCAGAAGCAACGAGGCACCAGAATGGTCTGAGGAGGTTGGTGATGAAGGATGTGCGGAGCTCTCTGACTGCTGCTACTTCTCCACCAGGAGCCGGTTGGAGCTTTGGTGAGCACTGTTGTGCAGGAGAGGAGCATCCTGGGAGAAGAAATCAGCAGGATCACGGTGAAGGAGGGCAGAGTGTGGGCCACTCTCTTCATACTGCCCAGTGAGTGTCCCCAGAACAGGGGGATCATGGTCCCTGGGTGTGACATGGAGGATCCCTGGTGTGAAAGAGAATCAGGGTCACCAGGTGTGCCATGGGGAATCGGAGTCACCAGGTGTGACATGGGGGATAGGGGTCACAAGTATAACAGGGGTTCAGGGTCACCAGGGTCACCAGGTGTGCAATGAGGAATTGGGATCCCTGGGTGGGGGGATTGCGGTCCCCAGGTGTGACATGGAGGAACATCAGGGTCCCCAGGTGTGACATGGAGGAACATCAGGGTCCCCAGGTGTGACATGGAAAAACATCAGGGTCCCCAGGTGTGACATGGAAAAACATCAGGGTCCCCAGGTGTGACATAGAAAAACATCAGGGTCCCCAGGTGTGACATGGAAAAACATCAGGGTCCCCAGGTGTGACATGGAAAAACATCAGGGTCCCCAGGTGTGACATGGAAAAACATCAGGGTACCCAGGTGTGACATGGAAAAACATCAGGGTACCCAGGTGTGACATGGAAAAACATCAGGGTACCCAGGTGTGACATGGAAAAACATCAGGGTCTCTGGGTATGACATGGAGGAACATCAGGGGCCCCTGGTGTGACATAGAGGAACATTGGGGGTCACTGGATATGACAGCATGACATGGAGGAACACAGAGATCCCTGGATGTGACATGGACGAACATCGGGGTCAGTGAGTATGACAGCAGGACATGGAGGAATATTGGGGTCCCAGGATGTGACATGGAAAAACATCAGGGTCCCTGGGTGATACATAGGGGGACATCAGGGTCCCCAGGTGTGACAAGGGAGTTTTTAACCCCTTCCCTTTTTATTTTTATTTTTGGGGGGGCGCAAGTAGCTGGTCTTGCCTAGGGCGTAAAACAGTCTAGCATCAGCCCTGTTTATACAGCAAAAGCAGAAATTTGGCCTGTGGCTAGTGTGCAAGGAATTCTGGAAAGCTTTCTACCTTGAGTTTCGGGTGACATCATGGTCTTTAACACTATACTTGTTCCATTGTTCACCGTATTAGGTAGTGTACCAAATAAAATCTTAATGCGAGAATAGCCCCGACCAGAGTTCCCAGAGTGCCCAAAACCATTCTTCACAATAGTTCCCTCTCCCTATTTCATAAACAGCACAACCGCTGAATTATAAATTTAGTGAATATTACTGGCAAATGTGTATACAGTATATACGATATCTCTCCAATGCACATTTAACCAGCAATAAGTAGGATGGGGAAGGTGTAAACCCAGCATGTATATGTATTCCCATTGGGAGACTTCAAATGTTTGCCCTGGGGGTAACCGACAGTCGAAGTAACGGATATGTCTTCAGTGGGTATTGTCAATATTCCCATCGAATACTTTCCTAAATAGGGCTTAGAAATGTCAGGTGCTGAAGCAACAACCAGCTTGAATTGGAGACATCACGGATCAAGTGCACACATTTGCCAGCACACCACAGCTCATCGAATAGTGTCCATAATCTTTACTGAACAACGATCACATCATAAGGGACATAGTGTAAAGTTTGGGAGCAACAAAGGACCCCTTCGGTAGGCATAATATCACATGCCTGACTAAGGAGTCCTCCATAGTTCCGAAACGCTATTCGATGATCCATGGCGTGCTGGCGAATATGCGTACTTGATAAATCTTCAATGGGGACACACAAAGCACACACAGAGTCAGAGGTTCTGACCTTTCATTAGAAAAATGTGGTTACCTTTTGCTTATATCATTATTCACATGAAAGCTTTTTGTTGCATAATTGCATTCTTACATAATGTTATGTTGCCAAGTTACAGAACTTCCTTTCTACTTCACTTTAGGTTTGACAATCATTTTAAGCAACCTAAAAAGATAATTCATGTTTTCTCAACCGCACTGAAAAAGCATGCTGACATCTATCTGAACATCACAAAAAAGAATTAAAGACATCACCACGTGTAAACCAGGAAAATGGCTCTGGGCATTAAAAGAGAAGTATGAGTTTAAATATTTTTCCAGTATTATACTTACCTAGGTGGATGCAGCATCGGTCCAATGCGATATCTGTCCCCCGGCGCCTCTACACTGAGAACCAAGCGATCGAACACCGCCTGCTCTTTGCTGAAAATGGGTCACAGGAGTGCAGAACAAACTGCGCTCCTGGGATCCATAGGGGGTGTACAGCCACACAAGCTTTGGCTGTACATCTCCTTTAAAGGGAATCTGTGATAAATTGAAAAAATTACCTTTTATAAAAGCCTATGATGAAAGCTGCCATCCTTTATGTTTCACACAATCAAGCTTTGTGACAGATGTCAAAGCTCCCAGGCAGGCTGGCATCCTTATCACTGCTTTATTACTTAGTAGGTCATTGACCCAATACAAGCATGCAGGCGAGGTATTTTAGCACTTCAGTGGTCAAAAGAACAATGATATACAATGATATACAATGATATACAACAGCTAGCGCCTCATGTGCACTACAGCTGCTAAACTGAAGTTTAGGAGCAGTTGGGTATTTTTTTTCAGCAGCCCCTGAACTCTCCTCAATGTTATCTTATGTGTACATGTACACTCGTTTTTAGTAGTTTGGAAGCAATTGAGTTTACAGGCATTTCTTTTGAAAGCAGAAAAATCGTGTTCAGGACTGTAGTTTACCAGCATTTAAAACGCAAAATGCTTGTAACCGCGGTAAATTTGCATCTATAGGCGTTTTTAAAGGGGAAAAAGATTTCTGACAATTTTTGAACATATAAAAATGTTGAAAAAATACAAATTTCACCACATGCTGTTGTCTGCATCAATGAATGAGTCCAGTAGCGACAAACTCTGGTCATCTTACGCAATTCTCCAATTCTTCGGAGCCTCAGCAACATCAGAAGCATTTTCGCACACATTCTCATGATGGGATCCATAGTGAGAACACAAAATATAATACAGCTATCCAGGGCCGGTGCAAGGATTTTTGGCGCCCTAGGCGAAACCTCCTTTTGCCGCCCCCTTGGCCGCGCCCCCTTGGCTCCACCTCCTTTGCCCTGCCCATGTATTCTCCTGACCTTTTAATCACTGCTATCGGGGGGGGGGAGGAGGAGGAGGAGGGGGAGAAGGAGGGGGAGGAGAAGGAGGGTGGAGGAGGAGGAGGAGGGGGGAGAAAGAGGAGGAGGAGGGAGAAGGGGGGAGAAGAGGGAGAAGGGGGGAGAGGGAGGAGGGGAGGGGGGAGAAGAGGGAGGAGGGGAGGGGGGAGAAGAGGGAGGAGGGGAGGGAGAAGAGGGAGGAGGGGGGGAGAGGGAGAAGGAGGGGGGAGAAGGAGGGGTGGGAGAAAGTGGCTGGAGGAGAGGGGGTAGCTAAGAGAGAGAAGGGTGGCTAACAGAGAGGGGTGGCTGAGAGAGAGGGGGGCTGAGAGAGAGAGAGAGAGAGAGAGGGGGCTGAGAGAGGGTGGCGGACAGAGGAGGGGGCTGAGAGAGAGGGGGCTCAGAGAGAGGGTGGCAGAGGGTGGAGCTGAGAGAGAGGGGGGCTCAGAGAGAGGGTGGCAGACAGAAGGTGGAGCTTAGAGAGAGGGGGGCTCAGAGAGAGGGTGGCAGACAGAGGGTGGAGCTGAGAGAGAGGGGGCTCAGAGAGAGGGTGGCAGACAGAGGGTGGAGCTGAGAGAGAAGGGGGCTCAGAGAGAGGTTGGCGGACAGAGGGTGGGGCTCAGAGAGAGGGTGGCGGACAGAGGGTGGGGCTCAGAGAGAGGGTGGCAGACAGAGGGTGGGGCTGAGAGAGAGGGTGGCTCAGAGAGAGGGTGGCAGACAGAGGGTGGGGATCAGAGAGAGGGGGGCTCAGAGAGAGGGTGGCAGACAGAGGATGGGGCTCAGAGAGAGGGGGGGCTCAGAGAAAGGGTGGGGCTCAGAGAGAGGGTGGAGCTGAGAGAGAGGGGGGCTCAGAGAGAGGGTGGTGGACAGAGAGGGGGAGGGCTGACAAAGAGTGTGGGGGCTGAAAGAGAGGGTGGGGAGATGAGAGAGAGACCCCTAGCCCTGTCCCTATCCGCAGATCCACCTCTGCCCCCCCATCCCAGTCTGTGTCTGCAGGTAGGTCTGTGTCAGTGTATGATGTCCAATACCTTCTTCCCAGCAGCTTGTGCCTCCCGCTTGTCCTCATCCTCCGGGCTTTACTGCTGATGCTGGAGCGGAGCAGAGAGGAGGTTGGAGGTGACGGAGTCCAGGCTTTGGAACTCCGGGGATGCTTTTGCGCGCCTCTTCTGTGCTCAAAGAGACTGTGAACCTCTTCCCTCTTCTAGGCTCCCAGCTGCCCTCGATGTTCATATTCCAAGAGAGCGTGGCCTCCTTCTGCGGGGCTGCACACTCATCATGTGGGGATAGATGCCCACACCCCCCAGGATGCCTCTACCCACCTGACATTACAACCAGCTACTGCAGGCTGCACACTGACTGGGATCGAGTCAGCACACTCAGGACTGACACTACCCTTCTGAATTATGCGAGCGGGTCCATAGTATAGTCCCAGGTGACCCCCGATGCTATGCCACGCCACTGCTGGAATCTGAATCCCCAGCGATTGGCTTGGGATACGGATTTTGCTGCCCCCCCCTACCCTGGCACCCTAGGCAGCCGCCTGACTTGCCTATTGCTTGCTCCGGCCCTGCAGCTATCTACAAGCACACTGCTCTCTCTGCCGCTGTTCTCTCTTCTCTCACAGAATGGCTTAAATAGTTAATAATTTACTTGTTTTTCATGCATTGTGGGCATTTGGGAGGGTCTCATGAGGTTACCTTTAAAAACGCTTCTAACCTCAAAAGCTCATAACTGCTGCTAAACTCGCATAAATGCAGTATGTAAAAGCTGTAAAACAGACGTACATTTAAGTATTTGGCATTAGTATGCCTGTATAATGAGGCAGGACCCAGTGGCATATCATCCATGTGTGTAATGTGTGTGGTGAACAGAGGCCCTGAGGAGAGGTAAGGCCCACTGTGGTCTTGCACACATGGAAGAGCTGCCCGCATTCCACCTGTGCTCCACAGTGCCTCTACCTATTCTCTTATGTGCCTCCCTCCCCTGCAGCACTGATCCTCTGTGGCTCCACTGCAACTGCTGGCTTTTCCTCCTCTCCCCTCCTGCCGGATTCCAGTGTTGCAGGGGATGCACAGGCATCTGCTCTGCTCTGACCCACCCTGTACTGCACCCCCCTTTGCTAATCCACCATGCCCTCCTCCCTGCAGCATTGCTGGACAGCTTCCCCTGTCATGTTTAACAGCCCTTTTCCAAATGAACACAGAGAGTGATCGGTACCAATCGCTCCTGTGTTCATTCATTACTGTAGCATAGTAAACTGTGTTTACTGTGCTTCAACTTGTGAGTGAATAGGAACTGTCTGAATAGAGACTTCTATTCGTTCCTCTGCAGTGCAGCTGAGGCTTCAAAGAAGAGGAACGAGGTCCCTTTCTCTGTCTCAAAAAAAAAAAGAGACATGAGGGTTCTGCTTAGACCCCCCCCCCCAAACAAAAAAAACACATAACACCTCATTCACAAAGGGCATACTACAGCATACACCCATGTGAGGCTATGTTTACCCGCATGGGGATGCACAGGTGTTCCGTGCATCCCTGTGGGGAATTTAGTGGGAGACAGACAGGATTGGCGGGGGGAGGGGATATACTGGAGGACAGATTGTTTGGGGGGATAAGGGATGTACTGGGGAGAGACTGACCTGGTGAGGATTATACTGGGGACAAAGTGACCTAGGGGAATTGAAGGATAATACTGAGGGAGAGACTGACCTGGTGGGGATTACACTGCGGGACAGATTGATCTGGGGGAATTGAAGGTTTATATTGGGACAATGACCTAGGGGGATTGCTCTGGGGGACAAATGACTGACCTGGGGTTGAACAATTGTCCTTGGGGACAGACTGGCCTTGTTTGATTTAACCATGCCCCTTAAGCCCCTCCCACCATTAAACACAATTTGAACACACCCACTGTATGCCGTGGGGTGCTATGCATTTCTCTTCTACCTGGTGTGCCCAAAGATGACCCAGAGTTTCTACAATCCTAGCAATGCCTCTGGCACAATGAAAACCATGCCCACTGTTCACTGTGGCACATTAAGCACACCGCTTTTTTTATCAAGCAATGGGGCCCAACTTATGATCTTGCACACAGGCCCTAGCAAGACCACAAGATTTGGAGGGAGGAACTAGTGTTGTCCCATCCTTGCCAGTATTTATCAGAAGGTGGGGCTAGATTTGGTGGTACAGACAGTGAGAAGAACTTAACACTTTGAAATTTAGGTGACTACTTGGATAAAAGCCATGACTTGAACTGAAGGTTTTTCCTTGGTTTCTTACTTCATTAAGGGGGGAAAGGGTCAAACCAGCATCATCTGATCATGGCTCTGACAAGCATAACCCAACCAATAGGAAGAGTCTTTAATGGTTTAAAAAGGTAGTATATGTCTTTTTGTGGATGTAGCACCCTGCTTATCAGAGGGGACCTGATTGTTCAGTTAGGCTGTCATGTGTTTCCAGGTGTGTCTGTTGAGCTTGGGGAGTCTCCCCCCTGTATCCAGTGAGGGCTCTTATTGGACAGTGGAGGAAACCTGGCCAATAGCACACCAGGGCTTATATATACCCTAGAGGGCAGAATCTGCCACAATGCATCCTGGGAGGGGGTATAAGTCTGAGGGGAGCACATGACAGGGTGTCTTTGGTGGGAAGCAGAGTCCCAGGAGGAGGGTGACGGCTGTATCTCCTCCTGTCAGCATGAGGAAAGGTCCTTGGCAGTCGGTCTAGAGGACAGAAGGTTGAGCTGAGCTGCAGAGAGGAATCAAGTGTGCTGTGGACCGAGTGGAGCTGCTGGGTAGAGGTTTCCAGGAAAGCAGTGTCGTGAGTGCTGTAAACTGCCCAGGGGTCTGCCTAGGAGAGGGGACCACTCCAGAAGGTCAGAGGGATCCGAGAGCCAGCTAACCAGTAGAGAAGTCTTAGAAAGGGGGTGCCAGAGTCTAAGCCCTGAAGATAAGTGTTGGAAAGAGAGTGTCGGTGCAGGCCCTGAAGCGTACAAGTGTTCAGCAGTGCAGCAGTGATAAAGTAGCTATTTCAGCAAGGAGTGCTTAAGGGAGCTTCTAGAGGACTTTGAGTCACATGGAGGTGATCAGAAGTCAGTTCAGGATTAACAGGCAGCAGGCCAGCATTAACCAGCGTTGACCGGCATCAAGTCAGCGCCAAAAGGCATTTTTCAGTTGTCCCCTTTAAACTGTGAATAGTTGAGCCAAAGGAGTATCCCACTCATCCCTTCTCCTATCCAAGTTCTCAATAAATATAAAAACCCAAAGATACTGGACTGGTCATTGTTTTAGTGCTCACATTTGGAGAAAACATGCACAAAGGTACTTTTGTTGCACCCGGTGACTCAGGGGGACCCATATCCAGCAAAACGGCTGGGAATCCTGCTACATGTACAATCAGACCTGAAGAGCAGATATCAGGGGCTAATTCCAACCACCCCTTATCATGGGGGGGGGGGGGGGGCGATGTGAACACATGTAAAGATTAAACAGTTATTGTACTCATGAACCAGTTATATTGTATTAGTTTAAATAAAGCCATATTCTTAGTAGAATTGTGGGAGAAAGTATAGTACAGTGCCTTGAAAAAGTATTCATATCCCTTGAAATGTTCCATATTTTGTCATGTTACAACCAAAAACATAAATGTATTTTATTTGGGATTTTATGTGATAGACCAACACAAAGTGGCACATAATTGTGAAGTGGAAGGAGAATGATAAATGGTTTTCAACAATTTCTTAAAAATTAATATCTGAAAAGCGTGGCGGTTTAGGTGGATGGCCATGTCTTGGTAGGTTTGCAGTTGTGCCATACACTTTCCATTTTTGGACGATGGATTGAACAGTGCTCTGTGAGATGTTCAAAGCTTGTGATATTTTTTTATAACCTAACCCTGCTTTCAACTAGATTTTAGTTAGGGGTATCAGAGTAAAGGGACTATAAATACAAATGCATGCCACACTTTTCAGATATTTATTTGCAAAAAAATTTGAATATTTATTTGAAAATCATTTATCATTTTCCTTCCACTTCACAATTATGTGCCACTTTGTGTTGGTCTATCACATACAACCCCAATAAAATACATTTATGTTTTTGGTTGTACCATGGCAAAATGTGGAAAATTTTAAGGGGTATGAATACTTTTTCAAGGCACTGTAATTGGTCATCACCTGGAGCTAGAAAGATTAGAGCTAGGACTAGGTAATTAGTCATAGTAGTTCAGGAATGTTATACTTCATCCTGTGTCATTTTAGGATTCTGGTTGCCCTCCATTGATCTTTCTCAAAGGTACTTCACAAAAGGAGTTACTGTCAAATGAGTCTTTGCCATCCTGATAGTTGGTGCACTGATCATCTTTGGCAGTTATAAATGAAAAGAGGAAGTCTTCCCCCAGTATTTTCCAGTGTTTATTTACCAAAGTAGGATTGTAGGAGGCCACGATAATGTACCTGGTGTAGGCCGAACTAATGAGAGGGCTCTCCCCTTACACCTTCTGTCCTGTTTGTCCTTCAAGATTAATGAAATGGTAGGACATGACAGAGAGTGGCACAGATGCATGTAGTACATCCTGACAACTAAAATAACTGGATCTTGTGATGAAGTACAAGCTGAAGAACAGGAACCACCACCAGATTTTATCTCAGGGCTTGCAGAAGTATGGGGCAGAAACGTGGTCAGACAGGAAGACGTTGGCAACATTCAGACAGCAGAGGTAAAGATTCAGACAACGATAGAATAAACAGGGGCTAGGCTAAGGACAGCATCACACGGGCAGAAGATAAGCCAAAAGGATAAGCAAGGTGTGGAGTCAAGAAGCAAGCCAGAAGTCAGGTACCTTAACCAATTGCCGACCGCCGCACGACTATATACTGCGGCGGTCAGCCCCGGCCAGGCAGAGTGAAGTATGGATACGTCACTCGCCTGTCACTGACTTGAGAGCCAAGTCAGTGCGTGTGACCGGTGGACCCAATGCCCGCCGCTCACACTACGATCGCTCTGGTGAAGGGAGAAAGGCGGAGCGGCTTATGTAAACAAGCCGCCCGTCATTCTCCCTGGTGTAAAAATGAAGATCAGACGCTTCTACTATGTAGGACCGTTGATCTTTGTTTTTACACCAATAGCAATGTCCCTATACAGTTAGAAGCACGCCCCTAGGACACACTTAACCCCTCCCTGTCCAATACAGTTAACCCCTTCCCTGCCAGTGTCATTTTTGCAGTAACAGTGCATATGTATAGCACAGATTACTGCAGTAATGTCACAGGTAACCCCAAAAGTGTCAAAAATGTCAGTCAAGGGTCCGATCTGTCCGCCGCAATGTCGCAGTACCGAAAAAAAAAAATTGCAGATCGCCGCCATTACGCGTTAAAAAAAAACACCAAAAATCTTTCCCTTTGTTAGTAAACGCGATAACTTTTGCGCATACCAATCAAAATACGCTTTTTGCGATTTTTTTTTTTACCAAACATATGTAGCATAAAACAAATTGGCCGAAAATGTTAAAAAATTTTGATTTTTGCATTTTTTTTGGGGGGGGAATTTCATATAAAACAATGTGAAAAATATTGTTATTTTTGCAAAATTGACGCTATTTTTTTGTTTATAGTGCATGATCAAAAAATCGCACAGGTGATCAAATACCACCAAAAGAAAGCTCTGTTTGTGGGAAAAAAAGGACGTCAAATTCGTTTAGGTACAGCATCGCACGACCGCGCAATTGTCCGTTAAAGTCACGCAGTAAAAAAAAATCGCAAAAAAACCCCTGGTCTTTTAGCAGCCAAATCCTCTGGGGCTTAAGTGGTTAAGGATCCAGGTCAGGGGTAATCAAAAGGCAAACCAGGTATACCATAGGAACAAGCAGAGTCTGGTCACAGCTCACAAGAGCTGACGACCTCTCAACAATGATCTTGAGCCCTGTAGTGCTTTAAATAGGCCACTGGGTGTCAAAGTCAATTCAACCTTGCATGCTCATGCTCACTGCACACATGCACAGTTCCTTGAGCAGGGACATAAGTTTGATTTTCCTGACAGCCAGAGTCAGGTTGTGGCTGTGAATGGCAAGTGTAAATGAGGAGAGTGTCGATAAGTTTGGTTGCATGAGCTGCAGTGGGTGTTTGTTTGTCGGAGCTTCCTGTGGCCCAGTTCCGGGTGGTGTCTCCCTGCCCAAACTTGGTAGGGGGGCTTTAGAAGATTGGTTTGGGGGCAGACAAATCAAGTGACATGGGCCGTGATCTCAGGAAACTGATAGAAAGGAAGCCTGTTGGGGCCACTTTTAACTTCACAACATTACTTCATTAGTTCAGGAAAAGGGATTCACTTGGTGGGAGCCAACAAAGGGGTTGGGGACTTCTGAAAAAGGCAGCAGTTGAACGAACCAAGTCAGGGTTAGGTGTGGAGACGCTCACCTGTCTGGTTTCCTTCTCACAGCTCTTATCAGTAGGATCTTCTGAACAGAGAAGCTACACTTTGTGTTTAAGCTCCATCTTCTGAGAAGCTAGCAAGAGGGACAGACTGGCTGGAAAGTTAGAGCAATATCCTCTGACGATGTCTATGCGGACGATACGCATCAGGAGCTCGCCTTAAGAACTTGTATTCATATGTTTTATTGCCTGTTACCATGCGAACATTGTAAGTGCACGTCTTTTTTTATTAAAAGGTTTTTTTTTAGCAATATTATGCTATGTGCACTTTCTGGCTTTTATGTTACCTGGCTATGAGAGATCTACATCCCTCTACAAACCACTCCATGAGCCTGAAATTACATCCATGGTCGTATTCATAGGAGGAATTTGGATCACCTTTTAAGCCCATTTGGTCTGCTTGCTATATGGCAATGTGGACCCAATTGATCTGGTGAGCGCCCAATTCATTTGTTTTATCTGGTGATGGGATACCTTTCTTCACTTTAAAGATATACTGTGTTCACCGTCAAGATTCATCTCTTTTGTTGGACTTTTTGTATGACTTTTTTTGAATTTTTTTGAATTTTTGGGGATTTTTTGAATTATTATTTGTTCTTTTTTCACCATGTTATCACAAGTTGGTATTGTTACGTTAATGCCTTCAATCGATTTTTTAGTGCTGCACTTATTTTCCTTTTTTGTATTTTTATAACTTGTTTATCAGTTGTTTTGTGCTGGCTGCTTACACTTTGGTATTAGCGCTTATTAGAATTTTTCCTTATTGGCTGAAAAGTTAGGTGGAGCAGGGCTTGGTCAAGGCAATTTGATCAGGACATGAACAGGGGAATACTCAAGGCCTTTGACCACACACTGCTATCAGCCCAGAAGGGCAAGTGTCTAGAGAAGATAGGGGATTTAGAGATGACTTGTCAGTTTTTTATTGCTGTCTGTGTCTCTGCTAGGGAGATCCCTGCTCTCCAATTTCCCAGATGACCATTGTCACTAGGACCTAAAGTGAGAGAAAATCCCAAATTTTGAGTGGTCACCAGAACAGAAAAGAGGGAAGATCTTGTGGGGACTTTATCCTGTGAAAACTGTTTATTGGGGATTTTCCTCACATTGAAAAGATATCCTCTCACTGCATGTTCTGTCTACAGCCATCAAAACAAAAACCTGACAGCGGTATTAATAATTCCCAACTTCATCCTACTTCCAAACGTAAAATAAAACAGGTTTTAGCCTTAGATACACTGTCTGTCTCAAGCAGAACTAAACCTTCTTATCATTTCCAACCGAGGTCGCTGCCATCTTAGCCTCTGTTTGGTCTGCAGTTGCTATGGTTGCTGTACATGTGATCAGTGGACACCACCAAATTGATGAACAAGCAACTGTGACAGTTATTAGTTTACTTCTGCTTTAAGAAAAAACTCCAATTACATATCTTTATTTTTTTACATATAAATTTCAACCTTTATGATTCAGAGTAATCTTAAGCCCCGTACACACGTACTGATCGTCGGCCGAACGATCGGCCGTCTTTTGTCCAGGGCTGTCGTGTCTGTTGAAAACTGCAAAAGACTGCACACAAATTTTGTCGGCCAACAACAGCCGAC
The DNA here is from genome assembly GCF_965119305.1 of Pelophylax lessonae. NCBI lineage: Eukaryota > Metazoa > Chordata > Amphibia > Anura > Ranidae > Pelophylax > Pelophylax lessonae. The sequence goes on from NC_138768.1 coordinate 379,335,330, forward strand.
TGCAGAAGTGATGTCATGTGATGGTTAACTTTCCTTGTCTTTTTTCTTTTCTGAGCATGCCCAGTCTTGCTAATCTGCTGTCTGTCGGACGAAATCTGTACTGACTGGCGAACAATCGGCCGTTCTGGCCAACAAATATTTTAAAGTCTGCACGACAGATTCTGTTCGGCCGAAAATGCGCTGTCGGAAGCATCATACTAACAAGCCTACAATCGGCCGATCGGTCGTCGGCCGAATATTTACGGCCGACAATCGGTACGTGTGTACAGGGCTTTAATCTCTCTTATGATTTAGTATGCATAGATGACCACCCCAAACAAGACATCTAATACTTCCTTACAAGCATGATATAGGTTAATGTTTTGGCAAGGTGCATGACTACAGTGACAACCTATGAAAGTAGACTTCTCACCTTTTCAAACCTCATTTTTTCATGAAACAGTAGTGGAAATACTGCAGGAAGGCTCCTTGTTTCTTTGCACTGACCCAGAAGGCTTACAGTAAGGAAAATGTCATCTTTATCTGGCAAGAATACCCCAGGACAAGTAACCTAGATAAGAAACAAAATCCCATAGCATTAGATTTCTATCCAATATTGATGCAATATTTTAATCTTAAGTATTTTACCCAAAGCAACACTTACAGCATGAATCTGAAGCTCCACCACAACTTTCAGAGGCATGTCTAGGGACGTTGACAGCAAGTAGTACCTAATTGTATTTTAACCGATGTATACTTTTGTCATCAAAGATGTTACTTAGCCATAACAGGTCAAGACAGCGTAACTCTGCAAAGAGAAACACACTTTCAAAAATTGTACTGTATTATTAATATTAATATGTGATAATAATTTCTAGGGACATTTGCTTGCTAAAGTAACTCCGGGGTATTTACAAAGACTAGAGCAGACTGAATATGGAGTACCTGTGCATAGCAACCAGTCTAGTTTCACCTTGTTCAGGTAAAGCAGAACTAAACCCATTGATTTAAAGTGCTCATTACCCCATCCTGATATGTGCCTGCTGTACAATATACATGTTATGAGAAAGTATCCTGTTCTCTTTGCATTGCTTTCTTTATGTGAAACCACTGGTGTTCCTGCCAGTCCCTCTGCTTTCCTATTTAACCACTTTACGACCAGTCACTGTGCCTCTACTGCGGCACGTCGCTGGACTCCTCCCCTTGTGGGCGGCGCTCGCGCGCCACCGGAGGCTCGCTCCCGCTGTATTCAGTCACAGCGGGAGTCGGGCCAGGGGAAGAGCAGCAGCGATCACTGCTGCTCTTCCCCGATCGTCGGGGAATCGAGTGTGGAGGTCCGCCCGCTTGTGTAAACAAAGCGGGCGGATCTCCTAAGTGACAAACGGTGACAGATTGCAGGGTTCAGCATAGCTGAATCTGCGATCTCTCCCTGTGTCACTCAGTCACCTCCCCCCACACACGTTAGTAAGCACCAGGCGTACATTAACCCCTCCTTCTCCAATAAAATTAACCCCTTCCCTGCCAGTGTCAATTTTACAGTAACAGTGCATATGTATAGCACTGATTACTGTAGTAATGTCACTGGTACCCCCAAAAGTGTCAAAAATGTCAGTCAAGGGTCCGATCTGTCCACCGCAATGTCGCAGTCCCGCCAAAAAAAAATCGCAGATCGCCGCCATTAATCGTTAAAAAAAAAAACACCAAAAATGGTTTCCCTTAGTTAGTAAACGCAATAACTTTTGCGCAAACCAATCAAAATACGCTTATTGTGATTTTTTTTTTTACCAAACATAGGTAGCAGAAAACAAATTGGCCAAAAATTTAAAAAAATTTTGATTTTTACATTATTTTGGGGGAGAATTTCATATAAAAAAATGTGAAAAATATTGTTATTTTTTCAAAATTTACGCTCTTTTTTTGTTTATAGCGCAAAAAGTAAAAATCGCACAGGTGATCAAATACCACCAAAAGAAAGCTCTGTTTGTAGGAAAAAAAGGACGTAAATTTCGTTTGGGTACAGCATCGCACGACCACGCAATTGTCAGTTAAAGTTGCACAGAGCCGAATCGCAAAAAGTGGCCTGGACGTAAGACAGCAAAATCCTCCGGTGGTAAAGTGGTTAAAAGCTGACCACACTAAGCAGGAGAGCACACTGTGGTCAGTTCTCTAGCTATGCTGGGAGCTCACTGTGCTCTTCTCCAATGATCAGACTTGTCCTGACACACCCCCATCTGCACAGCTATTCACTGGTGAATTCTGCTTTCTGCTGAGCCAGACAAATTTTGGTCCATCTATGGCCAGCTTAATGGGCCATACACACTATAAGATTTTCTGAAGACTTTTTCCTTTAGATTTACCAAAATCATATAATATGAGGTCAAACCTAAACGCTTTACATTTGTATGCAATCTGGCAGGCCCTTGCACTACATAGAAAAGGTAAATCTGAAGGAAAAAGTCTTCAGAAAATCTTATAGTGTGTATGGCCCTTTAGTGACAGACTGCATCACATTTGCCTTTTTTATTCTGTCCATAGTTCCCCTCATTAAATAATATAAGCCATATAAGCCCTGAGCCTGCTTTTAATTCATTCAGCAGATTGTAGGATTTTTAGTAGAAGTGATCTGGGTGGTGGAAATGTTTGAAAACTTGTTCACAGCAGTAAAAGGGTTACAAAACCTCATGAAGAACATTTCCAATGACAAATCCCAATTGGTTGGGATCAGGCACATTTGGCAATAGTTGTATGTGTATGTGGTGTGGTAAGGTTAATGAATGAATAGATGCAGAAGATTGCTGAAATAGAATGGACAATTAAATACATGATATATACCAGTTAAATACAAAATATATAGATAATATATTAGCTCATGCATAGGGAATAGAACGAAATAGAATAGTAAAGAATAGTAAAAAGCAGCTTACAGCCTCAGTATGTTCCTAGAGTAGCAGAGGAAGCGTCTTGTCTCCAGGGTAACACAAACACTGCGCTCAGTGAACCGCTTCTCCTCCGTCATCATCCTGCGTCCACCCATGTGCTGATCGGGTTGCACTTCCTGTGATGAAGCAACCAAGGGAGCCATCTTTGAAGCGGTAGAGCCCACGCCAAGGCAGGAGGTGACTTCGGTTGTTTGTGGTATTGGCTGTGCGGGCCGGAAGGGGAGTGAGCAGCACGGCTGTGTTCCTTTTCATGTTGTTGGTTTACCGGTAAGTGTGTTTTATTTTTATCTTATTTTTTTTTTGCTAAGGGGCATGCAGCACATGTAATCATCTACGTATGTAACATTGAGACTAAACACCTTTTCACATACTCAGTACAGTGTTCTTAGTGGGTCCTTTAAAAAGTTTTTTTTTTTTTTTTTTCTAAATTGAGTGATCTGCTAAAATGTACCTTTCATTATGTTACTGTAATAAAAAGCCTGTTGTACTTTCTAATGTCATCTGTTTGCTAACTGCTTATTACATGTGAAAGATGTACTTCCTGCCTGATGGGGTTTACTGTTCCTCAGTTGGCATGAGCAGGCTGATGGATAATCTTAGACTGTGTAGTTAAAGCGGAGCTCCAGTCCCTATAACCAATTTTTTGTAAAAAAAAAAAAGATCCCCTGTGATCTTTATTATGTTTACGTTAGACTATGTTTACAACTGTATCTATTAAATGTTTACCTGATCTGGAAAGCAGGCAGGGGCCATCCAGAATGTGGGCATCTGAAGCCCGCTTGTGTCTATTTCCGGGATAGCTGGCTACCCAGTAGTGATGGGCTTAGGGTTCTTTCACACAGGCTTTCTGCCCGGCGGACTCTATTTTACTCAGTGGGGATCAATCCGGCGGATGACAGGTCCGTCTCCGCTTACTTTGCAAAGACAAACCTGTCAGATATCCTCTATTTGAGATCTGATGAATCCGATTCCGATCCTCCAGACGGATGGAAAATAGGGTTTCCATCCTTCTGGATTTCACGGACCAGATCGGGTGTCAGCGGAGATGTCACTGCTGACAACCGCTGACATCCGCTGCCCCATAGAGGTGCACGGAGCATCCGATCCAGTCTGAAAAACTGACAGGCAGACCTGATCGGAAAGCCCTTGTGAAAGGGGCCTTAGGCATGTTCGGGATCATAGTCCCAACCCACCTGAGCAATACTGCCAGGAAGCTGTCACTACCCACCGCCAAACATAGGAAGTGAGGCATTTCCTGGTCTGCACAGCTGCGGGCCGGGAAATGTCTCACTGCTAGGACTGGGCTGGGGCGTGTTCGGGATCCCACCTGCCCAATCCCGCAAGGAAGCCAACATCGCACACCGCTAATCACAGGCAGTGAGACATTTCCTGATCTGCAGCAGCACGGATCAGGAAATGTCTCACTGCTTGTGATTAACGGTGTGTAGAGTTGCCACCTCATCCCTTTAAACCCGAACACCTATGAAGAAGGTTCTGAAGCTAATTTATTGCAGATCAGGCCACAAGTGAGTTTATTACCACCTTAATCAGCCACAGAACCTGTGTAATAAATATATGTTCGGTTTTAAAGGGATGAGGTGGCAACCCTAGCAGTGTCAGCTTCCTGGATAGATTGGGCAGGTGGGATCCCAAACACGCCCAAGCCCATATCTATTTTCTGCCTATGATTCGCTGTGTGCAGTGTCGGCTTCCTGGCGGGATTGCTCAGGTGGGTTGGGACTACAATCCTAAACATGTCTGAGCCCATCACTACTACCGATCTCGCACCTGCACAGTAATGACACTGCGGGGCGCAGTTTGTTCAGAACAGGTTGCCATAGCAGTGGCGGCGGAAGTACCTGCCCCATGATTATGGCAACCTGTCAATAATATTCCAACCCGGAGGTTGCCCGTTGACTTCTGGGATTGATAACGCTTATATCCCAGGAGCCAACTGTCACAATTGTTTCTGCTCTCAATCAAACTGTTAAGTCATCAAATGGCTTGTTTCAAAACTGATCACATGTGCAGCACCATGGCAACTGCACATAAAACACAGACCAGGATGGCGGTTTCCCTCAATGTACAGGATAGGAGGGTTTAGTCCCACTTTAAGTGTTGGCAGCGCTGATAGCCAAGTCAGTGAATAGTGGCACCTAGTGCCATCCACAGTCCTCTAGATTGACAGCATATTGCTCTGTCTACAGGAGATTTGGTAAGTAATATAGGGCTAAGTCTAGATAGATGTGCAGCAGCCCTTGCCTCTTCTCTGATAAGTACACTGCGGTGGATTGCTTTACAGAGGCATTTGATAGGCAGTGAGTAGGCAATATGTCATCTACTCAGCGCATTGTTTACCAATGCAAAGGCAGGATCACAACTACATGGCCCCATTCACTTGAATGAGTAGCTGTGACTGTGCTACTGCTCACCAAACGCACCTGGGGGGGGGGGGGGATCATTTTTGTTGTGGCCATAAAACACAGCATCACAGCTGTGGCTTGTGCACAACCCCATCTGGCTGCCTTTGCAGTTTAAAGGTGTAAAAAAAAAAAAGACAAAAACATATTAAATTGTATATTACAAATTCTTAGATGGGATGGCTGCATTTTATATGCTTCCTTTCCTTTTTCACCTGGTGGCCTGGTCAGATCTGTTATTTTTCAATGTCCTTTAAGGGCCGGTTCACACCAGATGCAGTCCAGTTTTTTTTTTTTTTTTTTCCGCATCAAAAACACATGTATGGTAGAATATATGGGTTCCAATGGTTCACACCAGTACTGTCAATTCCAGTGTAGGGAAAAAAAAGTAGAACACGCTGCATTTGTTTTCTGCACAGAACTGTTCTGGCACGTGGCAAAACATCAAAAACGCACTGGAACACATATAAAAACGCATTACAGCAAAAAAAAAAATAACCCCGGGAAACTCTGGGGAAAAAAGATTGAAAAAACACAATAAAAATGCATAAAAAATGTGCATATAGAAACTCATCCGGACTGCGTTTCTGTGGTGTGAACTGGCCCTAACAAACCAAGCTGTCCAGACAAAGTAACAGTTAGAGCTTTGGTGCCCAAATTACACCCCAGGGGCTGCATGTGGCTCTTTGGCACTTTTTATGTGGCCTTTAGGCCCCCCTGCAGACACTAATATGTGTTTCTCTGTTATTTGTGATACTAACATATTCAATTTTATTGCAGAGAAATACACACGCGGCATGGATTTTCCTTGCCCACAGCAAGATGGGGGTGGCAGGAGCACTGTGGCATGCAAGTGGAGCCTAGCAGAGGCTCAGCAGAAACTGAACAGTTTAGCACTTCATAATTCTGAGTCCTTAGATCAAGAGTATGCCAAGACTAAAACTCAACTGTCAGAACTACAGCGTAGTGAAGAAGAATGGAGGCGGAAGGAAGCAGCTCTGCCACTGGGTGAGAACTGGGGAATGTCTTCTTCGGATGCCTTTAGTCAAGATGTATTTAATAAGGTACTGTAATCTATTGCTAAGTATGCCACCCTAAGAGGTCAACTACTAAAGAAATGGGAGCACTTAATCAACAAAATGAACACCCTGTCGGGAATCACTTCAGGTCTTTATGAAAAAAATCAAACCACTTGCTGATTATCTAATTAGGATTCCAAGATACAGTAGGCATTGTTGCTTTCTGTCCAGTTAAAGAATGCCAATAGTTGTAGAACTTCAGATCCTATGTACTATCCAGACAGCTGACTGATGGGGTTTATTAACTCACATTAAAAAGGTTTTTATTTTTTTTCAAGGATATGTAAACTTTTCATTAAAGTTTTAACATGTTCATATACAGCGCCTGTCATGTTACAACCAATAATGTAAATGTATTTTATTGGAACTTTATGTGGTAGACCAACACAAAGTAGAAGGAAAATAATAAATGGTTTTCAATTTTTCTTTTTACAAAAGTATCTGAAAAGTGTGGTGTGCATTTGAATTCAGCCCCCCGAATCAATACCATCTTTCTCTGCAAGTCTTTTTGAGGATGTCTCACACTCTACCAGCTTTGCACATCTAGAGAGTAAGATTTTTGCTCATTCTTTTTTGCAAAATAGCTCAGGCTCTGTCAGATTGGAAGGAGAGCGTATGTGAGCAGCAATTTTCAAGTCTTGCCACAGATTCTCAATTGGATTTAGGTCTGGACTTTGACTGGGCCATTCTAACACATGAATATGCTTTGATCTATACCATTCCATTGTAGCTCTGGCTGTATGTTTAGGATCATTGTCCTGCTGGACAGTGAACCTCCGCCCCAGTCTCAAGTCTTTTGCAGACTAACAGGATTTCTTCTAAGATTGCCCTGTATTTGGCTCCATCCATCTTCCCATCACCTCTGACCAGCTTCCCTGCCCCCCGTTGAAGAAAAGCATCCCCACATCATTATGCTGCGACCACTATGTTTCATGGTGGGGATGGTGTGTTCGGGGTGATGTGCATTGCTAATTTTCTACCACACATAGCATTTTGCTTTTAGGCCAAAAAGTTCAATTTTGGTCTCATCTGACCAGAGCACCTTCTTCCACATGTTTGGTGGGACTTCTTATGGCTTTATTTCGACAATGTTTTTTTTTTTTTTTTTGCCACTCTTCCATAAAGGCCAGATTTGTGGAGTGCACGACTAATAGTTGTCCTGTGGACAGATTCTCCCACCTAAGCTGTGGATCTCTGCAGCTCACCCAGAGTTACCATGGGTCTCTCGGCTGCTACTCTGATTAATGCTCTCCTTGCCCGACCTGTCCGTTTAGGTGGACGGCCATGTCTTGGTGGGTTTGCAATTGTACCATACTCTTTCCATTTTCGGATGATGGATTGAACAGTGCTCCGTGAGATGTTCAAAGCTTGGTATATTTTTTATAACCTAACCCTGCTTTAAACTTCTCCAGAACTTTATCCCTGACCTGTCTGGTGTGTTCCTTGGCCTTCGTGATGCTGTTTGTTCACTAGGACTGGCCATACATTATAAAATTTGAGGACAAACCTAAACACTTTCAATTTGTAGTCAATCAGGCAGGCCCTTGCACTACGTGGTTAAAGGTAAATATAAAGGATATCGAACAAGAAAATTGTATAAATGTATGACCAGCTTTAGGTTCACTAACAAACCTCTGAGGACCTCACAGAACTGCTGTATTTACAGTATACTGAGAATAAATTACACACAGGTGGACTCTAAATACTACCTAGGTGACTTCTGAAGGGAATTGGTTCCATGAGATTTTAGTTAGAGGTATCAGAGTAAAGGGGGCTGAATACAAATGCACACCACACTTTTCAGATATTTATTTGTAAAAAAAAACTTTGAAAACCATTTATAATTTTCCTTCCACTTCACAATTATGTGCCACTTTGTGTTTTGTCTATCACAAAAAAATCCCAATAAAATACATTTTATGTTTTTGGTTGTAACATGACAAAATGTGGAAAATGTCCCCGGGTATGAATATTTTTTTTTTTTTTTTTAATGTACTGTACAGGTATTTCAAATGCCAATTTAAAACTGCAGTTTTCATTAAAACAATACTTGGTGATCCTGATATAAAGGTCCTTATTCAGGCACCTCCTGTTACAAGGTAAGAGTGCTCTGTCCTGAATGAGCACCTGTGCTGTTTCCCTGTTCATGCAAGCATCCAATGGAGACTGAAAGCATCCATCCTAACATGCAAAACACAGGCATTACCAAATGTTGTCACCATAGGAAATGCATCTTGAGAAATGCTATACAGCCATCACATGAATTTATGTATGTAGAGGCTATGGGAGATCAGCAGCATTAGGATGCAAAGGATTACATATAATTTGATGAGATGAGCACATACACAATGTAACGTATATATAAAAAAGAAAAAATAATTTTATTGTACAAACATGGTTTTAAAATCTGGAATTGAGTATAAAAATCATGTATACAAAACAGCATAGGGCTTATTGCATTTAAAGTACATGTATTGACAGCTTCATCATTGAAAATAAAGGTCCAACAGGTTTTGCAGAACACTTTTTTTTTTTTTTTTTTTTTGCTTCTTCAGGAACTTTAGTATATATTTAAGTTGCCATTAAGCAACTTCACCACAGTATAGTCATTGAACCATGCAGATGCGTATGGTACAACCCGGGGTCATAGAATGACCATCTGGCCACCTGGGAAAAAATTCAGGGGCAGGTCTGATGGACACTGGACCATGCATGCGAGACTCAGAGGGACTAAATCAGCACCCAATAACTCTCTCTGACGAGCTTGTCTGCATTGGAAAAACGCCACTGGAGCCACACCTGGGGATATATACTAAAGTTCCCTGAAAAAGCAGAAAAAGTGTTCTGCCAAACGTGTTGGACCTTTATTTTCAATAATGAAGCTGTCAATACATGTACTGTAAATGCAATAAGCCCTATGCTGTTGTTTTGTATACATGATCTTATATTCAATTCCAGATTTTAAAACCATGTTTGTACAATAAAATTTTTTTTTTTATATAAGTTACATTGTTTATGTGCTCATCTCAAGTGACAACCCCATATCCTATAAAATCCAGTTCTCCTACAGTGGGTACGGAAAGTATTCAGACCCCCTTAAATTTTTCACTCTTTGTTATATTGCAGCCATTTGCTAAAATCATTTAAGTTCATTCTTCTTCCTCATGAATGTACACATAGCACCCCATACTGACAGAAAAACACAGAATTGTTGACATTGTTGCAGATTTATTAAAAAAGAAAAACTGAAATATCACATGGTCCTAAGTATTCAGACCCTTTGCTGTGACACTCATATATTTAACTCAGGTGCTTTCCATTTCTTCTGATCATCCTTGAGATGGTTCTACATCTTCATTTGAGTCCAGCTGTGTTTGATTATACTGATTGGACTTGATTAGGAAAGCCACACACCTGTCTATATAAGACCTTCCAGATCACAATGCATGTCAGAGCAAATGAGAATCATGAGGTCAAAGGAACTGCCTGAAGAGAATTGTGGCAAGGCACAGATCTGGCCAAGGTTACAAAAAGATTTCTGCTGCACTTAAGGTTCCTAAGAGCACAGTGGCCTCCATAATCCTCAAATGGAAGACGTTTGGGACGACCAGAACCCTTCCTAGAGCTGGCCGTCCGGCCAAACTGAGCTATCGGGGGAGAAGAGCCTTGGTGAGAGAGGTAAAGAAGAACCCAAAGATCACTGTGGCTGAGCTCCAGAGATGCAGTTAGGAGATGGGAGAAAGTTGTAGAAAGTCAACCATCACTGCAGCCCTCCACCAGTCGGGGCTTTATGGCAGAGTGGCCCGACGGAAGCCTCTCCTCAGTGTAAGACACATGAAAGCCTGCATGGAGTTTGCTAAAAAACACCTGAAGGACTCCAAGATGGTGAGAAATAAGATTCTCTGGTCTGATGAGACCAAAATAGAACTTTTTGGCCTTAATTCTAAGCGGTATGTGTGGAGAAAACCAGGCACTGCTCATCACCTGTCCAATACAGTCCCAACAGTGAAGCATGGTGGTGGCAGCATCATGCTGTGGGGGTGTTTTTCAGCTGCAGGGACAGGACGACTGGTTGCAATCGAGGGAAAGATGAATGCGGCCAAGTACAGGGATATCCTGGACAAAAACCTTCTCCAGAGTGCTCTGGACCTCAGACTGGGCCGAAGGTTTACCTTCCAACAAGACAATGACCCTAAGCACACAGCTAAAATAACGAAGGAGTGGCTTCACAACAACTCCGTGACTGTTCTTGAATGGTCCAGCCAGAGCCCTGACTTAAACCCAATTGAGCATCTCTGGAGAGACCTAAAAATGGCTGTCCACCAACGTTTACCATCCAACCTGACAGAACTGGAGAGGATCTGCAAGGAGGAATGGCAGAGGATCCCCAAATCCAGGTGTGAAAGACTTGTTGCATCTTTCCCAAAAAGACTCCTGGCTGTATTAGATCAAAAGGGGGCTTCTACTTAATACTGAGAAAAGGGTCTGAATACTTAGGACCATGTGATATTTCAGTTTTTCTTTTTTAATAAATCTGCAACAATTCTGTGTTTTTCTGTCAGTATGGGGTGCTATGTGTACATTCATGAGGAAGAAGAATGAACCTAAATGATTTTAGCAAATGGCTGCAATATAACAAAGAGTGAAAAATTTAAGGGGGTCTGAATACTTTCCGTACCCACTGTATGTAGGAGTTGTCTTTCTCCTCCTTTTTGTGACTTATTTAATGCATTTTTCTTAGTAGTTTCTGTTAAAAATTTTGAAAATAAGTAATTTTTCTTCATAAAATTTGACAATTTTACTGCTACTTTTTCTTTTATAAAAGTAATTCAAATCCGTGTATATTATTAGATCCTGTGTGAAAGTTTTATAGAGTCTACAAGCTTTTGTACCAATCATTGAATATTGACCACACCTGATGTACTGACTGACTTCATTTTTTTAAGGCCCTGACATGCCAAGACAGTACAAATAGTCCCCAAATTACCCCTTTTTGGAAAGTAGACAGTCTAAGGTGTTTAGTAAGAGGCATGGCAAGTTTTTTTAAGTTGTCATTTTTTTTTCCCCACAATTCTTTGGAAAATAAAGAAATTATTATTATTTTCACAAAAAGGTCATATTAAGTTATTTCTCACACACAGCATAGACATACTTGCAACTACACCCCAAAACACTCTGCTACTCGTTCTGAGTATGGCGATACCACGTGTGAGACTTTTTCACCGCTTGGCCCCTTAGAGAGGCCCAGCTTTCAAGGAGCACCTTCATGCATTATCCACTTTAAGGCCAGGCCTTATTCCGACACTTTTTGTTTACAAAAAAAAATCGCTTCCCTCACTCCTCCCACCCCCCCCCCCCCCTCCCCGAGCTCTCACTGAGCTCAGCGGGAAGGAAGAACTGTCACAGAGACACGTGTTTCTGTTTATACTGTGAAGGCTGTGATCCATCACATGATCGGGAAGACCAATCACAGGGCCCATATCCCGATCCCGTCCTGGTTGTGTCCTGTGATCACAGCCATTACAGGATCGCGCCAGTGCGTGGCCTCTCATTCTGAGCATTGTGTCGGATACGTCGGCTAAGACTGACAAAGCTCCCATCCTGCAGTTCAAGTACAGTGGGCAGGTGGGAGCAGTTAAAAAGAGCGTGAACTAATAGAGACTGGAAATTTCTTTAAGACCGACTTTAAAGTGTGCAGCTATATGCAAGACTCTTTCTTATCTTTTAGAAATCTTTTTGAATTGAAGTTAATTTTTCATGGCAATGAAGAGGTAAATTGATTACTATATCAGTAAAAGAGATGGAATGCAAGGGACGACTGACAATCTACATTAGTTTATCCAAATTGGGTATCATTGTGTTCAGACATAACTTTTTCCATTTTACATTGCCTACTATTATTTCTTTTGTTTAACACAGAGCTTTATCAATCAAGCCAAAACCAGAGAGGACGACCAATCGCTGTCATTTTTACAAAAATATGAAGATAAAATTCGACATTTTGGTATGCAGATTGCCTGTTATTTATTTATATATATATATATATATATATATAATATATATATATATATATTTTTTTTTTTTTTTTCCTGTAAGATTGGTTTATTGTATCATTAAAAGTGAAGAAATGTGTCAACTTGGATGGATTTTCAAGCTAGTGGTTGTACTGTTCTGCGTTTTATCAAGTAAACCTGCCATAACCCTAGCCTAGGCTATCCAGCATTATTAAACAAAATGCATAAGCACAGGTTATCTTGGTGAAAATACCTGTGAAAACAATCGGAAGATCTAGAGATAGAGAGAGCCTAATTTAAAGGCAATTCTTGACTTCTCCTCTTAGTGGCGCTTGATTGCATCTCATTGTATCCCTTGGGCTTCAATATTGGTCAGTGGGGCCAGTTATCATATTAAGACAAATATATATATAATAAAAAAGGGAAGAGGTGAGGGCCAATCCAGACTTTCAAAGCAAAAGCTGAGATTTGCATATAATAGGAGCTACTAAAGCTGAAAGTTTGTTGCTGCAGATTACTGCACTTTTGTATATTCTGTTTTTTTTTTGTTGTCCACATATGTGAAAATCTAATTATACAGTCTTTTAGTGATACTGAGATGTGTAGTTTGTTGCCTACCTGATTATCTATAGATTTAGTGGATTATTTAGATAGACCCTCGCACTAGTTCTTGGTAAATCTAAAGGAGATCATAAAATAGGATTGAAACTTATACGGCCAGCTTTATTGCCTCATTGAAGCAAAGCTATGAGTGGCAAACAGGCTTGCTTGAACCTCCCTATCCCCAGCAGCACATACTCCGATTCCTTTGCACGTCTGCTGCTCTATTTCATTGATTTAGCTTACAATGGATATAAAAAGTCTACACACCCCTGTAAATATGTTAGGTTTCTGTGATGTAAAAAAATGAGACAAAGATAAATCATTTCTGGACTTTTTCCACCTTTCAATGTGAATTATAAACTGTACAACTCAATTAAAAAACAAACTGAAATCTTTTTATTTATTTTTTTTGGGGGGGGGGGGAATAAAAAACTAAAATTAATGTGGTTGCATAAGTGTGCACAGCCTCTTTATAACTGGGGATGTAGCTGTGTTCAGAATTAAAGCGGTAGTATCCCGCTTTTTGACACTTTTACCTACAGGTAAGCCTATAATAAGGCTTACCTGTAGGTACAATTAATATCTCCTAAACCGGCACGGTTTAGGAGATATTTGAAGTGCATGCAGCCGCTCACGCGAGACCTTCAGTTTTCCTTGCCGGGAGCTTGCCGGAAAATCACTCCCGCGCGGCTCCGGCCAATCACAGTGCCGGAGCCACCGAACCTGGAAGAGACGCCGAGGGATCATGGCAGCGCCCGCAGCGATGTCCGGGGGTCCGTGTCGGGGCTTGTTCTAAGTAATACATAATGAGCTATTATGCGGTGCATACTAGCTCATTATGCCTTTGTCTTGCAGGTTTTTTTTTTTTTTTCAATTTTTGGGTTTACAACTGCTTTAAGCAATCACATTCAAACTCATGTTAAATAGGAGTCAGTACACACCTACCATTATTTACATGTTGCCCCAGTGACTACGTTCATTAGAAGGAAACGTACGTCGGGTTAGTGGTAGCGGTGATGTCTTATCATCTGTAAGTGTGCCAGATGCTGTCTGTAACCAATTTGCCTATAACATCCTTCTTTCTTGTAAATACATGTTTATACCAATAAATTTTTTTTTTTTTTTTTTTTTTTTGGATGTCTGTGCAATGAGTTGTTTTCTCTTTTTTCATGTGTGACACAACACGCAGGAGTGTGGATTACTAGCATAGATTGATATTAATGAGATGTAGTTTATCCATCCATACTGAGAGCCTGGATTTGCTAAGAAAGTGTCATCCCATAGATGAGGCGCTCTTTGCTTGCATTGAAAAAGCTGCAAAAAGGCTGTGTTAGACCTGCAAAGGTCAATCCATCTGGTAAGAGGCAAATCCTCTTTTGTGTGCAGTGGAGCACATCGTATTTAAATGGGTTCACAATTTTATACAGGAAGAATCACCTCTAAATAGTTAGTGTGATCAGATGTAGATTCCCATCTTGTGTATGGGACTTTTTTTCATCTATTTAACCATGGACTCCCTTTTGGTTTAATTATTTCACTTCGTTTGTGAAACACTGTTTTTTAATTGATGCTATTAGTGATTTATTTTTAGCACTGTTGTTTTGGATAAGCGCATTTATTTTTTTATACACATTATTTACAGTGCCTCTGATTAACCCCAAATAAAGTTCAGCTGTTCTAGTAGGTCTTTCCTGACAGTTTCTTAGTCCCATCCTACAGCAAAGCCATGGTCCGCTGAGAGCTTCCAAAGCATCAGAGGGATCTCATTGTTAAAAGGTATCAGTCAGGAGAAGGGTACAAAAGAATTTTCATGGCATTGGATATACCATGGAACATAGGGAAGAGAGTCATTATCAAGTGGAGAAAATATGGCACAACCGTGACATTACCAGGAACTAGACGTCCCTCCAAAGCTGATGAAAAGACAAAAAGAAAACTGGTCAGTGAGGCTGCCAAGAGGCCTACAGCAACATTAAAGGAGCTGCAGGAATATCTGGCAAGTACTGGCTGTGTGGAACATGTGACAACAATCTCCCATATTCTTCATTTGTCTGGGCTATTGGGTGGAGTGGAAAGACGGAAGCCTTTTCTTACGAAGGAAAACATCCAATCCCAGTTAAATTTTGCAAAAACACATCTGAAGTCTCCCAATAGCATGTGGGAAAATGTGTTTATGGACTGATGAAACCAAAAAACCAAACTGCACATCACCAAAAGAACACCATACCAACCATGAAGCGTGGTGGCAGCATCATGCTTTGGGGCTGTTTTACTTCAGCTGGAACAGAGGCCTTAGTCACGATAGAGGGAATTATGAACAGTTCCAAATACCAGTCAATATTGGCACAAATCCTTCAGGCTTCTGCTAGAAAGCTGAACATGAAGAGGAACTTCATCTTTTAGCATGACAACGACCCAAAGCATACATCCAAATCAACAAAGGAATGGCTTCTCCAGAAGATGATTAAAGTTTTGGAATGGTCCAGCCAGAGCTCAAACCTGGATCTGATTTGAAAATCTTTGGGGTGATCTGAAGAGGGCTGTGCACAGGAAATGCTTAATCTGACAGATTTGGAGTGTTTTTGCAAAGAACGGTGGGAAAATATTGCCAAGTCACAATGTGCCATGCTGGCAGACTCCTACCCAAAAGTGCTGTAATAAAATCAAAAGGTGCTTCAACAAAGTATTAGTTTATGGGCGTGCTTACTTATGCAACCGTATTTTTTTGTTATTTTTACTTCCCTCAACCTAAAAGATTTCAGTTTGTTGTTCAACTGAGTTGAACAGTTTATAGGTCACGTTAAAGGTGGAAAAGGTTCTGAAATGATGTTTAAATCACAGAAACCTGACATTTTAACAGGGGTGTGTAGACTTTTTATATCCACTGTAAGTGACCTTAATATTTACACTAAATGAAGGGTTACATTAAAAGCTTCATTGAGTTTCCCTTTTTATATTGTTGTAGCTTTGCATGCTCCAAACCAGCTCAGACTACTGTTTGGAGGTTTGAATAAAATGGAGCCTTTGTCATTTTTATAAATGTTCCTGATCTAATTTTGTTCTGCTGGTAAATTTGAATCAACAGTGTATCTACATTTGTCTGTATGACTTCTCCTTAGGAATGCTCAGCAGATGGAATGACAGTCAGTGTTTCTTGTCTGAATGCCCAGACCTGGTGTGCGATGAAACTGCCAGATATCTCCTTTTGTGGTGTTACCATTTAGAAAGTGAACAGGTAAGTGCCAGTCTGTGATAGAACTGTTTTGTTGTTTGTTTTTTGTGGGTTTTTTTTATTGGTTTTCCTCTGTAGAGAGGTAGTCTGATTTGCTGTTTATTATTCTAGACCCCCCCCACCGCTCTCCTTACACTTATGGGTTGCATTATCCTACAGCTGTTTTCATTGTCCTGGTACTCCAGGGCCTCCAAAAATGTGATGGGTAGTCAGGAAATTAGATGCATAATTTATGCCCTTAAAACGCCTGATAGTACTCCTTGGATTTTGGGTCCCTCTATGGTGCCAAACTGACACCCCCTGCGCATGAATGCCATGCGCTTTCAGTGTGGTGCGGGAAATGCACGCATGATGTATCGCCATACTCAGGGAGGAGTCACAGAATGTGTTTTGGGGTGGAATTCTAAGTATGCCTATGCTGTGTGTTACTAATATCTTATTAATTGACAGCTTTGTGTTAAAAAAAATATTTTCCTTTTCCCAAAAAACTACATTTCAAAAATACTATGCCTTTCAGAAAATACCTGTTTGGGTTATTCTGTGGGTGTTTCCACTGTCCTAATGCTCCAGGTCCTCCAAAAATGTGATAGGTAATAAGAAATTAGATGGATAATTTATCCCCCTGGAACATCCTAAGGTGCTCTTTGGATTTTGGGCTCCTCTGTGCATTAAGGCTATGAAAAAGTAATCCCTTCCCCCCTCCCTAAGTTCTTACTTAGGGGAGGGGTGACTTCTTTTTCTTCCCCCCCCAATCCCCCGACATTCAGGCTGGTTGATTTACTAAAGGCAAATAGTCTGTGCACTACAAGTGCAGTAGTTGTGCTAGATCTGAGGGGAAGCTCTAAAATAAGGGAAAGCTCTGTTGATTTCTATCATCCAATCATGTAAAAGCAAAAATGCTGTTTATTTATTTCTATTTTTTTCCTGGCATGTTCCCCTTAGATCTAGAGCAACTGCCCTTGCAGTGCACAGACTGCCTTTAGTAAATCATAGGAATAAATCTATGTCTGTTTTAAACTTTGATACTTTGCTTCTTTGCTAAGTTAACTAGACATTTTCCTATCTCATTTTCTTCACGCAGACAAATTTATGTCACCAATTACTATTGCAATGTTATGCAGGAAGATGGTACTGACATTGTCTTTGCACCCTGCAGTTGTAGGCCCTTCAGGTCTTCTCTACAGTTAGAAAAGTTATTACTTGATTTATGTACACTTTACCTATGCTTTTTTTTATTATTCAATAAAGTCTCACACATGAGGTATCCCCATACTCGGGAGACATAGCAGAATGTGTTTTGGGGTGTAATTGTAAGTATGCCTATGCTGTGTGTGAGAAAACACTTGTTAAAATGTACCACCAATTTGTATTTATTTATTTTCCAAAAAATTGTGACAAAATTACAGCTTCACAAAACTCACAATGCCTCTTACTAAATACCTTGGACTTCCTAGTTTCCAAAAATGGGTCATTTTGGGGGGTGCTGTCCTGGCATTTTAGGCCCTCAAGAAATTAGATAAACAGTCAGTAGATCAGGACTAATCTATTTTCAAATATACTGTATATACTACAGTTTGTAGACTCTATACTTTTCACGCAGACTAAATAGTATACATTGATTGGGGTTATTCATTAATTTGGCCTAAATTTATTTGCAAAAATGTAAAATGTCATGTTAGTGAAATGTCATCTGAATCAGCAACACTTCACATATACCCATACCCCAGTATATGTAAGCCCTGACCCTTTTCTTATATATGTTGCAATAGCTGTTGAAGGTTATCTTTCTGTCATCTACATGTCAGGCCTAGTGTAGGAACTTGACCTTCTATCCACAGAGGGTCTTCACTGAGATTCTTGTATGTTTTTATCTGTGCTTTCATTATTATTCTTTTGTGTTTTCAGAAGAAGGCCCTCATGGAGCAAGTTGCTCATCAAGCAGTTGTCATGCAGTTTATTATTGAAATGGCAAGAAGCAGTAATGTGGATCCAAGAGGATGTTTCCGCCTTTTTTTCCAGAAAGCTAAAGTAGGTACTTTGTCTAAGATATTCTGATACTTAAAACATCTTCTGTATAAAACATAGGTTAGAAAGGTTAGTAAATGGTCAGCAGTCTCGAATATTATTCATAATGCAGAAACATATGAGCCTGTCACATTTGTTAACTTTGGGTTTTGCATTCCCTTACAAGTCTGTTGAAATGCCAAACCTTCTTGAAGCTGGTCAAATGCACCTGTCAGTGAATACTGAATGATTTCATAGGCATCCCAAAATAATGCCATTAAAACAAGCCCAAAGCTCAGAATTCAACACTTGGTTTACAGTGTTCTCATTATTGGTAGCCATTTTATTAGTATAACAATTACCAGGGCCGCTGATAGGGCAGTACAACCAGCCCTGTTGTACCGGGCCCGGGTTCTATCAGTCCAGCAGGGGGGCCCGGGCAGCTTTACAGTTGTTTCTCCTAAATAAATAAAAAGGTTTTTTATAAACCATACCTTCTTCAATTTGTTTGTTTGTTTGTTGAGGGTAATTTCCTGGGCCCCCTCGGGTTAACATTAGGGGCCCAGGAGATGCCAGCACTGAGCAGAGGAGGGACTTTTTTTCCTTTTTCGGGGCGCAGGCAGACAAGCTTATGTGCTGCCATATAGTTCCGGTCACGGCCATCCACTGCCTATGTTTTCACTGGCGGAGTGATATTTTTCTACACTGCTCCCTCAGTAAGTTCCACGGACAGAGGAAGAGACTGTTGTGAGGTGGGCTGGAGGCTGAGAGGGCACTGCAGGCTTAATCCGATGGCTGGGGGAGGTGCACAGCCTCACACACTGACACTGACTACTAAGGAAGGAAGGTACACTCCCCGACTCCCCACTGTGTGCCTACCATCATTATGACGATCAGATCACAGCAGCTGCTCTGTCACAGTGTCACATTGCTGTTGGGTGCTGATTTTGTTAACTTTATGGCTGTACTGTCTTACAGATTGTAAGACAGTACAGCCATAACAGAATCAGAAACCAACAGTGACACTGACAGAGCAACAGAGCAGCTGCTGTGATCTGATCATTATAATGATGGTAATCATAAGCATGAGATGCTTGGTTACATCTCTGTTTGGAGGGCAGTAAATGGCTGAGCTGTGTTTTTAAGACCCCCAACAACTCCCCATAAGAAATATTTGCCCAAGCTTTCCACTTAGATCCACCAGTCAATTTTTTTTGTGCAGACCTCTATGTAGGTCTACAGAAATCCACATACACCACACAGTGGATAGGAGTGGACTGGTGATGGCTCTATGGATGGACAGATGTAAATGGAAATGTGTCCATTTACATCAGGCTATGTTTGATCTGTCAGACAAGGACTGCTGTCTGTTTACATCCACCTACCTCTGGATATGTCCAGTTCCCAAAAAAAAAAAGGAAAAGGACTGCATCCTTGTCTATTTTTCCAGACCTAAGCATGACAGATCAAACATAGCCTGATGTAAATGGACACATTTCCATTTACATCTGTCCATCCATAGAGCCATCACCAGTCCACCCCTATCCACTGTGTGGTATACGCGGGCATAGACTGAACTGGCACAGATGTTTTAACACTGACATCTATGCCGAGAAGCTCCAGTTCAGCAGGGAATCCACTCACAGATCCCTTGCTAAGCAGATGTTTCAAAGAGCCCTTATGCTGGAAAGGTAACGGGATGGAAAGTACATATGTCACAACTGCAAAGCTTTTTGCACAGCATGTTGCCTACTGGCCATTATCCTATTCAACTGTTATCAGGATTTTAAAGTGGTTAAAACAGGTGCTGAAGAGGTGATACAATGCCTCCTCCCACCAGCCAAATGCTCTCTGAAGAGAGATCTGAATGCAGATCACTCTTCAAAGAGCAATGCTAGTGTGAAATAGCTCATAAAGATTTTAAATAATTATAATTGCATGCTTCAGCTGATTTAAATGCATCATAGATTTACTTTAAGGCTTCAAGGATAAGTTCACTTTTTAAAAAAAATAATAAATGCACACTTTTTTGCAGTTAAAAAAATGTGCATTTATTTTTTTTTCTTTTGGAGCTTGTAAAGCATTGCACCAGCAATCAGCAGATCCCTGGTGCCATGTAGGTCTTCTTCAGAACGTCAGTATATCTGTGTACCTGTACATCCCGTATGGGCTTGCAGATACACTGACAGGAAAAAATCAAAGAAATACCACGGTGCTCCACAGCACCATTGTAGTTCTTTGAGAACTACAATGGCGGGGGGAGAGGCGGCTGCAGGATTTGGAACATGTTACATGTTCTACCCAAAATCGGGTGGTCAGGGTCAACCTATGCTTTAAAGAAAATCTACAGTATGCCTTAAAGTCAGCTGCAGCATTCTCATTAAAAGGGATGATCTCAGGTGTCTTTGAACACTAGTCATATTTATAACAGGCAGGAGAAAAATAAATATCACTTGAGGACCAAGGCTGCATTTTGTTGAGGTGGGTGGGGTCAGGGTGGGGCCCGCTGAGGTGGGCGGGGTCAGGGGCCAGCTTAGGTAGGCTTTACGGGGCCCCGTGATTTCTAACAGCGACCCTGACAATTACCGGCCAGGTATTCTGTTGGTGACTAATTTCTTTTGTCTTTTTTTTTTTTTTTTTTGCATGCTAGTCTCCATATTGAAAATAAAGAGGTTACTAAAGTTACGAAAATTCTCATACGGCAGAATAAAAATTAGATAGTGATGTATTGTATTTTCAGAAATCGTACTGATTAACCCTTTGGTGCTTGCACCTCTCAGCCCTTTAAGGGTTTTCAGATGCCAGGAGACGGGGTGGGGTCTATGATCTTGTGACCGCCATGATTGGCTGTCACATGATCTGAAAGCTCCCACAGGGCGTGCGCTTTTAGCACAGCTGGTTTTGCAATGTTGCATGTAAATATGCGACCATTGAGTGACAAGGCCCACCTGCCGAGAGGCCGCATATTTGCGTGCCATGGGTCACAACAGGTTAAACAAAAATTGTACGATCTGGTATCGTACGAGAAAATGTTTGTCCCTTCGAATAATTTTGATTATCGTATGATCGCTTCAAAAGCAGTATATTTTTTTTTTTCATATTAACGATTTTCTGATTGTGTGTACTAGGCTTTATGCCTCGTACACACGCATCCATTATTGGCCGGGAATTTTCTGCCAACGTCCGATCGGCCGATTTTCGGCTTGTTAGTATGATGCTTTCGACTCCGACTTTTCGGCCGAAAAAAATCTGGTGTGCATGCTATAAAATTTTTGTTGGCCGTCAACACAACGGCCGATTTTCCGTCAGTCAGTACAGATTTCGGCAGACAAAAATCTGATGAGCAAGACTGGGCATGCTCAGAGAAGAAAAAACACACGGAAAGTAAACCAGCACATGACATCACTTCTGAAGTAGATTTTTGCTGGCCGAGAAAATTCATGGGCAGTCTAGGCACATTCCAACCAACAAAACACCACTCTAGACCACAGTCGGACGATCGGTCGGCCGAAAATCGTTGCGTATGTACGAGGCATTAGTCTTGGCACTCGTGTCTGGTAACAACAAGGTCACTATTCAAATAAAGTCCTTTATACCTAGGATAATTTCTCACATTTGCCAGAGGCTGTTGCGTGTAAAAGTAAATCTTTAATGGGAAAAGTATAGTGGTTATCATTTATGACCTATTTCTGAAAATATTAGTTGCTTTTGGTTATTTTGACACACTGGCTTTAATGAATAATACAGGTATGCAGTTATGAGGTAGATCAGGAAAAGAGTAAGAAATCATTATCAGCATACAGTATTTGTTATTGAAGCAAGAGTGTCAAAATGACAGCTACACAGCCAACGTTTTTCAGAGAGATCAGTCGTGGCAGCTTTCTATGATTTTCATATAACAGATGACACAAAAGTTAAAGGATCTGTTTATTCTTTGGTCATACTCATCAGTAGACCAATAGGGATGTTTTATTATGAATATGCATTCCCCGGCCACTTTTAGGTACACCTTGCTAGTACCAGGTTGGACCCCCCCTTTTGCCTTTTTTCAGAACTGCCTTAATTCTTTGTGGCATAGATTCAACAAGGTGTTGGAAACATTCCTCAGAGATTTTGGTCCATTTTGACATGATAGCATCACATAGCCGCTGCAGGTTTGTCAGCTGCACATCCATGATGCAAATCTCCTGTTCCACCACATCCCAAAGTTGCTCTATTGGATTGCGTTCTGGTGACTGTGGAGGCCATTGGAGTACAGTGAACACATTGTCATGTTCAAGAAACCAGTTTGAGATGATTTGAGCTTTGTGACACTCGCCGGTGGGATTTTGGCTTCGATGATGGCTATGTACTTCAGGCACGGACGCCTTCACCATCCTGCTGGATCCTCACCCCATCCTTTTGAGCCTTTTTATCCCTCATATTATGTGAGTCCTTATTTGGCTGTTTGCCTTTCTTATGAAAAATAAACGGCTACACCTAGAGGCGCTCTTCTGTGTTTTCTTAACTGACAGGAGTGGCACACAGTGTGGTCTTCTGCTTCAAGGTTCGATGTGTTGTGCGTTCAGAGATGGTATTCTGCGTACCTTGTTTGTAACGAGTAGTTATTTGAGTTACTGTTGCCTTTCTGTCATCTCAAACCAGTCTGCCTATTCTCCTCTGACATCAACAAGGCATTTTCCTCCACACAACTGCCGCTCACTGGATATTTTCTCTTTTGTGGCCCATTCTTAGTAAACCCTAGAGATGGTTGTGCGTGAAAATCCCAGTATATAAGCAGTTTTTGAAGTACTCAGACCAGCCCGTCTAGCACCAACAACCATGCCATGTTCAATGTCACCTAAATCCCTTTTCTTCCCCATTCTTATGCTCGGTTTGAAATTCAGCAAGTCATCTTCACCACGTCAGGATGCCTAAATGCATTGAGTTGCTGCTATGTGATTGGCTGATTAGCAATTTGTGTTACCAAGCAATTGAACAGGTGTACCTAATAAAGTGGCCGGTGAGTGTATATGGCTATGGCTACAGTCTAAAGCATTTATGTAACCTAAGAAAATCCTAAAGCTGCAGTTGATCACTTTATTATATGAAACAAACATAAAATTATCATGCTCGCCTTTAATTGTTTCCTTCCAACGATGACGTTTTTTTTTCTCCTTGTCGCTGAATACCTCTTAATCCTTAGTTGTGTTTCTCTGCATACTTCCAAGTTTTATAACATCATCGTGAACTGGTATCCATAACTGAACTGATTTGTTGTTTTACTTGTCATTCGTAGGCAGAGGAAGAAGGGTACATTGAAGCTTTTAAAAGTGAGCTTGAAGCATTTAAATCAAAAGTCCGAATGCACGCCGAGCTCCAGAGGTCTGTAATTCTACAGAATTCTTCTCCTGGCTTTGAACAAATTGGTATACCATGCTGTAATACACAGGTATGTATTACCATGCCTACATGTAAACTGAACAACATTATATCTCTATCAGTAAAAGTAAAAAAAAAACACCAGCCTCTACTGGAGTAGTTGGTGTGTACAAAGCTCTCTATCAACAAATATAATGGAGAGCCATATCCCTACCTGGCATACTAATCATTATGACAGTACTTAATCCTTACAACGTGGAAAGATACAGTAAAAAAAACTTTCCATTGCTCATACCTGCAGGGATTGTTTACTTATTTTACTAGGTTTTGCTATTCGGCAGTGTGCTATTTTAACTGGCAATTGCGCAGCCCTGCAACACTGTACATAAATTAAATTTATATAATTTTTTTTTTTCAAATTCTTTATTTAAAGTATCCAGCATACACAGAGCAGTAAGTAACGTTAGACAAAAACATGCATGAAGTGACCCCAGAGAGATCCTGAACTAACTTAAAATATAACATCAGTTATAGTTAGCATGAAGTGCATGAGCAACCTTTCCCAGAACACTGAGCCATAACAAAATCAACATGACTTAAGTGGGGTAGGAGGGGTATATCTCTCTTGGATCGTGTTGTTGCTGCCACCATGGTAGAGGGATAAAGGACCCCGTGGATGGGACATTCGGGTACTGTGTCTTGGTACACTTAGTATGCCAAGAGGGCCTTCCCTTCTTCCGACTATGTTCCAATAAATCCAGGTTTTGGAAAATTTCTCCTTCCTGTTTTGGGCTTGGTTTTCCATCTTGTTCACCTCCAACTTCCCAGAGCCATAGCGAGACCGAGGGAGGTCGCGAGTCTCTCCAATGTAGTACAATGCAGGATTTGGCAGCATTAACGAGGTGACGTAGAACTGATTTGTTGCACATTTTCTTAGGAATATTCGAGACATGTAGGAGACAGAGAGCAGGGTCTTCCGGAAGGATGTAATCGGTGAATTTTTGAGAAATGCGATGTACCTCCTTCTAGAAGTGTTCCAATTTTGGACAGGACTAAAAACCGTAGTAAAGTCCTCTTTTCTTCCTGACATCTGCAGCTACTATCGGGGGTTGAAGGAGAGTATTTATGAAGTATTGAGGGTGTACCGTACCATCCCGTGAGAAGTTTAAAGTTGGTTTTCTTGGGCACGTGTACAGATGGATGATTTTAGAGCAAAACAAATAATGCGCCTATGCTGTGCCGGGAAAAAGTTATATTTAATGTCAGTTCCCTCTTCAATATGAAGGGGGGGAGCATAGCCATCAGGTGGAGCAATCAGCTGAGCATACATTTGCGAAAGGGAATGGGGAAGGGGGGCCCTTCTCCTCACAAAGTTGTTCAAAGGGAGTCAACTGTTGTTTGAAAATTTCCAGGGGCGGAAGGGAGTTCAAAAAGTGTCTAAGCTGTAAGGTATTCCAGAAGTCAAGATGATAGCGACCCCCTCAGGGAGTTCAACGGTGATATTGAGGGCCAATGTGTGGATCCCAGAAAATGCATCCATGTGGGAGCCAGTGTCGGATGCATTTTATTAGTAGAGGAAAGGTCTGCAAAGCACCAGGCCACGTGGCGCAAAGAGACTGCGCTTTGGGATTGCTCGATCTGTTGCCAAAGTTTAAGGTCAGCATGTCTACACCAGTCAATAAGTCTCCCCTTATGGGCTGCTTATTATGATAATATTTCTGTAAAACCGGTACCCCCACACTGTACCCCATTTTTTTTTTTTTGTAAAACCTCTATCGCAAAAAGAAAAAAAAAAAACAGTTTGCTGTAACTGCCTTTGATTTGTTAGTGTATCTAAATCTGATAGTACAGCACTCTAATACAGGATCTGTCTTACTGGCCAGATCACCAGGTGAAAACGGAGGGAACAAAGCCTAAAAAAAAGAAAACAAATGCAGCCACATATAAGAATTGTTAATCTGTTATGAATTACATTTTTGGTTTTTGGGTTTAATAACACTTTAAATAAAAAAATAAAAAAGAAAGGCCTGTTTACAGCCAGTATGTTCTTATGAGTAGTAAAAGATCTCTGTAAACATGTTCACTTTAAAGGCACAGTTTGGACAGACCCCCTTTTTGATAAATGCAGAATATAGTATACTGATTGCAATGTTGAAAAACATTTCAGTGTACAAAAACTGCATGTGCATTACAGGCTATGATTATCGGAGAGGTGAATATGAACTCATTGCCATATCAGTCTTCATTGACTGTTCAATGTATTCGTGAGTAGAATATATATTTCTTTTATCTTTTTTTTTCTGATCACAGAATGTTCCACATTGTCAAATGAATTCAGATCTGCACCACTTTGTCCATATGAAACCAACAGCGGAAGACGATGCAAGGATGATGGATATACAATAAAGTACCATTAAGCACTTGAGCCAATTACGCTACAGGAACTAGTGTGGCTGTGTTCCCACTAGTGACATTTACTACTACACAATGCTGCACTTTATTTATTTTTCCTTCAGCGGGTGAATGCCCAATGCGTTTGTGGTGTCTTACAGTGTGAACATTTTGCTGCTATTTTACCATGTCAAACAGGAAAATGGAACTGAACTCAATGCTTCTGCCAATAGTAGTTTTGCCTTCAACCTAAGCCTTGATTTTTATGAGGAATAGTATTACAAATTTGAATAAAGAACAACTGTACTATTGACATTCTGAATATAGGACTGACTACTTGTAACCTTTGTATTACACTATCCACATGACTCTTCTATACACCAATGTCTATATTCTAACAAGTGGATTAAAGAACATTTTTTAAATGTGTACTTTTTTTTTATCAACTTATAGAACTTTTCCAGTCAACATTGTTTTTTTTTTTTGTTTTTGTTTTGTTTTTGTTTTGTTTTTTGCTCTTGCTGCTAGCATAAATAGATAGGAAAGTATATCCTATATTTACTTGTTTTAAACTTTTTTTTTTTTCTTTTACATTTCTTTAGTTACTTCCTGGTTTCCATGCCTAGGCAAATGATGTCAAACATCCCAGGAAGAGGGGTTTTCTCAGCTAAGCACACTCTCCTACATGCGTGCTTGAACTAAGGGCAGAGGAATTCTAGGAAGTAAATGCTACATGACTCATTTGCACTTACTTTAGATGGCCTTGGCCAGAAATGCTAGGGGGGTGTTTTTCAAAGTGATTTCTCAACAAAATAAAGCGTGGATGGGGGAGTTTGCTTTGAGTATTAAACATGAATTAAATAGTGTTTGTGGTGCTCAGATGCAGTGAATATCCACATTGACGTCTTTTAGTATTTTAAGGAAATTCACAAATCACTAAAAGAGTTTGACAACCAAAAAATAATATTTTAGATTAGATGGGGGTTAGTGGGAACCCCAGCACCAAGTATTTTTGGGTCTCTTGCCCATCCTGCATACTAGCTGTGACTAAAAGGGCCAGTTCACACCAGGAATATGCTCGCACTGCATTTGGGGTGTCGTTATCTTTTCCCTGACACCTGCTGCAGATCACAGACTAAGCGTATTTTGAACATGGTACGAGAAACGTGCATGAATCGCGGGTTTACCGCACTGCGTTTCAGTGTGATTAAGCACCAAAAGCGGTTATGCTCTTCAGTTGAGGCTTAATAGTGGCATTCTTTTTGGGGGTGTTATTTAGCAAGAAGCTTATTAAAAGAATGTCTTCCTTTACAATAGGATCTTTTTCTTTTGTCTTCATGGGGGGGGGGGGACACATACATTTGGAAACAGACAGGTTATACTGCTACCTACAGGTGGTTAGGACACTGGCAAACAAAAACATTGTAAACAAGCCCTGTTATAACCTCCCGTAGAACACCCAGCTGTGTCAGTTTTTTCGATGAACAGTGTCTGCTGGAAAAAAAAAAAGTAATTTTTTCATCTGTGACATCAATCAAGATAACTCACCGACATGGTTGCTTGAGCTGATATAGCAGCTATCCAGATCAGCCGATGCCATGCTTGAACCCCACTGGACTGGATGTGCAGGGATAGCTTGAAATGTGGTCTTTAGGCATTGGGTTCTGAACTGTGGCGCGTTCCAGACCTTAGTGTACTGTGAGCACTTTCTAAAGCCATAGCCGCGCCACAGCTCCATATGTGATGTTACCCTGTCTCTGAAGACTCCTTTTAGTAAGGCCAGTTGAGCTGAAGCACCAGGAGCTACCTCATGGTTTTCTCTACTAGTTAACTTTTTTTTAAATTTACCAACACCTTTGATATTACCTTGGTAAGGGTTAAAGAGTAACTGCGTTTTTATTGAGAAAAAACTGTCCTCTTTGCCTGATCAATGTTACATTGCAGGGAAGTTAAACTGTGTAGTAGAGTCAAACGTTTTGTTGCTCTGAAGAAATAGCTGTTTGTTTCGCCATGTCTTTTGCAGACTGAATCTCAGACTCTGTTTTAATATAATAAGCTGGTGTACTATGTTTTCTAATGAGAAAAGTTGCAGTGTCTGTATCCCTTTACATGTATCTATTCCTTTGGGAATATCACCCCAAAGCTGAAATTCCAGCAGGGGGTGCCTATAATTTGACTTATATGTTAGTGCACACTTCTGGGAAAATTACTAAGCAGAAAATTACTTTTTCTGGGGGCATGTTGTAAGTCAACAATATACAAAATGTCTTGAGGTTTCAAAGTTGCTAATGTCATCTCGTGGCTGGCTCAGAGCTCTTTCCCACTATTCGCTCTGATGAAAGCAGCATCCGACTGCAGTTCCTAATTCTGAAGCACCACATGGATTACTTTCAACTACTTGAAACTCATTAGCAGCAGCATGGAGTTTTGCTTATCTGAGGCCTTCCGGCACATTTTGAATATATACGTTACTGCTGCACTAACACACTGGGGGTTATTTACTAAAACTGGAGGGTGAAAAATGTGGTCCAACTCTGCATAGAAACCAATCAGCTTCTAGGTTTTATAGCCAAAGTGTAATTGAACGAACTGAAGTTTAAGGGTTAATTGGCTACTATGCACAGCTGCACCTGTTTGTGAGTGTACCAGTTTTAGTAATGCCCTGTACACACTATCAGATTATCTGAAGACTTTTGTCTGCAGACTTACCAAAACCATATAATATGAGGTCAAACCTAAACACTTTCAATTTGTATGCAATCCAGCAGGCCCTTGCACTACATAGAAAAGGTAAATCTGAAGACAAAAGTCTTCAGATAATCTGATAGTGTGTACAGGGCATTACTCTTCATTCAGCCACAGAGAGGGCAGTCCCACTTGCATGTGTGACCTCTGCCTATACGCCTCTAGTGGTTCTGGGGCAGACAGCCAGGCAACTTGTATTCTTACAAGAGTTTTAAGAAATGGTCACCGTTGCATTTGTCCAGATTTCCTTTGTGGTTGTATCTGTGTATACCAATTTGTGGCATTCAGTGATCACGAAAACAAGTACTCTTTAGCACCAGCTACAGTATTTCTCTTTTATTCAGGCTAATGATTCAATTACCAATATTAGTTATCAGCATGATAACTTCTGAGAAGTTCTCCGACACACAAGATAAAAGTAGCTAGAAATTTGTGTCTGGGAAGATACCTAGAGATAGATAAGCAGAGAGCTTGTCTATTCACAGCACAGCTTTGCGAGTTTATTTGTTCCTCTGCCTATGTGGAGGGGGGTGTGTGACTTTCCTCCAATCAGCTTTTACACAGTGTATGCCCAGACTCACCACCCACTGCTGAAACAGGAAGAACATTTTTTAACACAATGTGCACTTTCTAAAGATTATATAAAGCTGAAGACAGCAGATGTACATGTAAAATCTATGTACAGAGATTTATTTTATCCCTGTGTATCATCTGAGGCTACTCACTTCACTAAGTATATGTGAGGGTTTACATCCACTTTATTGGTTCACCCCGCTCTGTAGAACAGAGGTTCCCCAAAGGTCCGCATCTGTGAAATATTGTGTGCTCATTACATAAATATCAGAAGCAACACTGACTGTGGGTTATCACATTATGTTAATAACAGAACAGCACGTTCTGGTTGGAGGCTGAAGTGCTGAGAGGGCTTCCCTTGCAGCTAACTGCGAAGCGCCCCTGAAGGTGGTAACAGGGAGCGATATGCTCAGAGAAGCAGGGGTTGCCAGCTGCAACAGGCTGAGGTGATGCAGAAATTGCAGCTGCTGGGCAGGAGTACCAGGTGAGACTTTGCAGCAGGGAGAGCCAGGCCAGAAGTCATACATGGAAGGTCAGCCAGGAGAAAGCAGGGTCAGGAGTAAGCCGGGGTCATACACTGGTAATCAGGCAGTAGTGGAGTCAGAAGAGCAAGCCAGGGGTCAAGCACAGAGCAGCAGGAAGAAGCAGGATCACTGGAACAAGCCAAGGGTCAAAGCTGGGAACGGAGACAAGACAGGTCAAGGCAAGCCAGGTTGGTAACAGGAAATTCATTAATATTAAGAACAGGAACACACGGGGAGCTCAAGATCATCCAGCAGCTAATGGCTTGTGCTGCTGGCTTTAAACAGATCACTGGGCGCCAGCATCTGTCACGCATTGCGTGCGCACTGGCACATGGAACTTTGCGGCCATTCTTGCCCGTGCGCACATGCGCATTAGCAAGTTTCTAAATTTGTATGAGTATTTGTAGATGTGCAAATATTTCTACGAACCATTCTCTGATAACAACAATGCGTTAATCTTTTTGAATTTTATGTTGATTCTAAAAATTGACCTGCACTCTGCTCCCCTTTGGTCTGCTAAATTTACCATTGAAACCAGACTGTCATATCTGTTCAATAAGTGCAAAAAATACCTGGTAATCCTACCTGAAAATCCAGTGCTGTCCTGTACCTGCTACAGTCTTATCTAAGGGATTGTTTCCAGCCCTTTCCAGTTCACCTCTACAACCCTCTTCTCCTGGGACGATGGCAGGCAGACCACAGGTCACTGGATCAATTAAGTGATAGGTAAGCAGACTGGTGTGCTGGTGTCCTCCTTTGTTTATATTAAGGTTCTTTGCAGTAAACCCAAGGTAGCAGAAAAATGCTTGTTGTGTATTAATGCTTTACTAGACAAAATGCTGCACATACAAACTGCTTACAATTTTAGGAAAAACAATTCATGGCAATCAAAGGATTACAAAATATGCCTACAACATGCACAAGCTATCTATCCTTTCTAGTAAAAGAAGTATGTACAATGTAAGTGATAGGCATACACTAAATATTTACCTAACTTGGGGCGTGGCCGACTTCCCGGATGTAAGCAGCGGTTCTCTGGAGCTCTGTTCTACCTGCCTGTATCCTGCACTAATCCTGCTGACCCTGTGATCAAAAACCACCCAAATTGCCTGTAAAGCTTCCCTGCCTGTGGTGTGCCGCTTGGGAGATGGTCAAAATCAGGTATACCAGCGCTGACGCACCAGGCTTCAAGGCTCTTCTCCCCTCCTGTGTTCTGCTCCAAGATGGCACTGGCTCCCCTCGTGGCCCCGTGATACATAGGCACAGCCTGCCTCTACATAGGGTGAGTCTGCAGACATCCTAGTTTAGCTTTGCTGCCAGCATATCTCTTCCCTGATGCTAAGACAAGGCATCCCACAGCAGTACAGAGCATGCAGAGAATCACACTGAGCCTACCCTGTCTCAAATAATGGAGGCCATCCAG
The DNA here is from genome assembly GCF_965119305.1 of Pelophylax lessonae. Taxonomy (NCBI): domain Eukaryota; kingdom Metazoa; phylum Chordata; class Amphibia; order Anura; family Ranidae; genus Pelophylax; species Pelophylax lessonae. Next base: position 379,366,617 of record NC_138768.1, read on the forward strand.
CAATGCCAGGCTGCCCTTACTACACAAATGTATTCAGTCCGGACAGACTTGTCATTCCTTAAACAAGATGTGCACAACCTCCGGCACAGAGTTGTTAATGCTTTGCAGCGTATCAGTGATCTAGAGGACACTACTCGCCCATTACTAGCTACAGTTAATTATTTATGTAAGGCTCAGGATGCCACTGTGGATAAATTGACATATTTGGAAGATCGCCTGAGGCATAACAATTTAAGCTTTCTGGGATTCCCAGAAGGCTCTGAAGGCAGTAATCCTGAAGCCTTTATGAAACGATGGCTTATTACCACTTTTGGAGCCTCCACGTTCTTGCCTCTATTTGCGATTGAACGCGCCCATAGAGTACCTCTGTGCCCTTTACCATCAGGCGCACCTTCTTGCTCGATGCTCATTAAAATGCTGCATTAGCAGGATAGAGAAGCAGTCCTAGGAACTGCACGAGACAAAGGCCAAATATCCTATAATGGAAATACCATTTCTATCTTTCCGGATATCTCAGCTGCTACACAAAAGTATGGAAGAGCCCTGGGGCCATCTTAAAGTTTTTTTTTTTTTTTTTGATTTCTGAGCTTGAAAAAAACATTTTTTTTTTTATTTTTTTTACAGAATTCTGACTTTGAAAGTTTGGACCATGCTAAAATGTATTAAACACAATTCTGAGATTAAAAGTCAGAATTCTGAGTTTATTAATACAGTAGTCTTTTATTAGGATGATTTTAGAACCAATGAGGAATAATGTAGTAACAACCACAGACCATCTTTCTGCAGACATACATATCTTCTGCTCTGTAAGATTTGTAAATCTATCCTAGTTACAGCACACAATATATATATATATATATATATATATATATATATATAGGGAAGCAGGGCAGTGCTGGGTTCTGTGGTTCCTCTACTGTATTAAAAGCTCCTCATTTTGCTGTCATCCTCCTGCTCTGCCCTCTGCTCCGTCATAAGGAGCCATGCTGAAAACATGTGTGTCTATGGTTATAACGGATCAATCAGAACAGTTACTTGTCTGGACTAATATAGCTCTGTTACAGAGACTTAGATCTATGAAAGTGCCAACTGTTGCAGTCTTGAGGCTATAGTGTAGTTGTTTGGGTAACAGGCTAATCATGGTGAAGTTTGTGGGTTCTAGCCCAGTTGACTGTACTTTTTTAGATTTTATATATATATATATATATATATATATATATAAACTTTAAATATATTGATATTATCTTTAACATATTTTAAAATATAAGTTAGAAAGAGGTGTGTGTCACAGCTCGTTGTGCTTTCCACTTACATAGGTATCAGAACACAATGGCCAGCACAGTTCTGCACCCCAACTTGTAGGAAACATTACACTGTTGCCCCTACATGAGGGAATTGTGAATGGTTAGAAGGCAGCAGGACAGTGTGTGTCTATGGTAATAACAGATCAACCATAATCTTTTATAATATACAGTGCCTTGCGAAAGGATTCGGCCCCCTTGAACTTTGCGACCTTTTGCCACATTTCAGGCTTCAAACATAAAGATATAAAACTGTAATTTTTTGTGAAGAATCAACAACAAGTGGGACACAATCATGAAGTGGAACGAAATTTATTGGATATTTCAAACTTTGTTAACAAATAAAAAACTGAAAAATTGGGCATGCAAAATTATTCAGCCCCTTTACTTTCAGTGCAGCAAACTCTCTCCAGAAGTTCAGTGAGGATCTCTGAATGATCCAATGTTGACCTAAATGACTAATGATGATAAATAGAATCCATCTGTGTGTATTCAAGTCTCTGTATAAATGCACCTGCACTGTGATAGTCTCAGAGGTCAAAGCACAGAGAGCATCATAAAGAACAAGGAACACACCAGGCAGGTCCGGAATACTGTTGTGGAGAAGTTTAAAGCCGAATTTGGATACAAAAAGATTTCCCAAGCTTTAAACATCCCAAGGAGCACTGTGCAAGCGATAATATTGAAATGGAAGGAGTATCAGACCACTGCAAATCTACAAAGACCTGGCCGTCCCTCTAAACTTTCAGCTCATCAGAGATGCAGCCAAGAGGTCCATGATCACTGTGGATGAACTGCAGAGATCTACAGCTGAGGTGGGAGACTCTGTCCATAGGACAACAATCAGTCGTATACTGCACAAATCTGGCCTTTATGGAAGAGTGGCAAGAAGAAGCCATTTCTTAAAGATATTCATAAAAAGTGTAGTTAAAAGTTTGCCACAAGCCACCTGGGAGACACACCAAACATGTGGAAGAAGGTGCTCTGGTCAGATGAAACCAAAATCGAACTTTTTGGCAACAATGCAAAACGTTATGTTTGCCGTAAAAGCAACACAGGTCATCACCCTGAACACACCATCCCCTCTGTCAAACATGGTGGTGGCAGCATCATGGTTTGGGCCTGCTTTTCTTCAGCAGGGACAGGGAAGATGGTTAAAATTGATGGGAAGATGGATGGAGCCAAATACAGGACCATTCTGGAAGAAAACCTGATGAAGTCTGCAAAAGACCTGAGACTGGAACGGAGATTTGTCTTCCAACAAGACAATGATCCAAAACATAAAGCAAAATCTATAATGGAATGGTTCACAAATAAACATATCCAGGTGTTAGAATGGCCAAGTCAAAGTCCAGACCTGAATCCAATCGAGAATCTGTGGAAAGAACTGAAAACTGCTGTTCACAAACGCTCTCCATCCAACCTCACTGAGCTCGAGCTGTTTTGCAAGGAGGAATGGGCAAAAATGTCAGTCTCTCGATGAGCAAAACTGATAGAGACATACCCCAAGCGACTTACAGCTGTAATCGCAGCAAAAGGTGGCGCTACAAAGTATTAACTTAACCACTTTACCACCGGAGGATTTTGCTGTCTTACGTCTGGGCCACTTTTTGCGATTCGGCACTGTGCGACTTTAACTGACAATTGCGCAGTCGTGCAACGCCGTACCCAAACGAAATTTACGTCCTTTTTTTTCCCACAAATTTGTTGGTATTTGATCACCTGTGCGATTTTTACTTTTTGCGCTATAAACAAAAAAAGAGCGACAATTTTGAAAAAATAACAATATTTTTCACATTTTTTTTATATGAAATTCCCCCCCAAAAAAATGTAAAAATCTAAATTTTTTAGCATTTTAGGCCAATTTGTTTTCTGCTACCTATTTTTGGTAAAAAAAATTGCAATAAGCGTATTTTGATTGGTTTGCGCAAAAGTTATTGCGTTTACTAAGGGATTTTTTTTGCGGGACTGCGACATTGCGGTGGACAGATCGGACCCTTGACTGACATTTTTGACACTTTTGGGGTTACCAGTGACATTACTACAGTAATCAGTGCTATAAATATGCACTGTTACTGTAAAAATTACACTGGCAGGGAAGGGGTTAATTTTATTGGAGAGGGAGGGGTTAATGTATGCCTTGTGCTTACTGACGTGTGTGGGGGGAGGTGACTGAGTGACACAGGGACAGATCTCAGGTTCAGCTATGCTAAACCCTGCAATCTGCCACTGCCTGTCACTTAGGAGATCCGCCCGCTTGTGTTTACACAAGCGGGCGGATCTCCACACTAGATCCCCGACGATCGGGGAAGAGCAGCAGCGATCGCCGCTGCTCCTCCCCTTAGCCCAACTCCCCCTGTGACTGAATACAGCGGGAGCGCGCCGCCGAGAAGGGGGAGTGTCTGCCGACGTAGGTCTACGTCGTCAGACCTACAAGAGCCACTTTGCCGCAGTACAGCTCTAGTGAGTAGATGGCAAGTGGTTAAGGGGGCTGAATAATTTTGCACGCCCAATTTTTCAGTTTTTTATTTGTTAAAAAAGTTTGAAATATCCAATAAATTTCGTTCCACTTCATGATTGTGTCCCACTTGTTGATTCTTCACAAAAAATTACAGTTTTATATCTTTATGTTTGAAGCCTGAAATGTGGCAAAAGGTCGCAAAGTTCAAGGGGGCCGAATACTTTCGCAAGGCATTGTACCTTGGAATTTTTTTTGGGTATATGGATGAAATAAAATTTAGGCTGTCACTATCTCATATTTTAAAATAAGTTTAATATAAGGTGTTGCAGCCTGGGATAGAACCCAAAATGTCACCATTTACAATCTGCGACTCTAACCACTAAACTATTACCTTAGATCTATTTTCTATATAGAATATGAGGCTAGTTGTCTGCAACAAAGCTGTATTAGTCTAGATAAGTAAGTGTCATGATTGATCTGTTATGACCATAGACACGCATTGTCCTTCTGCCTTCTAACCATTCACAATCCCCTCATGTAGGGGCAACAGTTTAATGTTTCCTACAAGTTGGAGTGCAGAACTATACTGTGTGCTGTAACTAGGATAGATTTACCAATCTTACAGAGCAGAAGATATGTATGTCTGCAGAAAGATGGTCTGTGGGTGTTACTACATTGTTCCTCATTGGTTCTAAAATCATCCTAATAAAGACTACTGTATTAATAAACTCAGAATTCTGACTTTTAATCTCAGAATTCTGACTTTGAAACTCAGAATTCTGTAAAAAAAAAAAAATGTTTTCATAATCAGAAATCTTTGAAATTTTTTTTATGATGGCCCCAGGGCTCTTTCATACAAAAGCAACATGCGTCCTTTCTCACCGTTAAAAAAACACCTGCGTGATCTGAAACTTCCATAAAGTATGCTCTACCCAGCCAGGCTATGTGTCATCTACCAAGGCAAGGCGCACTTCTTCACGGATCCAAGAGAAGCAGTACAATGGATGGATACACTGAGGTTACCTGCACCTTCCCGTACCAATCGTTGCACAGCACCTCGCTGAGGATTGGCAGCGGTCTCCTATACCTACAGCTGCTGAGATCTGTTCTTCAAGCAACAATGTTTGAAAATGTTGCGCTGCCTAAGTTTATTACACTATTTGTGGCCTATAGGAATTTCCTACCTCATTTTGTCACACTACACAGGACTTTATTGGTTTTTTTTTTACTACGATTAATTGACTGCAACTTCTCCTCCATGTTAGGTTAGGAAAATTTATTGGCTTCTTCTCCTGTGGGTTCAGCTGGAACCGTGCTTCCAGTTTGCTGCCATATCCTTTTACAAGGACAAAGTAAAAGTTTTTTCCTTCTGGTTTTTGACTAACTGTTCCATGTCCTCCATGCAACACATTTTTTTTTTTTGGAACAAAGCTCCCAAGTGTTTGGGTATGGGGGCCGGGTGGGTTAGGGTGGTTTATGTTTACTGGGGGTTATTTCTTTGTTCTTCAATTGTCCGTGTCTGGTATGTGAATGGATACTAAACAGTCAAGTGTATGCAATTGCTTTGCTTAACTATTTTTCCTGTAGCTCGATCTGTTTTGAGGGACCCGTTTTACCATGGATGCCGCCCGCATTCCTTGAGTGTCATTCTGTAATACTATTGCCTATAATCTGTTCATGACTACAATTCGGTTAATTTTGTGGAATGTTAGAGGGCTTAACCCCAAAGTGAAACGTTCTTTGATGTTTGAATATTTGGCTAGACACAACCCGCATGTCATCTTTCTCCAAGAAACGCATATATAGGGCTCCAGAGTCATGGCACTCAAACGTGCCAAAATAGCCTATGCAATTCACTCCACATACTCTCAGGGTACTTCCATTTTGATTGCAAAATCTATACTTATTTCCCTTAAACAGGTAGAAACAGACCCCGGAGGATTTTTTGTTATTCCAATATAGATAAGTTTGATCTTGTAGATGCTTGGGGATGGAGACATGCTGACACGAAGGAATATTCCTGTTATTCTGATACATATGGCACCCTGTCCCATATTGACTTATGTTTTACATCTCCTGTTCTACTTGATAGGGTTTCTGCGATTTAGATATCTCCCTAGAGCAGTATCTGATCATTCACCTTTATTAATTGACCTTGCTTTAGATATACCTACCTCCTATTGAGTCTGGAGACTGAGTCTCCTCTGGCTTGCTAATCAAGCTGTGACAGATCAAGGTCTTGTGGATATGAATTTTTACTGGGTTGCTAATAGACAAAACACCGCCATACCCAAATTACTGGACGCTGAAAAACAGCATTATACTGCAGAAACCCACTATTCAAATTCTCCTACTCCCGATAACTAATCCACAGGGCATCATAAAGCCAGGGAATTAGATTTGGTTCTGTTAGAACGCACCCAGAAAAAAATACTGTGTCAGAATCAAATAATTTTTGAGTTTGGAGATAAAAATAGCTGCCGGGGCGTGGTCTGGACATGGCCGGCTGAGGACGTCTTTCTTCTGAGCTCCGTGCCTTTCCTCCCCAGCCCGACTAAAATCAGCCTTGGCAGTGAGATATGCGGACGTCCAAGAAGAGGAAAACCAAGGGGACCTCTGGAGGAGCCGGGACATCGACGAAGTCGCGTCCCTCGGGGGAGATACAGCCCTTTTTTGTGGCTTCCCAACCCTCTTCTCCCGTGGGCAATATGGCGGCGGTGGAGAGCCCTGGGCCATCTGGCGGGAACGACATGGCGGCCTCCCCTGCGTCCTCAGCAGACACAGCTCTGACCACTCCTGCAGCCTTCCGCCCGTTGCCGACCGGCATGGTTCCATCGCTGGGCATGGACGAGGAATTGCGGACTATTTTACGTTCCCTGCCTAGCACGCGGGACATTGAATCTATTGTCGGCCGCCTGGAGGCCGCGCACCGGCGGGAGGTGCAACAAGTGCGGAAGGAGGTGCAACAGGTGGCGGACAGGGTGTCCTCCGGAGAAGCGGCGTTGTCCGCTATGGACGCTCGCCTTCTGGCTGTGGAGCGGACCCAGGCGGCACACAGGGACACTGCTATGGCCATGCAACTTCACATGGAGGACATGGAGGACCGCAGTCGGCGGAACAATGTCCGCCTTAAAGGGATTCCTGAAGCTACAGGACTGGAGGACTTGGCGGCATCCGTGACGGCGATCCTTGGCATTCTGTTGGGTGACTCTCTCCCCCCAAACCTGGAGTTCGATCGAATCCACCGGGCCCTGGGCCCCCGGTCACCGGATCCGGAACGCCCACGGGACGTTGTGTGCCGTTTCCACCGTTATTCGCACCGGGAGCTGGTGATACGGAAGGCCTGGGAGGCGCGCACAGTGGACTTTGATGGAGCACAGATCCGGATCCTCCCGGACCTCTCGAGGGCCACATTGTACCGGAGGGCGCTGCTTCGCCCTGTCCTGGACCTGACTCGCAGGGAGGGAGCCACCTACCGATGGGGATACCCGCTAGCCCTGACTGTCCGGAAGTCTAACACCTCATTCACCTTACGTTCCCCCTCGGACTTACCAGCCCTCTTTGCCTTCCTGGGGGTGCAGCCGGTGCAGGTCCCGGACTGGCTGGTACTCCTCCCGCGCCCGTCGGATCGCCGAGGCAGGAGCCCCGTTGGCGGTGATGCACCTCTTCCTCCTCGACCACAGCGACAGCGGCAGCGCTCGAGTGCCTCGGAGGCTCCCAGGGAGGACTGAGCTTCTTCCACTACGGAACTGTGAGCTGTGTGAGTACTTATCCCCCCCCCCGGTTTGGCCCCTGCCCCCTCCATCCCTTCCACGGGCTGCTGGTGCCCGACCTGCATTGACTTCCCACTGCCCCACTGGTGCTGTTTACCCGCCCCCCTCTTCGGTTTATCCACGAGGCGTTTTTTGCCCGGGCGCCCACACTGACCCCACCGCCTCAGGATGGCCTCCCCTGCCATGAACTGCCGGAGCCCCGTGGCGTGAGGTGCGCTCCGCGAACCGGTTGTAGCGGGAGCCTGGGGGTATCCCATCCCCCTCATCTGGACTGTTCTACTGCTGCCTGCTCTGGCCCTCCCGCCGCCTCGTGACCCTGGGCTGAAGACCTCTGTGGGGGGGGTTCCCGTGGGATCCCGGGACCCCTCCACCTGCAATGGATAATGTCTCTGATGGACGGGGGGGGTGGCGGTTGGGGGAGCTGGGTGCTGGGATGGGGTCCGGGGTCCGCGCGGCGGCCGCGGGCTGCGCAGTATTACTCAGGGTTCCTGGTTGTGGGGGGACTGTGGACGTATGCTTTACTCGGCTAGGCGGGGTGGGGTGTGTGGGGAGGGCGGGGGGAGATGGTGGACTTTGGTGGACGATGGGTCTTTACGTGTCTGTGGATTGTGGGGGGGGGGGGGATGCTATTGTTACTGTTCCTTATACTGCAATTTAGAGTTTACATTTAAGTTTTGGTTTTTTGCTGCCGATTTGAATGTCTGTGGTCCTGGAGCGGCCCTCTGGGATGCCTTGTCTCGGGGCGGTCTCCGGGGTCTCTCCATGTGCCGCTTATCAGAGGCCTCCATGACGGCCCCCTTGACTGTTTTACTGCCTCTGTCTCTCTCTCCACGCTGCCATCTCCTGGTAATGGGCTGGGTGGGGGCCGGAGGCAGCGGTTCGAACCGTGCCTGATCTACCCACTTCCCCACGTAGGCCTGCACTTGTGTACCCCTACGGGTCTCTGAGTGCCTGGTGGCTTAGCTGCCTTTAGCTAGAGGGGGGTGGTACTTACCCCGACCCCTCTCTCTTTTCGTTTCCTCTCTTTCTCTTATCTGTCTGTCTCTCGTTGTCTTTTCCTATTGTCGGACCCATCTCCTCCCTGACCCCCCCCCGCTCCCTTGGTGTTGTTCCCTCTTTCTCTTTCCCCTTGCCATGGACGAGCTCACTGTGGTCTCCCTTAATGCCAAGGGGCTCAATGTCCCGGAGAAGCGCAAGGTCCTTCTGAACGACCTGCATCGCCGGCGGGCTGATATCGCGTTTCTCCAGGAGACGCACTTTCGTACAGACCGTATTCAGAGACTGACTAATAGATTCTACCCTAATTCATATCACTCCACGCATGCGGCTGCCAAGTCGAGGGGGGTGTCCATTCTTGTGGCTGCCAGGGTGCCCTGGACCTGCCAGGACTCCCTGCTGGACCCCAATGGTCGCTACGTGTTCTTGCGAGGTACTGTTGGGGAGACTGTGGTGACGCTCGCGAGCGTCTATGCACCGAACGACGGACAGGACGTGTTCATCGCCCGGGTCCTCAAACGACTGGCCTCCTTCCAGATGGGACAGTTGATCTTGGGCGGCGACTTCAACGTCCCGCTGTCCCCGGGGTTGGATACCTCCTCCGGCAGCTCTTCGGTGTCCCACGCTGCCCGGAAGCGGATTCTTCGTGCTCTTCATGATTCGCAACTTGTCGACGTATGGAGGATGCAGCACAGTGGGGAGCGGGACTACTCCTTCTTCTCGCCACCCCACAGGCTGTACTCCAGAATCGACTATTTCCTGATCCCGCATGGACAGCTTCACGCGGTGCTAAACTCCACGATCGACACGATGACCTTCTCCGACCACGCACCAATCTCACTTGTATATAAACTGTCTGAAGGGACACGGGGTAGGACGCGCTTCTGGCGTCTAAGTGACTCCCTCCTCAACAACGAGGAAGTCCGGACGGACGTCCTGAAGGAACTTACTGAGTTCTTTCGCACCAACACAGCGGAAGACTGCGACAGGGGGATTATATGGGAGGCCCATAAAGCGGTCATTCGCGGGGTGTTTATGAAGCATGGGGCTCGGCTCAAGAAGCAGAGATCGCAACAGTTACAGCGCCTCTTGGAGGCGATCCACAAATTGGAAACCTCCCATAAGCAACGTCTAGACAGGACGGAGGAACAGGAACTATTTGTACTACGTCGTCAGGCGCAGGACCTTATGTTTTCCAGGGCCAGGGCGGATCTCCAGAGGGCGCGCCATGCATTTTACATGGAGGGGAACAAATGCGGGAGGCTGCTGGCAGCCTCGGTCAAGGCGCAAAGACTTGCGTCTTACGTACCCCGTATTCAGCCTCCGTCGGGGGGTGCGGCTACGTTGCCCGAGCAGATCGCGGACGAATTTCGGAACTTCTATGCCTCCCTGTACAACCTCCCGGACCGTGGGGGAGCCTCGCCCGTTGTGGAGGACTACCTGGCCTCGGTGGACCTCCCGTCCCTGGGGGCTGAGGCCAGAGAGGAGCTGGAGGCCCCTATTACCTTGCTGGAGCTTCAGGCGGCGGTGGGCGCGTTGCAGGCTGGGAAGGCCCCGGGTCCTGATGGCTTTACCCTGCCTTACTACTCCACTTACATGGACGTACTTGGGCCTCACTGGGTGACTTGGCTCAATTCGCTGGGCAGAGGGGAGTCGTCCTTCCCCCCCGACACGCTTAGAGCTCATATTTCAGTTTTGCCCAAGGACGGAAAGGACCCCTCTTGCTGTGGCAGCTACAGGCCCATTTCTCTGCTGAATGTGGATCTGAAGGTGTTTACAAAAATTCTGGCCAATCGCCTCAGCCAACATATGCCGCATTTGGTCCATTTGGATCAAGTGGGCTTTATTCCCTCTCGGGAGGCAAGGGACAACACCTCCAAGGTCCTGAGCCTTATCCACGCAGCCCGGACGTCAGGCATACCCTGCGTTCTACTTAATACGGACGCGGAGAAAGCCTTTGACCGCGTCAACTGGCGGTTCATGCTTTCCACATTGAGGGCAATGGGCTTCGGTGACAAGTTGATGTCTTGGATAGGGCATATTTACTCCTGTCCATCGGCCCAAGTGAAGTGCAACGGGATACTTTCTAGCCCTTTCCACATTACAAATGGCACCCGGCAGGGATGTCCCCTGTCCCCGTTGCTGTTCGCGCTCTCTCTAGAGCCGCTCTTGGGCAGAGTACGGGCCAATCCGGACATCTCGGGCATTCGGATTGGGGACTTGGAGTGTAAGGTGTCGGCCTACGCCGACGATATGCTCTTCTCCATTTCAAACCCGGCGATCTCGGCACCCAACCTAATGAGGGAACTGGACCTGTACGGCCAGTGCTCCAATATGAAGGTGAACTTTCATAAATCCGAGGCTTTGGGGGTGGGCGTCCCGGCCCCCCTCATGACGCACTTGTCCTCTACGCTGCCCTTCAAGTGGACTCGGGGTGCCCTGACATACCTTGGGACCCAGATTTCATCGGATTTGTCCAAGATATACGAGTTGAATTTCCCTCCCCTCCTGGCCCGTATTCGTGGCCTGCTCCAGACCTGGAATGCCGGTCTTCATTCCTGGTTCGGACGGTGCAATTTAATAAAAATGATGATTCTCCCTAAGATCTTGTACCTACTGCACGCTTTGCCGGTGCGGATCCCGACCTCTTTCTTTACTCAAACCCACAGTGTATTTTTGAAATTCATCTGGGCTCAGGGGAGGCCTAGGCTATCTCGTGCCCAGCTGACTTTACCGAAACACTCGGGGGGCCTGGCCCTTCCGGACGTTGCTAAATATCATCTTGCGGTCCACCTAGGCCGGCTGATTGACTGGAGGAGACATAGCGAAGGCAAATTGTGGGTGCAGTTGGAGTGGGGGCAGTCGGTCGCTTCCCTGGAGGGTCTGCCATGGATCAGGGGGGACCTGCCACGGGACCTTCGAGAACACCCAACGATAGGCGTGACGCTTGCGACAGTTCGTCGCGCTTTATCCCACCCCTCCATTTCTACACAGACGTCCCCGCTTTACCCGGTTCTGGGGAACCCGGAGTTCTCCCCGGGGCTGAAGGAAGCGGCATTTCGCGGACTGATGTCCCGGGGCGTTTCCCAAGCCACTCACTTCCTCAGGGGGTCTCGGTGGCCAACGATGGAGGAGCTGATGTCGCCTAGCGGCCCCTTTGTGCTGGGGTTCTGGCATGCAGCCCAAGTACACCACTATCTTCGCTCCCTGCCGGATCCATCTTCTTTCTCCAGAGATCTCACTCCGTTTGAGGAATACTGCGTGGGGAGCGGGAACCTACCGGGCACGCTGTCTAAATCGTACAGCCTGCTGATCTCCCCGGGGGAAGACTATGTCCTGCCGGGGCTGGTCAAGTGGGAACGGGATCTACGGCTGCACCTTACTCCGGCGCAGCGCCTCAAGGTGTATACCCTGGCTTTGAAGACTCCGACCTGCGCGAAATTGCAGGAGTTAAATTATAAAATTCTCACCCGGTGGTATCGGGTTCCCTCTCTTTTGGGCAAATTCTACCCCGGCACGTCGAACCTCTGCTGGCGGTGCCAGGGTGAAGTAGGCACCATGCTCCATGTCTTTTGGTCCTGTCCTCGAATACGCCCCTTCTGTCGGGACGTCCGGGCCCTTTTGGGGGAATTGTCGGATCGGGAGATCCCGGATACCCCGGAATTCTTCCTGCTCCAGGTTTCCCCTATGCCTATCTCGAAGTGCAAAAAATCAATTATCCCTCATGTTCTGAGCGCCGCGAAGGCTTGCATTCCGGTACTTTGGAAGACGACAGGAGTGCCGACTATTGGGGACTGTATGCGCAGGATGGAGGATATAAACAGGATGGAGGACCTCACCCTCACGAGGCAGCATCGCAGGGAACGATATACTCAGATTTGGGGTTTCTGGAATGCCTTTGTGCTATCCGACAAGGGCAGGTCTCTGATTTGCGGTTGATTATTGCTCCGGGTGTGCCCGTGGGTTCGTCCATGCGGGGAGTTTCCCCATCTGGCCCTCTCACCCCCCTTCCCCCCCCCCTGTCCTTTCTCTCGTCCTCTTTCCTCCATTATCCCTTCTTGTGGTATTTGTTTGTGGTCCCGTCTGGGACCCCGTTCTCTTTCTCTTTTTCCTTTTCTTTCTCTTAGAAAAAAGTAGGGAGCGGCGGTTGGGAACGGTTCTTCCTTTCTCATATAATACGGTTTCCTCGCATAGTTGTGTGGGGCCTGGTCATTCATGACTTAGGGTGGAGGTGCCCGCACCTTCCCCGAATCTAGGGTTGGTTATTGGATTATATCGGGTCATCCTGTGTATCTCGATGTGATGTTATTGTTCACCTATCTGTGTTATGCAATTTCAGTTACAAATATCTGTATGGAACGTGTTTCAGCTTGTTTCTCAACTGTGGTTCCTTTTCTAAAATAAAATATTTGAAAAAAAAAAAAATAGCTGCCTTCTACTTCTAGCATATCTCTCGAGACCCGATTTTCAGCCCTGCAATATTCCTAGAATTAAAAACTCTGGTGGTATAGTGGTTGAACAAACTATGGCAATTGTTGAGGCTTTTTTTACCTTTTACTCCCCTTTGTACACCTCTAGACCACACTACACAATTGTGGAACTGGATGATTACTTGTATGACATCCTGCTCCCCAAGTTGTCAGAACAGATTGCATTACTGGAAGCGCCTTTGACATCAAAAGGAAATTAGTGCGGCCGTACAATCCTTTGCTCATAATAAAATGCCCGGCTTGGATGGGTTTCCTATACAGTGGTACCTACAATATGAGGAAATATTAATCCCACATTTATTGCGGGTTTATAATCACACCCTGAAAGAGGGACAGCTATTGCCTTCCATATCTATTGCTTTAATTGTACTTATGCCAAAACCCCATAAAGACCATGTTTTTTGTGAATCTTATCATCCTATCTCCCTAAATAACTCTGACGTCAAAATTCTAGCTAAATTTCTCACTCATAGATATAATGAAGTTATTACCTCTACTATAAGGTCTGAACAAACTGTATTTATTCCACACCGCTCCATTTAAATTAATCTGCACAGACTTTTCACCAACATACAAGCCAAACATGGTAATGTGGGCTCTAGGATAATATTAGCCTTAGACACTCACAAAGCCTTTGGTTCTGTAGAATGACCATATCTACAGGAAGTAAAGGCAAAGTTTGGCTTTGGTGACAAGTTCCTTTGATGGATCAAACTACTAGTTATAGGCCTAAAGGCCCGTACACACGTACCGATCGTCGGCATACAAACGTCGGTGGACGAAGGATCTGCCGATTGTACGCGTGTTAGTATGGTGCCTCCGACAGATGTCTGCGCACAATCCGCGGACAAAAGTCTTTCGTGCAAACATGAAAATATTTGTATGCCGACACCAGAACGGACGATTGTTCGCCTGTCAGTACACAATTCGGCCGACAGACCGCAGATTTGCAAGACTGGGCATGCTCAGAAAATAGAAAACACAGGGAAAGTTAACCATTACATGACATCACTTCTGCAGTCGGCGGACAAAATTCTTGTGCTGTCCTTGTGCTGTCTTTGCACTTTTCAGCAGACACCGACATCCCGGGGAGAAAAGAGGAACATTTGTAAGCCGACCATCGGTACGTGTGTACGGGGCTTTAGGCTAGATTGAGAGTGAATACTTATGCGTCAGACTCCTTCCCCATAGCGAAAGGCACTAGCCTCTCTCCTCATGCCCTTTCAAAATTGTCAATACCTTTTGTTATCTAAGAGTAATAGTGCAGCAGCCACTATCCTTATATCTAAAAAAAACAACCTGGACCCTCTCCTTAACCGACTCAAAGGCACTCTGAAAGTTTGGTCTAATCTTCCTCCTAATTTATTAGGCAGGATAAATATATTCAAAATGATTTTTTTGCCGCGCTCTTTACATTCTGAGTAACTCACCAATATATGTTCCTAAACGCTGATTTAGTGAGATTGACGCTATCCTTACATCCCTTATTTGGGGAGGTAGATCAGTTAGAATTGCTAAGCATACACTTCAATTACCTGTTTTTAGAAGGAGGCCTAGCAGCTCCCAATTTACAAACATATATTGCTTCCCAACTGGCCCATGCTCTTTGGTGGTTTTATCAGGAACACAATGCAGCCACTGCTTTGGAAGCAGCAATTCTAACATCTTATGAATCACTTCAGGACACTATTCACCGCCAGTCTACTATGGGTAGAGACAGAACCAACATTTTATCTATGATATTGCAGATTTTTAAAGCATCGAATCTGTTTCCATCAAAATGCAAATCCCCCATATTCTCCTAATGCTCCCTTGTGGAACAATCCACAACTATGAGAATTTTTTCAATGGATGGATGGTGTATTGGTCCAAGAGGGGAGTAAAATGTATATCCCATTTGTTTACTACAGATGCATTTCGCTACTTCTCTGAATTTCGTACCGATTATGGCTTCCCCCCCTACTGCATATTTTAGAAATCTTCAATTGCGGCATACAGCTGCAACTCAATTTGGCCTACATAATATCTCTATACAACCTTCTCCTTTATAATGTCTATTATTAAACCCGATCCATTCTAAACTTGTATCTACCTATTACTCCTTATTACATTCCAAAACCAATAGACTCCATCTCACTGAATCTAAATGGTGTGCAGAAATACCGGAACATACAGAGGAAATATGGCAGGACATTCCCACTTTAAAAAGTCTCTACAGTTATCTCCTCTAGGGACAAGGTTGTTCAAACAAAAATTTCTCTTTCGTTCACGGACACAGCTCCTTAAATTCATAACAATTCGGTTATTCTGCCCCCTACAGGACTAAGACACTAGAAAGAAAAAAATTCTGGCTACACCCATGGGTAATCCAAAGGGGTATACTACCTCTCTCTGCTATAGCCACTCAGTTTTTTTCTGCCAAGTCAGGATTAAGGAGTTAGCTCCTTGCTGGGATCTTTGGCCCTGGCAAAATGAAATCAACTCCCGGACTGGGCTATGGGCTGGATAACTAGATCCAGTGGTCACCCCAGTCTGACCAGCAAGCGCACACAGACCTCAGCTCTGCGCTAGGGTCGCCGCGACATAGCCCCACTAGACAGGGGCTGGCCTGGGAGTTAAACACCTTGCGAGGTCGCATACGACCATTTCGTTGAAGAGGGGTTCTGTCTGGAGCAGTGCCCGTCTGGTTCCTGGTTTGGTGAGTAGCTGTCACCCTGGAGGGTTGTGGGGTGGACGTGGGCCCCTCCTTGGGATGGTCGGACCCCAGGTTCCCCTCATTTCCACAGGCACCCTCCTCCTTGCCTCCCCCCTGCCTTTTCCGAGCTGGCGGGAACCAGCTGGTCCAGGGACTGCAGTTTATCTGTGATACCTCTTTGGATGCGGCTGTCCTGATGGCTCGCCTGTTTTGGTGGTGGTCCTTCGGCGTGTCTTTTGGCTCAAGTGCTGGTCTGCGGATCAGACTTCAAAAAAGGCTTTGACTGATCTTCCTTTCCAAGGATATCGCCTGTTTGGAGCTACCCTGGATGACATCATTAAAGGTCTCAAAGGGGGGAAGAGTACTTTTCTTCCACAGGCTACTAAGGGCAAGGAAACTCAGGGTCGGCTGACAAAGGCTCAAAGCCTTTTAGGGCCTCTTCCAGAGGATCCAAACTAACCTGGTCTGGCAAACCAAGATCGGGCTTCTCCAGACCGATGGACAAGGCTCCTTCAGAATGAAGGTGCGCCCTCACCCGTATCGGGGGTGGGGGGGGACGTATTTGCTGGTTTCCAGACCCTGTGGACTTCCCTAGTGCAAGACAAGCGGGTCCACAAAGTCATTCGGTCCAGCTACAAGATCGAGTTTCGCTCATGTCCTCCAGCAAGGTTTTTTCCTTTCAACTTGTGCCTGTCCCCAGACTGCTTACAGGGCCTGTAAGGGGAGGTACAAGACCTGTAACTTCAAGGGGTGATTGTGCCGTTTCTGACGTCACGATTTTTTCAGGGTTTTTACTCAAACCTGTTCACAGTCCCCAGGAAGGAAGGAAAAGTGTGTCCAATCCTGAACCTCAAGGTACTAAACTGCTTTGTGCGGGTACAGAAAATCAGAATGAAGTCTATTAGAACGGTGGTGGCATTCCTGCGCCAGGGGGATTTCCTTACCTCTATCGATATCAAGGATGCCTACCTTCACATTCCAATATGTGCCAGTCACCAGCATTTTCTCTGCTTTGCTGTGAAGAATTAGAAGAGCATTATCAGTTTGTGATGTTACCCTTTGGTCTCACTTCTGCTCCTCAGGTCTTCACAAAAGTGTTAGCCCTGGGGGATCGTGGTACTGGGCTACTTCGACGATCTCCTTCTGTGAGCGGAGTTTCCCTCTGCGCTGGTGGACAACCTGGAGATCACAATAGGAACTCTGCGGGAGTTTGGCTGGATTCTGAACCTTCAGAAGTCTTCTCTGGTTTCATCCATGAACCTGGACTATCTGGGCCTGACTCTGGAATCGGCCATAGCCAGAGTGCTCCTTCGAATGGGCAAACTCCAAAAATTGCAGACTGCAATTCGCCTCCTGCTGTCCAACTGATGGTCGTCCCCCTGGACTTGCATGTGGGTGCTAGGCCTGATGGTGTTTACCTTTGACGCGGTTCTGTTTGCACAGTTCCATATGAGGTACCTGCAAAGGGAGATTCTGGCCAAATGGGACAAGACTCCCCAGTTACTGGAAAATCAGATCCAGCTAAGTTGGGGAACGAGGGAGTTCTTGATATGGTGGCTTTGTTCGCCGGCTGGGAAAATTCTTCCTCCCCTTGTATTGGTCAGTGGTCACCACGGATGCCAGCCTGTCCGGCTGGGGAGGAGTCCTTGGCAAGCATTCTACTCAGGGGATCGGGATGCTGGAAGTATCCAGAGTACCGATCAATGTCTGGATCATTGGACGAAACATCATCAGGGTTGTCCAGTGCACATTCAAATCGGACAATGCCAAGGCCGTGGCTTACGTCAATCATCAAGGGGCTCTGGTGGAAGCCGGCATTCTAAGGTGGACAGAACGGTTGGTACCGGCCCTCTCTGCCCTACACATTCCTGGGGTGGAAAAGTGGAAGGCTGATTATCTCAGTCGGAGGGCATTGGACCACGGGGACTGGTCCCTTCATCCAGAGGTTTTTCATCAGCTATGTCTCCCGTGGGGCACCCCCGAGGTGGATCTGCTGGCATCTAGGCTCAACAGAAAGGTGCAGAGGCTTGTGACTTGGTCAAGAGATCCTCTGGCAGACGTCACAGACGTGCTGGTAGCTCCGTGGCATCAGTAGTGGCTGATTTACGCCTTCCCTTCTCTCAAGCTTCTGCCCAGACTTCTACCCAGGAATCGAGGCAGAAGGGATTCCAGTCATCTTAGTGGCTACAGACTGGCCTCATCAGGCTTGGTACGCCGATCTGGAGTGGTTGGTCGCCGACGTTCCTTGGAAGCTTCCTCTCAGAGAGGATCTGCTGTCTCAAGGACCGATCTTCCATCCTGCTTTACAGTCGCTGGCTTTGACAGCTTGGCTGTTGAACGCCAGGTCCTAAAGAATAGGGGTTTATCTGAGTCAGTGATTCCTACCCTGTTGAAAGCTAGGA
Source organism: Pelophylax lessonae (assembly GCF_965119305.1). Lineage (NCBI taxonomy): Eukaryota > Metazoa > Chordata > Amphibia > Anura > Ranidae > Pelophylax > Pelophylax lessonae. The sequence continues at coordinate 379,384,735 of NC_138768.1, forward strand.
AATCTACTTCTGGGAAGCTCTACCATCATACATGGAAGACGTACATTGCGTGGTATGAGCCTCTTGGGGTTCCTCCTCGCTCCTTCTCAGATCTTAACCTTCCTTGAACAGGGGGTTGAACAGAAATTGGCCTTGAGTACCATCAAGGGCCAGGTGTCGGCTATGGCGGTCTTCTTCCAATGACCTTTGGCCACATACTCCCTGTTGCGTACCTTTCTTCAGGGTGTCCGATGTTTGGTTCCCCCAGTGCGGGCTCCGTTGCCGCCTTGGGATCTTAATTTGGTGCCTTCAGCTCTGCAGAAGCCTCCTTTTGAAAATATTCTGGAGATTCCCCTGCTTACATTGTCCCAGAACGTGGCCTTTTTAATGGCTATCACTTCTGCGCGCAGCGTGTCGTAACTGCCAGCGTTATCCTGTCGTTCACCTTACCTGGTGATTCACAGGGATAAGGTGGTTCTTCACCCCTGTCCGTCGTTCCTTCCAAAGGTTGTCTCCGACTTTCATTTGAATGAAGACATTGTGTTGCCTGCTCTGTGTCTCAGGCCTAAACATCCAAAGGAAATTGCCTTGCATGCGGTCCGTGCAATTAGGGTGTACCTGGCAGCTATGGAATCTTTCAGGAAGACTCTATTTGTGTTCACGGCTGGACCTCGAAAATGGTTTTCCGCTTCCTCTGCGACCATTTCCAGATGGATCAGACAGACGGTGGTTCAGGCCTATTCCATCGGGGGGTCAGGTTCCTCCTTTCCCTGTCAAGGCGCACTCTACTAGGGCGCTTAGTGCCTCCTGTCATCCGGTGTCAAGGCGGCTACCTGGTCGTCGGTGCACACTTTTACAAAGTTTTATAAAGTGGATGTGGTGGCATCTGCGGATGCTTCCTTTGGCCACAAGGTTTTGCGGGCTGCTGTTTAAGAGGACCTGATCCTCTTTGAGAGTGTATTGTTTTTTCAGGTGGGCTCCGGTTGTTTGGTTGAGCCCCTGTTGCCTGGTTGGCTAATGTTTAGCCTTGGGGAATTTTTTGGTGTTTCCCACCCCTCCTGTTTAACACTGCTTTGGGATGTCCCAATGGTTATGAATTCCAGGAGCGGTGTCCGTCAGTGAATGAAAGAGAAGATGGGATTTTTGACTTACCGTAAAATCCATTTCTCTGATGTTTATTGACAGACACAGCACCCACCCCTCTGTGGAGTTATCATTCTCCTGACACTGCTGGTTACAAAACGGAATGGCTATAGCAGAGAGAGGGAGTTTACCCCCTGGGACTGCCCATAGGCTTATCCAGACTTTTTTTCTGCCCAGTGTCCTACTCCTTTAGGGGGCAGTATAACCCAATGGTTATGGATTCCAGGAGCTGTGTCCATCCATGTACATCAAAGAAATTAATTTTACGGTATGTCAGAAATCCCATTTTTTTGTACAGAGCATATTACACGCCTTGTCTCCTTTTTGGATTAAATAGACTATCATCTGCACTATGCTCCCGATGTTCCTCAGCGGATAGCACATTCTATCATATGGTGTGGGAGTGCCCACCTATGAGAGCATTTTGGTCGGAGGTCACTGCATATATCAGTTCTATTTCTTTAATACCTAATGTTTGAAATCCCTTAGGGTGCCTCCTTGCCCTCTCTAAAAATACTATTTTTACAGTTAGTTCTTTATCATGCTAAGAAATCTTTTACCATGCAGTGGAAGTCTTTAGCCCCTCCTACTATAGCTTTTTGGCTTACTATAATCAAGCGCTTCCATTATAAAAACTGATGTATGAAGCCAGAGGCTGTCCTCGTAAATTCCATAGTCTGGGATGTATGGGTAAATTCTGATCGCACTATACCAACACACACCGAGAACAGTGCTTAGGAATGAAAATACTGTTGAATCTCTTTTTCATTTTGCTAAAATGTTGTTTTAATATGCGTCATTCTGCAGCGGATATTTACTCGCCACATGTAGAGATATCTGTGTAATCCCTCAATTTAATTCATGTTCCACATGTAATGACTGGACTTTTTATATTACCTTTACATAAATGTACGGTATATTTTTGTGTACAGTAATGTTAAGCTAAAAATATTTACTTAACTTGGTACTTTCTGGTGATGGAGTCTTCTGCCAGGATCCTTCAGACTGCCTCTTGCTTCTCAGAATCCTGCAAAGCTTCCTTTTGTCCCTAGCACAAACAACCAGTGCTACCCCTTGGTTTCGAGCACATGGTTTATTCAGGTCCCTTTTCTCTCCTCCTATTTCCTGTAACATAATTTCCTGTCCTGGGCTTAAAGAACTAGTTCAACAGGGTCATTAGCATACGAATCGGGGAATCATAAATACATGGTCTTAAAATGTAATTCCATATTAATGCTATAAAAATCAATAAATAGCCATTCCAACACAGCTGGCTGTGAAGCTTTGGGAAGACGAGTAAATGTTGGCACATGTACACAAGACTAGTATGAAGTCAGGAGAGTCAGGTCAGCAATGGGGGGGCAGATGAGGTACAGAGACAGCAGTAGATGAATGGTCAGAATTTAGTCCAGAATGGGTAACAGGCGAGCAGATCGGAACAAGGCTAAACTGTAGTTGGAGGTGCAGACAGATTATCAGGAGTGGGTTTAAACAAGCCAGGTACTAAATCTGGAAAATGCAGGTCACAAAGTCACAGGTACTGCTAAAGACAAGTCATCCATGGTCACATGCAGTAGTCCAATTTAAACAGCTCCGCTATCCCTGAAGCATGCATACTAATGTGCACCCCCGCAAACACGTGGTCTGTGACAACCCTACATGTGAAGCAACCTGCTCTTGCGCAATCTTCTGTACTAGCATGACCTTCCTGACAGTAGTACTTCTTGTGTACTAATTCTTTCATAGAAGCTTGGATGGTCATTCAGTGATTAAGTGGTACTAAAGGCAAAATCATATGATGCAATCTGTTACTAGCATTAACAAACCAGTTTTTATTTTTCTGAGTACTCCCTGTAAAATGTTAGCAGGAGTTAGGCTTTAATTTGTAAGCCACAATTTGTGTAAACCCCATCTAAGGCTGGCTATACATGGTTAGTTATTTTATTTATTTTATTTGTTCAGGGGTCTGAAAAAAAAAAAAAAAAAAACTTCTTCATTCACACAAATGAGGTGGATAAATCAGGCAGACCAAGGCAAAATCTTAGTTTATATTGAAAAAAGGAAAAGCAGGAGCAGCCTTCTACTTAGGTTTTATTTGCACATAAAACTGATGCTGAATATTATTAAGGCCTTGTTCACATACTTAAGTGTACATCCATGCAACGAGCCATGTTTGCCCGTATGGCGTACACAGGTGATCCCTGCATCTGCCTGCAGCCAGTCCCATTTATGGCTATAGTGACACAGACTGCACGAGCACAGCTGCTGGTCCCCAATTTAAAAGCCATGCAGGTGTGGGTGCATGTCCCTGAACAAAGACACGCAACTGCACAGCTGTCAAATTGGGACCAGTGGCAGAATAATTTTTTTTTTGCACTTTTCAAACAGATGTGCCAAAATACTTTCAATGGTATCTTTACCAGACCAAAAGGGACAAAGAGAAATACATTGTTGGAGATTACATACACTTCAACCATTCCAGCCCAAGCCTATTTTGGCACTCCTCTCCTACATGTAAAAATCATAATTTTTTTGCTAGAAAATTACTCAGAACTCCCAAGCATTATATATGTATATGTAGCTGCAGGCATCATTCGGATATCCCCATTTAAAGTCCAGGACGTCATATGAAGACCTTCGGCAGGAAGTGGTTTAGTTCAATTCTGTGTGAACATTTGGCTAGGGGGTAAACATTTGGGTTTTCTGAGCATGGTGACCATGACAAAATGGAGAATACTGCACCCCTGTAACCGAGGCTTTAGATTGTAATGAGGGCTTCGAGTGATGGGTTCATATCAGTATAAAGTGCATGTCAACAAGTAAACCCATTCATATTTCCAAAATGACAGAACACCAGCTTAAAAAAATATATACTTTCCTACTGTGAAGTTGATAGCGGAAGTGGGTCTACAAGCGTCTGGTATACCACAACTACTGCATACTCAGACTGAAACATTGCAACTTAATAAGTGAACTGTGGCACACATTTTTCTTAAAAATTGAATTGCAAAAGGTGCATTACTTCTAGCGCTATAGCTGCCAACAGTAATCGCGTAAAAAAAATGGTTGTACTGAAGTTAACGGATAGATCAACTTTAGTAGCACTAGCCTGCCAATATAGGGATCAAATCTTAGCAGTTTCAGCAGGGAGATTTGATCAATCTATGGCCGGCTTTAGTTCTTCCCACGAAATTTGGCTGGCTCAGCCTCATCCCATGGGACCTTAATGGCTTTCAGGCCGGTTTTAAAGGTGGACCGCCAGGTTGTCAGCAGTCTTCTTTGTTTCCACCTTCTTCTAGATGGTGGAGTCCAGCATAATTATCTCTTTGACAGGTATTCTGCATATACAGAAATTGGTATGCATGCACTGAACATAAAAAAAATATATCTGATGCGAAGTCTGCTTTAATAATTCAAAGTAGCAAAAATGAAAGATGCAGTTATAAGCAGAATAAACAGCATTCATTGGGAATGAATGGTAATTTATTGAGACATTCATATCCGTAGATACTGTACAAACAGTATGCATATTGGAAAGGCACACACTATCTCAAATACATTCTTCAAAAAGACAGAATATGAAACACACATTTGGCAACTTGAATATGCTTACTTTTTAAGCAAAGCACATGCAATGTGTGCAATAGTTGGCATTCATCAATGTTTAATTTACCATTAAAGGACCATTTCAGACCTTGGCATCCTAATGCTTTGCCCATGTTTTGCAAGACAAGACATGCCTTGCATTAAGGCAGCCTATTTAAATGAATGGGCTGGCAACACACCTAAACGTCACAAAAAAAAAAAAAAAAAAAAAAAGCACCATTTATGACAATGTAGTACACCACAATGCAAGGTAGTGCGTTATTGTGCTTGGTGGTGCACTGCAAAGCATCCGAAATTGAGCTGCCTTGCCGTATTTAATGGGTGCACAACCTGTGGCCCTCCAGCTGTTGGGGAACTACAAGTCCCATGAGGCATTGCAAGCCGCTGACAGTTACAAGCATAACTCTCAAAGGCATAAGGCATGATGGAACTTGTAGTTCCGTAACAGCTGGAGGGCCACAGGTTGAGCACCCATGCCTTAGTTGTTGGTCATGTTGGTTTGCCATTCAAAATGTATGGCTCCACAACGCTCCAACTTGTGCAATGTGCATTGTGGCAATGCGTTGCGACATTGAAGATAAGTTTACACTTCACAAAAATTTAAGGTGAGCTCATGGTTGTCAAAAATAAAGTGATATAGCTCTTTCATCATAGTTCATAAAACACATTGGAATCTTCTCTTACAAAAGTGGACATGAAAAACTATATTGCAAGCAAAAGCACTGATCTGACTTTTATTGCCTGTATTTATTTTTACTCATCTCCATATTTTTCCAGCATCATATCATATTCACACTATAGACCAAGTATATTAAACCTTTGACCTGACACTATCGGGCTGCTTTAAAGAACTCTAAACACTTTTGTAAATTGATTTGAGTACATAACTGCAAAGTCATTTCATTAAAATAAAAGTGTTTCTCTGAAAGGGTTTTGTCTCTCTAAAAGTCAGGCACATGTGGAAGAATAAACATAAAAAAAGTTTTTGTTGCCCTTCCTCCCCAGCAAATTAAAGTCAGATGGGGGCACATCATGGTTCCCTCTGACTCTGAGATTTAATGGTGTGTGGACAGAGACAGTAAAATATTCTGGGTTTCTGTTTTTAGCCTATACGGTGGGTTTTAGCAGCAGAGATGTGCACCTTGCATATAGCAGCAATCTATCACAAACTGACAGAACACATGGTTTTCTATGGTTCAAGCTAAACAATAGCACGTGATAACAATGAATCACAGGATCATGAAATAATTCAATTGTGTACAATTCATTGCCCTTGTGAAGCCCACATCATACGGAACCAGTTGCTCCACAAATTAGAATGATCATCAAATTTTGTTATCACAAGTGATTTTATTAGCATGGCTGAGCCTGTGTAGCCTATGGGTTAGGAGTCCCAGTAAGTAACACATTAGTATTGAAGAGCTTATTTCTAAATTAACTAAAACTATGCCTTTTTTTTTGTATTTTATAAAAAGGACCCCGCTGGTATATTTATATAAATCAGAAACTATTGTGCAGTGATACACAAGTAACCACATTAAAATCCATTTTGCATGAATCCCAACATGGGTAACGCAAGTCCTTTCTGCATTTGAAGCAGCCCCAGGTGTCTGTGGCCAGGCTTAGGAATGTTACCTGTCATCCTATTCTTCCATCAGGGAGTAGAATCCTAAGGCTGGCCATACAGTATACAAATTTTCCTTTAGGCTGGATTCACATATTTGCAAATTGGATGTGTTTTTAACCGCATCCAATTCGCATAACATGTGAATGTGACCGGCTTTCAATGGAGCCGGTTCACACGTGCGGTGCAGTTTTAGTTCCAGTTTAGCTGCGAGTCCAGGTAGACATTTGCACCTGAATCACATCATTGAACACACCGGACTCCGGAATGCAAACCACAGCTGCATATGTGTGAACCCAGCCTAAGATTTACCATAACCATAGGAGGTCAAACATAAAGTCTTAATTTGTATGCAATAAGGCAGGCCCTTGCACTACATAGTTGAAGTTAATACTAAAGAAAATTAAACAAGAAAATTGTATAACATATGGCCAGCCCAAATGACCCTGTCTTCTGTGGCTTACTTGTGTAAATCAAGGTTGGAGGAGCAGAGCCTTGATGCCCTGGGCTCACAAGACGTGGGTTGAATTAAACCCAGAAAAGGAGTGGCATCTATGAGCTAAGCGGGGAACATGAAGCAGCGTCAGAGATCATAGCAGCCGAATCTGCCTTTACATTTTAATTGGCTACTAGGGGAATCAGTATATTATTATTATATTTTTTTTCTTTGTTCAGAATGATTTTTTTATTTTTTACTTTAAAATATTACGAAACAAAGAAATGTGGAGCAGTTGCCACAGTGCCATCCCATATTCTGTGCTTCCATTGATACTGAAAACTTTTTCAGGATCAGTCCAAGATAGTTTGAACAACTGTTTGATGTAACAGCGCCAGAAATCTAGGAGGAGCTGTATCCAAGTAAATTTCTGCTACCTATATTTTCATGATGTATAGCAAATGAGGTAGTTTCTGTATGTACATGACCTGTGCTGATAACTGGTGTAGCTGATAACTGGTGTAGGGTAATGTACTCTACAATGCACTGAGGATAGTCATACTATATTTTCTACAAACATAGAAAATAAATTAGTAAGCTACAAAGGTTTAAACTATGCAGTGTATTCTCTCTATTAAATAGGAATACATACCAAAAAAAAAATTAAAAAAAAAAATTGTAGAACAAATGATAGCAAGCAACCAGCACAATATATACAGCATGACATGAATTCTCAGTTATTGTGGATATTTTCAGCTGATTACCACTAAGCCACTTCTAGAAGTATCCAGCTCAGCACTGCTATAAACACTGAGGAATTGGTAATCAAGGCATGCATGTTTATGGAAAGCACTTTAAAAAGAAAGATTTAACAATTCAACTTGTGACCCCAAGTCCAACACTCCAGTGATGCAATTTGCCCGCTTTAAGAGGCACTAAGATGTACAATAAACTTTTACAATGGATAAATAAAATTAATGCCATGACACAGAGACGGTGTGCAGACTGCTGAAAAGTCATTTGCCATTGTCACAATTAAAGAACAAGATGTCGGTAGTTGCAGGATTGTGTTCATGGACAAAACAAGTCATTGACAGAACATTACTCCCCATGCTCAAATTCTATAAAAAAGGTGCTGTGCAGAGTAGGGTTAGCTTGTATTGCATTCTTTTAGGTTAGAGATAAAAATGTATTTTCTTGAATATTGCACTTAAAATAGCTGAGACGTTTATAAATCCCTTGTGTATCTACATGTTCAATGAATATTAACTGGGATCTGTAACTGTTGTGAATACTGTGCTTGTAATGCTGAACAGTTTGCAGATTTGCAAAAAATTAAGTCCATGGTCTGATGCAGTTTTACTATACTATAAGCTTATTTTGGACTCACCAAGAACACGGAAAATCCATTTGATTTGTGTCACTCTGAAGTATTAACACATCCCTGTAGTGAACATCATTGATGGAACCTGCATCCCACTGTTTTCTTAGACCTTGATGGACCTAGCAATATGTTGGCACCATGGGTAAAATTGGTTACTATGATTTAATTGGATGGAACCATTATAGGTATAACTCCCCACCCCCACCATGTTACCTGATGCTGTTTTTGGATCACCTGGACTTCGCAGACTGAGATTTCAATAAAAATGAATAAAAGTAAAATTGGTGACTATAGCAAAAGCTGGAGCTGCAGGAGCACCCAGTTTCTCATAAGAGAACCTCCAGCATTCACAGAACCCCCCTCTAAGTCAACATAGAACAATACAGGGACTGCTTTGTTTAGAAAACAGTAATCCAGATTTTCTTAAGTTTTTTACCCCAGAGAAACCTTTGAAATTTTTTCAAGTCTAGGGGAACCTTTTCATTTGGGGGAAGGGGGGGGGGGGTTGTGGGAAAAATACCCTTTTCATTGTTACATAGGTAGTTACTGGATAGAAAGCTCCCCTTACTGTGCTGGTCTTAATGCCATCCTTAGGGACATCTAAAAACATCTGTGGTGTCATGCTGGGCCAGTGGAGATGAACCCAGAACTATGCAGACACAATCAAATGGTCAATCAGCCACAGCTTAAAGGAAAACTTTGGAAGAACCCTAGTTGTTCCAATATACTACAGGGGTTGCAGTTGCCCTTTATCCTGTGCAGCAGGAGCTTCCTGTGATAAAGACCGGTCCCTGCTGCTCTCTTTTCTTGGGCAGAGTGACAGGTCTTGTCTCCACCCCCTTCCTCTAGTGTTCTGCAGGCAGCCTGTAGTGGGTGGACCCCTTGGGTGGAGTGGGTGGATAGTGGGTTGACTCACTGGGTACCTCCCACATCTCTGCAAAGACTATCTAAAGAACAGTGAGGAGGCCACAGCTGCTTCTAAAAGGAAATATCTGGGGTTGCAAAGGCATTTGGTGCTCGCAAAGTGGATTTATATCCTTTGTAAATATTGGGAATTTTTTAGCTAAAAACTTTTGTGGCTCAAGTTCAGCTTTTTTTTTCTTTTTTTTTTAGAAGGAAAACTAAAAGGCAACATATTGTCAATTTTTCTGTCTGCTTTGTTGATGTAACCAAATATTAAAAAATATTTCCTGCTGATTTCACTCTACATTTACAAAGGGGGTAGATAATCAATGATCCTGTTTCTTCCAGGATTGAACACATATATATTAAAAAAGAATAAAAAAATACAGGCTCTATTATCAATTCAAATGTCGGTGGAAAAACAATTGAAAATATGGTAGTTAGAGCAATCGAGAAAAAAACGTTCGTAAAGTGTCTCCACAAATTTCTTTAGACACACTTTCTGGCCTACAATCCTCTTGTCATTTGATGATTATTTGTTAAAATTCAATTATTTGAAAATCAGACATTAGATAAAATATGATCTCCCAGCTCAATTGTTAAAATATTATAGTTAAATCTCTTTTTTAAAAGAAATAACATTAAAATGCAATAAAACAGCTGGGGTAAAGGCTAAATGACAAGGTTAAAGCATTCACATTGAGTAGTAAAAGATTTACAGTCCAGCATCCATTGTGCTTTTTCAGAGTTACTCCTTGACTTCGGGCAGCTTTGTGCGCAAGAATGCAAGAACGTGAGGCCAGATCTTGTTGGTTTCCGTCCCAGTAAATGTTTCCAAAACACCTTTGTTTCTAGAGAGACCACAATGAAAAAAATCATTCAAGTACTGTTTATGGAGGCTATGAGCAATGCAGATATTTCTCCACCATTCACAATCTTCAAGCAAGAACCATTTTAATTGGGTATGGATAGGGCTAGCAGTATTTCAGGTAGGGATATGGTCACTAGTTCTTGGGAAATCATTTTGCGAAGAATAAAAATAAAAAAAGTTTCACTTAAAGTAGGACTATAGCACAGCTCTGCAACTTTCTTCGTTCCTCTGCCTATGTAAAGGGGAGGGGTATGTGCCTTTTCTCCAATCAGCTCAGACAAAGTGTACGCCTAAGACTCTCCTCCTACTGTTGAAAACAGGAAGAAAAATTTCTAACACAATGTGCATTTTCTAAAGAATATAGAAAGCTGAAGACAGCAGATATACATGTAAAACTTGTAGGGAGATTTGTCCTATCTCTGTGTATCATCTATGGGTCTGTCTGGTTTTAAAGCATCTGGACCACTTCTATAACATGTGTTTTTTTTAGAACGTCTTGACCATGTAACTTTTCTATTTTCCAAAGAACTAAATTCAACTGCATTTACTTTCCAAAGTGTCCCTTGAAGTGACACAATGTTAACGATCTCCCTCATTATTTCCTTACCACCACAGATGTCTTCTTTCGGTCTCCTTCTGTTGGCAGCATCTTACCATCTTGATTAGACAGCCTGGGATGATGTAACTCCCGCGTATGTGCAAGGAAATTAATTCAAGATGGCACCCAAGATCCTACACTGAGTGGCATATGTGCAAGAACAGGCTACCTGCTGGCATTTTTTTTTGTCTTTTTTTTATATTGCCAGCTGTCAGTATTAAAAAAAAAAAAAAAAAAGAAGAAGAAGAAGCATCTATGCACATAGATGTCACATTATGGTCTGTCACCACCCAATTAGTGCTCACAAGGATATTTCTGGCATTGCACTTTTACAAGCAGCTTTGTGCACAGAATCATATTTATAGATGAATGACCCCAAGCAGGGATCAGAGGAGAAAAGAAAATCCATTACCGTATAAAAAGCGATGTTGCGTTGATCTGTCAAACAAGTGTACACCTCATTTTTATTTACAGGCCATATTGTGTGCTCATTCAATCAACCCAAATGCATAAATTCTCTTTTGCCCTAGTTGTTACCCTAGATTGCCTAGGCTAGGTTAGCACAATCTTGACAAATAAGCCAGGTAAGGTCATTATAAGACCTAAAATCATTTCTGAAATTCTGATGGGTTGTTGGCCTAATTTCTTATGGCTCTGCAATCTGTTGAGCCTCAGATTCAAATGTGTCACTTCTTGTAAAGAATAAAGAAATTACCAACTTTATTTCTGAGCTCCACCTCTGATAAAAAGCTCCAAAAGCTTCTGTAACATGTAATGTATAACCATATCATAAATTTACTTCTATAAAATAAAAAATAATGTAACAGAAAAAGCAACTGTTTAATACCCTTGGATGTTTTCTATAATGACACATAGAATAAAACTTACTTATAATATTCCAATACAGGTGTGGTGAGGGCCTCGTAACCTTTCAGTCTGTTGGTAACTGTTTCTGGCTTGTCATCCTCACGCTGAATTAAAGGCTCTCCAGTAATATCATCAATTCCCTGTTAGAAATTATAAAACAGTATATTTATAGTATTTTCTTTATTATGTTTTTTCCCAAAAATATCATATTAAAGAGACTCCGGGGTTTATGTACTAAAGGCAAATCCACTCTGCACTACGAGTGCACTTAGAAATGCAGTTGCTGTAGATCTGAGGGGGACATGCAAGGTAAATAAAAAAACTGAATTTTTGTAAAATCTTACCGTAAAATTCCTTTCTCTGAGTCCTCCGACAGTCGCCGCCACTTCATAATCTTCACTAATGGGGTAATTGACATTTGCTCCGCAGGAGTAGCTAGGCAACAAGATTTGTTAATATCAAAGCTTTTAGCATATCCCACCCCTAGGGGGTGGTCCCCTCAGTCAATACCTCCCTGCTTCCAGCATTCTCAACTCAGTTTCAGTAGCATAGCAGTAGAGTACATAAGCAAACCCCAAAAGAGGGGCGGGGGCGGCGACTGTCGGAGGACTCAGAGAAAGGAATTTTACGGTAAGATTTCACAAAAATTCCGTTTTCTCTTACGTCCTCCGACAGTCGCCGCCACTTCATAATCTTCACTAATGGGGACGTCCCAGAGCAGTGTAGACATGAGGGGTGGGAAAAAAAAAAACGCAGCCGCGCCTAAAGCAACGCAGTACCCACATCAGAGAAAGGAACCTTACCAAAGTAAGAGAACCAACCTGGCAACAGGAGAACGTGCTCAACAGGAGCAACAACCCAGGAAGAACAAGTAACCCAGGGGTAAAAACACCCCAACAGCCAAGGGCCCAAACAAGGGACCCTAAGGCACTGCCGCACTAAGAACTTTACGGCCAAAGGAAGCATCTGCCGATGCCTGAACATCCACTTTGTAAAATATGGAGAAGGTGTGAACGGACGACCAAGTCGCCACCTTACACACCTGGGCCACAGAAGCCTGAAGACGATAGGCCCAAGACTTACTCAGAGATCTGGTAGAGTGCGCCTTCACAGGGAAAGGAGGAACCTTCCCCCTCAAAGCATAGGCCTGCACAATCGTCTGTCTGATCCATTTGGCGATGGTAGCAGCCGACGCCGCCATGCCCTTCCGAGATCCCTCTGGAAGGACGAATAGGGAATCCGACTTGCGAAAAGACTTAGTCGATGACAGGTAAACCCTGATCGCCCGAACAACATCCAAGGCATGCAAAGCCACCTCCTTCGGATGCTTAGGCTTCGCGCAAAGCGAAGGCAAGACAATGTCCTCATTCAGGTGAAATTCCGAGATCCTCTTCGGAAGAAAGGAAGGGTTAGGTCGCAAGACCACCTTATCCAAGTGAATCACCAAGTAGGGAGAGCAGCAGGACAAAGCTGCCAGCTCCGACACCCTGCGAGCCAAAGTGATCGCCACCAAAAAGGCAACCTTCTTGGACAACAGAGACAACGAGATCTCCCTGATCTTTTCAAAGGGAGCCTGTTGTAACACGGACAGAACCAAGTTCAAGTCCCATGGAGGCAAAGGTTCCCTCCTAGGAGGGGCCAAATGTCGCACCCCCTGAACAAAGGTGCTAACCAATGAATTAGACGCCACAGGGCGTTGAAAAAGAACGGCCAGCGCAGAAATCTGACCCTTAATTGTGGCCAGCGCCAAACGCTGGTCCACTCCAGTTTGGAGGAAAGCCAACACTCTCGACACCGAGTATGAGCGAGGGGAATACCCCCTGGACTCACACCAGGCAAAGTACGCTTTCCAAGTACGGTAGTAAATTTTTCCCAAAGAGGCTTTTATAGCCTCGATCAAAGTGGGAATGACCTCAGGGGAGAGACCCCTATCCTTCAGGACCTGGCTTTCAACAGCCAGGCCATTAAAGCCAGCGACTGTAAAGCAGGATGGAATATCGGCCCTTGAGACAGAAGGTCTTCCCGAAGCGGCAGGCGCCACGGAACGTCGACTGCCAGATTTACGAGGTCTGCGTACCAAGACCGGCGAGGCCAGTCCGGTGCCACCAGAATCACCGCGTGCGGTTCCGAGGCCAATCTGCGAAGCAGCCTGGACAGCAGCTGAATCGGTGAAAAGGCATACAGACGATACTGATGCCAGGGCGCCACTAATGCGTCTGAGGCGTCTGCCCGAGGATCGCGCGTCCTTGCCACGAATCTCTCCACCTTGTTGTTCAGACGAGACACGAACAGGTCCACATCCGGAAGACCCCACTTCGCGCACAACATCTGGAAGACATTCAGGTGAAGGGACCATTCTCCCTGGTCCAGGGTCTGGCGACTCAGATAGTCCGCCTGCCAGTTCTCCACCCCCGGAATGTGCACAGCCGTTATCGCTGGGACGTGCGTCTCGCCCCACGACAGAATGTCGTTTACTTCCCGAGCAGCACGGGCACTCCTGGTGCCCCCTTGATGGTTGATGTAGGCCACCACTGTGGCATTGTCCGTCTGAACCTGAACCGGACGGCCCTGAAGCCGTTCCGACCAATGCAGAAGGCAAAGTTTTATCGCTCGCAATTCCAGAATGTTGATCGGAAGGGAGGACTCCTCCTCCGACCAAGTTCCCTGGGCGGATAGAACGCCCAGAACACCATCCCAGCCCGACAGGCTGGCATCCGTGGTGAGCACCGTCCACGACAAGGGACGAAAGGACTTTCCCCCCCGATGGGCCGCAGCAGCGGTCGCCGCACAGCATGTCTGATCCCAGTCAGATTATCTAGAGTCTTGCGAGAGGATTGGTCAACCGACTAACATTTCAGCCATATCAGGCGACGGTTCAACACCGCTACACTGGAGAGACGTGCAGCCAAAGGGACTAAATCCAAGTCCGCATCGCACAAATACATGACACCCTGATGAATTTGATCTACTATAGCCAACGTTGTCGGCGGAGCAGAGTCAGCCACCAGGGTGCGCCTGAGCACCTGCGTCCAATCCGCAATAGCCTGGGCTGCCATAATGGAAGCAAAAATAGGCTTCAGCATAGAACCAGCAACCGTATAAGTATGACGGGCCAGAGACTCCAATCTCCTGTCCGTAGGGTCCCGGAACACCGGGGTATCCTCAGCAGGAATCGCAGTAGATTTATTCAAAACTGCCACCGCGTGATCCACCTGGGGCAGCACACACCAACGCTCATCAGTGGTGGGTGTAAATGGATAACGCAGCTTGATCCTACTTGGCACAGTAAAGGGCTTCTTTAAATTGCGCCATTGCTCATCAACAGCACGCTGAAATTCCGCAGGGCAGGGAAAAACCTGCGCTGATTTGCGTTTCCTTTTAGTCCCATAAGAGGACATCAAAGCAGGAGGACATGGTTCATCCTGCAGATGCAGTGTTTCCTTGATAGAAGTAATCAACTCATCCATGAGTGCAAGCTCTTCAGGCGAGCCAGGGGGAGAAGTATCAACTCCTTCTACCTCAGCCTCCCCCTCAGACCCCACAAGGTCCAGAGATGAGCGAGACCCTGAGAAGGGCACTCCAGCCATAGCAGCCCCATCGCCCTCTGAATCAGAGGAAATAGATAACCTGGGCCATTTTGCGGATCGATCAGCCATTAGCATCTGCACCTGAGAAGCCAAGTTCGCTACAACAGCAGCCAGATCAGCCCCCTCGGGGGATGCAGCAGCCCCTTGGCCCCTCACCAGGGTGGGAGGAAACTTGCAATCCTGAGAATCCATGCCCCAGTATCAACTGAAATAAAGGACTGCCCCTTTAAGACCGCGGCGAGCGCAGCCCACCGCACACTACTGTATGTACCGACCCCCGCAGGGATAAGGAGCACTGAGCAAGGAAATACAGGATAAGGAAGGTAAAAACCTGGAGAGAGCACACAGCTGCTGCCACCGATCGCTGTTCCAGTGAAAAAGGAAGTGATGCAAAGACTGACCGCCCTATATAGCCTATGAAGGCTTCACAAACATGGCCGCTCGGCTGAGGGAATCAAGGCAACAAGAAAATGGCGCCGACATGTGCTTGCAGGAGCGATCACCGCCAAAATGGCGGCGTTTGGCGCCAAAACACCGCGCTGTATCACACAGGGCCGGTCACCACAATTTTGCCGAGAAAAAAGGCGGGCCGCAGCAGCGGTCGCCGCACAGCATGTCTGATCCCAGTCTGCCCCATACATCTCACACAGCAGAGCGGGAGAGCCCCCCGCAGCCCACAGAAAGGCAGCTATTCCACACAGGAATCTGACAGGGAGCTCAGCACTTACACAGAGATGCGGGTCCCACAGTCACAGACTGACACCCAAACAGACAGGTCCCCACATAGAAATTTACTTACCATTCCGGATGGCGTGGGGAGCCTTCTCTAGCGACCAAACCGCTGTACTGAGGACAGGGAGTGTCGCAGCCAGGACGCAGTGGACTGCGGTGCGAAACCGCAAATGGCGTCTGGTGAGGTAGCCACCTCACAGGCAGCATCCCTGCAGCGAACAGGGATGGGTCGTTCAATATGCCAGGGAAACCTGAGCTGAACGCTCGATGGCAGGCTGGAGAAACCCCTGGCACACAGCCCTGGGATCCAGGGTGGCCAGACTGAGACCCAGCTCCGCATGATCATCTTCATCCGAAGAAAACTAAACTAATGCTGAGAAAAAAACAGCTAAGTAAAAGAAAGAGAAAAATACTTGAAATAAAATCCAAAAGAGGATAGAAGGCTGAGACTGAAAGCCCCAGCACAGGAACAGCCAGCTACTCCTAAGCTAGGCAATTGAAAACTGAGTTGAGAATGCTGGAAGCAGGGAGGTATTGACTGAGGGGACCACCCCCTAGGGGTGGGATATGCTAAAAGCTTTGATATTAACAAATCTTGTTGCCTAGCTACTCCTGCGGAGCAAAGGTCAATTACCCCATTAGTGAAGATTATGAAGTGGCGGCGACTGTCGGAGGACGTAAGAGAAAACAGCATTTTTGCTTGCACACGATTGAATGACAGAGATCAGCAGAGCTTCCCTTCATTTCAGATCTTCCTCTTAGGTCTACAGCGATTGCACTTTCAAGTGCACTTGCAGTGCGCAGTGATTTGCCTTTAGTAAATAAACCCCTCTGTCTGGTCCCCAAACAAATGCAAGCAGCACTCTGCTGCAATAGATTCTGCAGCATTCAACACTTGCCTGTGTCTCCAGTGATGCCCTGTGGTTCCTTCACCTGACCCCTAGATCATAGTCATGTCCTTTAATCACTTGGGGGTCAGAAGGTGGAAGCAATCCCAGAAAGGTGAATTGCCAAGGAGTCTTACAAAGGCTGCAGAGCTGGCATCAAGGGAAGATAGAAGAAGCAGGCCACCAGAGAGGCGAGTATACTACCTCTTATATGGCATGGGAGTGTAGTTTGTATTTAAAGAGCAACAAAAAAAGGCAAAACTTTTTTTTTTTTAGTTTTGGAAAGAGAGCTGAGGGATTGTCCGTTTTTATTGCGGTCTGTGTCCCCGTTAGATTCACTCTCTCTATTTGTCCTGTTTACCATGATCATTGAAAGTGAAAGTAATAGTAAACAAATCCCACATTTTGGGTTATCCCCAGAAAAGTAATAGAGGGGAAATCTTCTAATAGGGACACTAGTTCTGGTGACCCAGAGGTCCCCAAGGAATTCCCTTAATTTGCAGTTTATTAAACTCAAATTCTAAGGAAAAAATATAATACAATTTATTTTAGTGCAAAAACACATAATATAAAACACCCATTTTTGGTTAAAATATAAAAGATGAGGTTGAATCGAGTAAATAGATACCAGACCTTCCATGTCTTAAAATTGTGTGCGCCTGCAATATCGCCAAAAAGTAGGACGCCCAAAAATCTCTATAGGTGACGCTTTAAAAGCCTTCACAGCTCATCAGTTTAGAGTTAACTAGAAGCTCTTGTGCTAGAATTATTGTTCTCACTCTGATGTTTGCAGCGATATGTCAAACATGTGGTGTGACTGCGGTTTACATACGTGTGCACACCCTGGGCTTCCGTTTGTGTTTGTGTTTTTTTTATATATTTTGTAATTTTATTTATTTTAACTTTTATTTTTATTTGATTGCTATCACAAGGGGTTAATAAATTCCTATGTGATAGCATTGGTCAGGTGACAGGTACTCGTTATGGAGACATTAGGGGTCTAATAGACCCCAATGTCTGCCCTGTACTTCAGACCATCTAACCAAACACAGATCGGCTTGGTTAGATGTGTCCCGTTAGCTGTACTGGCCAGGAAATGATGCATCTGAAACCCGAAGTGACATCACTTCCGGTTTCATTGTTTGCATATAAGATTGAAGCTTGGATTTGCCTCGGTCTCACAGCGCTCACCCTCCCCTAGTCGGCGGTTTTAATTCCTGGCTTCGGTAAGAGTAGGAGAGCCCAGGTATTGAAGGGCCCCAAACTTGCGTCGCCCAAACTCTCGGCTCTTGACACAACTATATATTGTCCATAAAACCTATTTAACCCCAATACGAATTTCTAAATACCGTCCAAATTATGATCCGCAATGCCCTAGATGCTACCTGCATCTGGGTAACTTCCTGCACTTAATAGGAACATGCCCGGAGATTCAGGCCTATTGGCAACAAATAGTAAAACTTCTTGAATGACCATATTGGTTCTCCCCTTCAACTAGATCCCAAACCCTGTATACTGGGTCTATTCCCAGACAATAATGTAGACAAATTCTTTGCCACCTTCTTACACGAAACCCTCTTTGCTGCCAGAAAACATATAGCCAGGTCCTGGATGCGCCCCCGCTCCCCTACCTTACAGGAGTGGGTGTTGGAGATAAACGCTGCTCTCCCCTATAAGAAAATGTTATACCAACACGGAGGTTGCCCTGTGAAATATGACAAGATTTGGGGTAGATGGTTGGAGGAGCCACTTACGTGCAATGTGCATGAGCCCATAAGCCCATATAAGACATATGAGGTGTATAGCATACGCTTCATACTACTTTCACACGCTGAGAGTTGGGGTGGGTGCTCAATCCAGGTTCACAGGCTCGTTAGCTTATTCTTTCTGTTCATATTTTAGGAATGCATATGCTATCATCACCAGTGCCGTTGTTTATACTATTGTTTTCTTTTTTTCCTTGTACATTTTTGCAGTGGATGTTCTGTACCGTACCATGTTTTTTTATGCTTTTGTTTTTTTTTAATAAACTTGGTTTTAAAATGAAAAAAAAAAGAAAAGAAAAAAAAAAAAAAAAGAAAAAAAAAAAAAAAAAGGAGTAGGAGAGCCCAGGAAACACGGAGGGTGGGCGCCGGCATTATAGAGCCGCCTCATCACTATTACTTTCAAGCCAGGAGCCGCCTGAACAAAACCCGAACAAGCTGACAGCTACTGCAGCCCTACAGCTTGAGATTAAAGGTTCACGCTTTGGACGTACGTCCAAAGAGCTGAATTGGTTAACAACCCCCCAAAACAGTTAGCAAAATGCAGTGTGATCGATAGAATCGGATTGCATGGGTGTGAACACCCAGGAGATCTGATTCCAGAGTGGGGGGGGGGGGGGGAGGGTCCTGCACCCTTTTTGTGCGGATTTGGTGCAATGTGAGCCATACAAATGAATGGCTCGGTTTAGAAGAGAAAGTGATGGCACTCCAGTATACAAAGAATGAAAATATTTATTCCATAAAATAATCTTGATACAATCATGATACAGACCGAGGACAGCATAGTTGAAGCATTTCACGAAAAACAGGTTAGAACTAAGCAACGTTTTTTTATGAAACATGTCAACCATGCTGTCCTCTGTCTGTACCAGTAACAAAGAAAATGGCTTCTTCCCCCGTTTATAACTGGCCTTCACAGCAAGGAGCACATGGAAGGGCAAATACATGAAAGACAAAACCAGAGAAAATTCCCAGCTCAACTCACCAACCGAATTAACCTGTCCAACAGTATGCGTTGAAAACAGTGGTTTTGTTAGCACACACTTGCGAACGCATGCGTAAGCTGCAAATTTTGACCAAACGTTATTGTTTCTACAGGATAATGACAACACAAGGGGTGTCTAGTGGCGCTTTTCCACTGCATGGAACGGATCAAGGAAAAGGAATTGGCAGCACTCCAGGTTGAGTCAAAATCCAGATTTATTGACTGGACACCAAAGTAATGATTAGGCACACAGTCAGTGTGTGAAACGCGTCTACCTTGTCACGATTGACATATTTGGATGTCCAGTCAATAAATCTGGATTTTGACTCAACCTGGAGTGCTGCCAAATCCTTTTCCTTTATTAAGTTTCCACGGAGGCGAGCCGGGGCATGCACCGGTGTGAGTCATCAGGCAATTACACCACCTTGAGCAGTGAGTCCTTGTCTCTTCAATGGAACGGATCAGTTTGGCTCGCTTTGGTGCTTTTCCACTGCATGGTACGTGTTAGAACGGATCGGTACGGTTTGGTATGGCAGCGCTTTTCCACTACATGGTACGGCTCGCTTAAACAGTACCACCTCGTTTGTGGTTCCAAGCATTCCGTACCTATACCATATGCCACAATCCTTTGCATGCAACCTTGATTGTTTGTCACTACTAGCCACTGATTGCTCAAAGAATCATTGTAATCCCACCCACTTACTACTTTAGTGGAAAAGCAAACCGAGCCGAGTAGAGCCTATACAGTGCCGAAAGGTGCCGACTCGTACCACACAGTGGAAAAGCAAACCGAGCCGAATAGGGGCCAAGCAGTGCCGAGTTGAGCCGAGCCGGTACTTACAGTGGAAAAGTGCCATAGTGGTCTTCCTTACTCCATCCTCCATACATATGAACATGCAAGTTTAAGTGAGACAAGCAAGCTTTGTAACAGAACAATGAACTTCTATGTGTCATTTCATCAGCCAAGGTTTTAAAACGAACTTGGATTCTCATTTGCTGAGATGAGAAAAAAGAGGTTTCCTTGGTAGCACACTTAGGATACAACAGTTTAAACAAACTAAAAAAAAATAAAGAATGCTCCATGAACATGCAAGGAGAAGCTGATTGTTAGAGACAATCAAGCCCTATTTCCTTACAGTATTTTGATTCTGTGTATGACATTAATAACATACGTTAAAATGAATACAATACAGTATGTGCTAGTGTGTTCTTTGCAAGCACTGGAGTTAATTCTTACCCAGTAACCAAATCTGTTTGGTGGCTCCGAATAAATTAATCCAGTTCTTAGCAAGGACCAGTTGATTCATAAGACCGATAGTTATATATATGTTCATCTTACCGAGACCTTGGGCGGATTAAATTCAGTGTTGTATACTCTGCCACTGCCAGGATGGATCCACCGGGCTGTCAGACGATCCTTAATGGTCTGAAATGGCACATTCAGATTAATGACAGTGTTTATCTGATGAGCATTATCGAGAGCCTGGGCTTGAGGGACAGTTCTTGGAAATCCTATTTAAAAAGATAGAAAATAATAATACCAGATCAGGTCAGATTAGCTACACCGAAGGTGCCCAATGTATTAAGTGATCATGAGCCAATGCTGCCAAAAATGTGCAAGGCTTAAAGCTTAAGGCTTTTATATATTTTTGGGAGATACAGCACCAAATATATTAGGTATGTGCAATAGTGTGCACCCTATTCCCTGCAGGCAGCTGCTTCTGCTACAAATCATCCCTGCCAGATATTACTTAGAATGGCCATCTTCTGGCACTGAAAAGGTTTATAAGCAGCGGCTGCTACTGAGAAAAGTTGCCCCACTCGCCTGCACTTTTCTGCCCACTTCGCCAATCTTATTTCTCATATTGCTACAGTTCCACAATGTATTGCCTTCTATGAATGGGCAGAGGAGATTGTGTCATTCAACTGCTTCAGCTCCATTCAAGGAACATGATGCATTGTAGGACAATAATACCAAGAGTTCTGTGAAAATGCAAATAGGGCAGAAGGAGTGTGGGTGCAACTTTTCTCAGTAGCAGTTTTCACTAAGCCAGAAGACAGCCTTTTAGGGCATTATCCAGCAGGGATATGGCAAGGATATTTTTTAGCAGAAGCATTAGCCTGTACATTACACATACTTTATGCGTTTGGTGCGGAGCCCCCCCCCCCCCCCAAATATACATTATGCATACCAACACACACACCTACCTACCTAATTATATATATAAAAAAAAAACTGGAGCTTGACAAATGGCATAAATGCCTGATAGATGGATACACTTTAAAGTGGTTGTAAACCTTAGTCATGAAATCGTACAAAGCATATATACAGTGCCCTGAAAAAGTATTCATACCCCTTGAAATTTTCCAAATGTTGTCATGTCACAACCAAAATTTATGTGTGATAAACTAACACAAAGTGGCACATAATTGTATAGTGGATGGAAAGTGATAAATGGTTTTCAAAATTTCTAACAAATTAATATCTAAAAAGTGTGGCGTGAATTTGTATTCAGCCTCCCTGAGTCAATACTTTGTAGAACCACCCTTCTCTGCAATTACAGCTGCAAGTCATTTTTGGGTATGTCTCTACCAGCTTTGCACATCTAGAGTGGGAAATGTTTGCCTATTCTTCTTTGCAAAATAGCTCAAGCTCTGTCAGGTTGGATAGAGAGTGTCTGAACAGCAGTTTTCAAGTCTTGTCACAGATTCTCAATTGGATTTAGGTCTGTACTTTGACCGGGCCATTCTAACACATGAATATGCTTTTATCTAAACCAGGGGACTTAAACTGGTGGCCCTCCAGCTGTTGCGGAACTACAAGACCAACCATGCCTCTGCCTATGGGAGTCATGCTTGTAACTGTCAGCCTTGCAATGTCTCATGGGAATTGTAGTTCTGCAACAGCTGGAGGGAGTTTAAGACCCCTGATCTAAACCATGCCATTGTAGCCCTGGCTGAATGTTTACGGTCGTTGTCCTGCTGAAAGGTGAACCTCCACCCCAGTCTCAAATCTTTTGCAGACTCTAACAGGTTTTCTTCTAAGATTGGCCTGTATTTGGCTCCATCCATCTTGCCATCCACTCTAACCAGCTTCCCTGTCCCTGCTGAAGAGAAGCATCTCCACAGCATGCTGAAACCTCCACGTTTCACAGTGGGGATGGTGTGTTCAGGGTGATGCGCAGTGTTAGTTTTCCACCACACATAGCGTCCATTTTAATCTCATCTGACCAGAGCACCTTCTTCGACATGTTTGCTGTGTCCCTCTCACAAACGGGACTTCTTATGGCTTTCTTCTTGTGTAATGCACGACTAATAGTTGTCCTGTGGACAGATTCTTCCACCTGAGCTGCAGATCCTCCAAAGTTACCATGGGCCTCTTGGCTGCTTTTCTGATGAATGCTCTCCTTGCCCGGCCTTTCAGTTTAGGTGGACAGACATCTAAACTATCAGAGTTCAGACAAAAATATTTTCAATGACCAATAACCCAGTTCCCTTGGCAGAAAAAAATATATAGATACATATAGAGTGTGCTTGTACACAGTTTAGGAGAGTTTTGTGTTTTTTCTGCCAAAAAGCTACAATCAGAAATGCAAATTCCTGCCTCTAAACGCTGATCTCAGAATATGCATGTAATCGTCCTTATGTGCATGGACACATAGGATAACATTGAGCTGCTTCTACAGGCAGAACACAAAACTCCTGTAGAAGCAGCGATTTTTAACTCCTTCCCGCGAATCTAAAGTCTAGGTCTTCTGGTAACTGCAGAAATTCTTCTTATTATATAAACCTGTTTAACCAGATCCCCTATACTCACCTGGTTAGTTGACAACTGCTAGTGATATAAAGAATGAAAATTGAATGGATTGTCATCTATTAAAACCCTGCTTACCATCCAGCAGCCAGTTATGTTCTCCCATGTTGTGTAGCTCCTGTAGAATAAGGCTGGTGATCACATCATCCGGAACAAGCTGGCCTTGATCAATGTAGGACTTGGCAACAACCCCAATTTCTGTAAAATAATGAAAAAAGGTAAAACTTTTTGTAAAGTACAAATGATAGAACAGTCTTTCCACTGTCTCTAAAGAGACAATTCGGTCAATAAAAAGGAGAAACTGTAACCCCGTCTTTTTGTTTGAGGTTGAGGTCATTCCCTAGCTGAAAAGAGAATTGCTGAGCTCTAATTCATCCCCCAGGGTCAGCTCTGTACTTTGACATGGCTAAACTTTATATGACCTTTTCAACACTGCTTTAAAAATCTGCGCCTTCCAAACGCGGTGCATGTGACATGAAACTATCAGAGCTCAGACAAGCCAGGTGGTGTTCACAGGAATCAGCTGAAATTCAAGCTGTGCATGGCCAACATTTTTTTTTTTTTTTAGCAGGAAGTTGGTGGAACTCAGTACCCCCCTCTGGTCTTCACCCTACGCTCTTTGATCACCACTAAAGCCGCATGATTAATCGTTCAGCGATTTTTATTTATTCACCCCCCCCCCCCCCGCCCCAAACGATCTTAAAAAAAATGGCATTTCCTCAAATTCTTACAGAGCTGTTCTCTGCTCATTCACAGCTTTCCAAAAAAAAAATAATAATAATAAAGAGCCTCCAGCAAATGTTATCAACATTGTAAGAGCTGGTTCACACTGGGGCGACTCAAAGTCGCCCCGACTTTGAAGCCGCCCCGTGCAGCGCAACTTCATCGCGGCTTGCAAACGGCTTCTCTAATAGAAGTCAATGCAAGCCGCACCAAAGTCGCCCCCAAGTAGTGCAGGAACCTTTTTCTAAGTCGGAGCGACTTGAGTTGCTCTGATTAGAATGGTTCCATTGCACAGAATGGAGCGCAAATTATCAGGCGACCAAGTCGTACTAGATAACTATAAACACAATGCTTTACAATGTTATCATTTCATTCTTTTAGATCAAAGGAACAAACCTCCATCTGTGAGGGCAGTTGAACTTCTTAAAGACTAAAGCTGGATACACACTATACAATTCTCTATAGATTTTTTCCTTTAGATTTACCAAAACCATATAATACGAGGTCAACAAAGAAAATGGCCTCTGCCCCCACCTATAACTGGCCTTCATAGCAAAGAACACATGGAAGGGCAATGCACATGAAACAAACAAAAATAAAAATAAATTTCCCAGTTCAATTTGCCAACCAGTCTGCTTACCAACCAAATTAACCTAACAGTTTGCGTCAAAACAGGGGTTTAGTTAGCACACATTTGCAAACGCATGTGAAAGCTGCAGGGCCACTTCACGGCTCCCTGTATTACCTGCAGTCCTAGCTCTAAAGAATTTATAAGAGTCTTCACAGTGGGAGCACATGCAAGCTAATGGCTAGATAGGGGGCAGGTGGGCCTGGAGGTGGCCCATCCCTCCTGCGTTTGCAAATGTGTGCTAACCGTAAAAAAAAAAAATATGCAAAAAAAAAAAAAAAAAAAAAAAAAAAACAGGAAAAGGAAATTAGGTCACAACACATCATATTGTGATTGGCCAAATAAAAAGTCGCCTCGCGCTGAAGTCGCGCCAAAGCTTTAGTGGTCGCGGCAGTGTGAACCGGCACACCTTTTTCTACCACTTGTTGCTTACAAGTTAAAATCAGTATATTTTGCTAGAAAAATTACTTAAAACCCCCAAACCAGTGGCAGTCCGCCCCCCCATCCATGCATCCGGCCCTCTAATCTACATGCAGGGAGACGGATGCATGGATTCCAATAGGGGATTTTTTTTTTTTTTTTGAAGCACGTGATTAGAGCCAGAGGCTCTAATAGGCTTCAAAAAAGGGTGGGCCCAGTGGTATGGCATTAGCGAATAAATATTCGCTATTGTCACACTGATTCTCCTCCCAGCCATTCGGGAGCGCCCCCCCCCCCACCCAATTATCCCAAATTGGTTTGCCGCCCCCCCCCCCCCCTCAAATTACCGAGCACCAGCTGCCACTACCCCAAACATTATATAAATATATATTTTTTAGCAGAGGCCCTAGAGAATAAAATGGCGATCGTTGCAATCTTTTATGTCATACTGTATTTGTGCCAAAGTCTTTCAACCACAGTTTTTTGGGAAAAAATACACTTAAATGAATTTAAAAAAAAAAAAAAAAAAAAAAAAAAAAAACAACTAAACAGTTAAGTTAGCCCATTTTTTTTTGTATAGTATAAAAGATGACGTTACGCCAAGAATCGCGAGAGAATCCTGATCTTTATTCTAAGCAAAAAAATTGTGATTGGGGAGGAATTGGGGGGGGGGGGGGATGGACAGTGGAGGAGGGTGTGCAAAGTTGGGAGATGGGGGGAGTGGTGCAGAGGTTAGCTTTAAACCTCTGCACCAGAAGAGGTGGAAATGAGAAGTGGATGGGGGGATGCCGAGGTAAGGGCCTGTGAGAGAGAGCTGAACCCTTCCCTCTCTATATAGTGTAACCCTGCACTCTACATATCGCACCCGATTCTTACGCTCTGTACCTAGCGCACCCCTGAACCCTGCACTCTGTACCTAGCGCACCCTGAACCCTGCGCCCTGTACCTAGCGCACCCTGAACCCTGCGCCCTGTACCTAGCGCACCCTGAACCCTGCGCCCTGTACCTAGCGCACCCTGAACCCTGTACCTAGCGCACCCTGAACCCTGTACCAAATGCATCCTGAACCCTGCGCCCTGTACCTAGCGCACCCTGAACCCTGTGTCCTGTACCTAGCACACCCTGTACCCAGCACACCCTACACCAAATGCAACCTGCATTCTGTACCTAGCACACCCTGCAGCCAGCGCAACCTGAACCTAGGGCACCCTGTACCCAGCACATGCTGCACTGAGCGCAACCTGCATTCTGTACCTAGCGCACCCTGCACCCAGCGTAACCTGAACCCTGTACTATGTACCTAGTGCACACTGAATCCTGCACTCTGTACGTAGCGCACCACTGAAATCTGCCCTCTGTACATAACTGACCCTCTGAACTCTGCACTCTGTATGTAAGGCACTCCTCGTATTTAATGCCCCTTTAAAACCCTCCCACTGCAGTTTGACCACACCCACTATTTGATGCAGTTTCGTGGGAAAAGGGGGGGGGGCATAGTTGAGTTCCTGCACCTATTCTCTAAGAAAAAAAAAAAAAAGCCCTGGCCAACATTAATATCTGTGACCAATAGTTCAACAACAAAGTAACAAAATAGAGCGCCCTGGGGCTACATAGAAAGAAGTGACCATTCAAGTGTCAGCATACAGGTTTACTCGAACATTCACTGTCAAATTCTGTAAAATCAAACATAGTTCAGATTACTCATGGCCACACTAACAATTTAGGTGTACGATTCTATTACAATCCAAAGTAGGTGCAACCAGTATGCAGCGTTAACTGAAGTTAACCACTTAAGCCCCGGAAGATTTTACCCCCATTCCGACCAGGGGGTATTTTGCGATTCGGCACTGCGTGAATTTAACGCACAATTGCGCGGTCGTGCGACGCTGTACCTAAACGAATTTGACGTCCTTTTTTTCCCACAAATAGAGCTTTCTTTTGGTGGTATTTGATCACCTGTGCGATTTTTTGATCACGCGCTATAAACAAAAAAAGAGCGTCAATTTTGCAAAAATAGCAATATTTTTCACATTTTTTTATATGAAATTCCCCCCAAAAAAAATGTAAAAATCAAAATTTTTAAAAATTTTCGGCCAATTTGTTTTATGCTACCTATGTTTGGTAAAAAAAAAAATCGCAAAAAGCGTATTTTGATTGGTTTGCGCAAAAGTTATCGCGTTTACTAACAAAGGGAAAGATTTTTGTCATTTTTGTTGTTTTTTTTTTTAACGCGTAATGGCGGCGATCTGCGATTTTTTTTGCGGTACTGCGACATTGCGGCGGACAGATCGGACCCTTGACTGACATTTTTCACACTTTTGGGGTTACCAGTGACATTTCTACAGTAATCAGTGCTATACATATGCACTGTTACTGTAAAAATACACTGGTAGTGAAGGGGTTAACTTTATTTGGAAGGGAGGGGCTGTGTGTGTCCCTAGGGGCGTGGTTTCTACTGTGATTGGCTGTGGCTCTAGCTGTAAGGACACTGATCAACGGATCTACATACCAGATCCGTTTTATCAGTGTCTTTGCAGCGAGGAGAATGACAGGCAGTTTGTTTACACAAGCTGCCTGACATTCTCCCTCTCCCCCGCCGATCGCCGAGTGGCCGGCGGACATCGGGTCCGCTGGTCACACGCGCGGGGGGGTCCGTGACCACGCGGGAGCGCGCCTCCGGGGGCGCGCGCTCGCTCCCTAGACCCTCACAAGCAAGCAACGTAGCCCTACGTTAGTTTGCCTGTGAGGGGCTGACCGCCGACGTAGATAGTCGTGCGGTGGTCGGCAAGTGGTTAATATTTAAACAAAGCACAAAAGTTGTCTAGAGGTCACTACCGCCCCTTTTATCATCTGAAGAGGTGAGAAAGTTAAATAGTACTGTACAGTTTGCTGCCATGTTTGTGTTGTGTTTACCATACAGCTGTCAGACACACAAGACAAGGACATTATAGTTTTATAATACTGTAACATTGTTTCCTTATGTGCTAGGCACAGGTCACATCATTGTGCTCATTTATAAAGGCATCTGAAAGATTGATATGACTGGCTGCCATGAGTAACACATACACTAAATTAACAAAAGCACTTTAAACTTTAATGGCATCCCAGTCTTAGTCCGTAGGGTTCAATATTAAGTTGGCCCACCCTTTGCAGCTTCAACTCTTCTGGTAAGACTGTCCAC
Source organism: Pelophylax lessonae (assembly GCF_965119305.1). Classification (NCBI taxonomy): domain Eukaryota; kingdom Metazoa; phylum Chordata; class Amphibia; order Anura; family Ranidae; genus Pelophylax; species Pelophylax lessonae. The sequence goes on from NC_138768.1 coordinate 379,412,866, forward strand.
AAGGTTTGGCGTGCGTCTAAAGGAATGATTGACCATTCTTCCAGAAGCGCATTTGTGAGGTCTGGCACTGATGTTGGACAAGGCGGCCTGTCTCGCAGTCTCCACTCCAATTTATCCCAAAGGTGTTCTATCGGGTTAATGTCAAGTTCCTCCACCCCAAACTTGCTCATCCATGTCTTTATGGACCTTGCTTTGTGCACTGGTTCACAGTCATATTGGAACAGAAAGGGGCCATCCCCAAACTGTTCCCACAAAGTTGGGAGCTTGAAATTGTCCTAAATGTCTTGGTATGCTGATGCCTTAAGAGTTCCCTTCACTGGAATTAAGGGGCCAAGCCCAACCCCTGAAAAACAACCCCACACCAGAATCCCCCCCCCCCCTCCACCAAATGATTTGGACCAGTGCACAAAGCAAGATCCGTAAAGACATGGATGAACGAGTTTGGGGTAGAGGAACTTAACTGGCCTGCTCTCCAGCCAGGCCTTCCCATTAATATCAGTGCCTGATCTCACAAATACGCTTCTAGAAGAATGGTCAAACATTCCCATAGACACACTCCTAAACCTTGAGGACAGTCTTCCTAGAAGAGTTTTTCAAGCATGGAAACAACTGAAAACTTGTACTATATACTAATGCCTGGTAGACACGATGAGATTATCGGAAGAATGATCCTCCATTTTTTTTTTTTTTTGGCATGCTAATCTCATATAAATGAACAGTAAACCACTAAATGATGAAAAACTTTAAAAAAAGTCCATGATATAAAATAAATCCAAGTCAACATAGAGCTACATCTTACTAGCGGCAGCTCCCCATAGAGTGAAGAAAAAAAATTAAAAACGGGCGCCCCCGTCTGTCCCCTTTCATATTGAAAATGAAGCAAACAAAACAAAAAAAACAAAAAGGGGCGCCCCCGTCTGTTCCTTCACATTGAAATGATGTAATGTATCGTATTGTATTTGTACTGCATTTTCGGATAAATACTGTACTGATTAAAGAAAATACCAGATCACACGAGAAACATTTTTGAGTTTCTCCCATTGAATAATATCAGATGAACTGTCCTGATTTGCTCTCAAAAGCTGTGTACCTATGATCAGATTATCGTACGATCGCTTCGAAATGTAGGATTTTATTTTACGTTTGTTGATAATGGTCACAAGGACTATGTCCAAAACTTTAAAAAGTTAGTTTTGCCTTTATTTTATATGTAGCACCCTATAAGGTAGATGCTAGGTAAAGTATAGTGGGCCTTGGCTGCCTAACAGCAGGGCCCTGATTTTCAGCTGGTCTGTCATGTCTCCCAGGTGTGTCTGCTCAGAGGGGAGTCTCCCCACTGGCTCCATGAGAAGATTCTCATTGGGCAGTGGAAGAAACCCAATCAGAGGCACATTCAGGCCTGTATCTACCCCAGAAGGCAGATTCTGCCGCAGAGGATTCTCGGAGTGGGTATAGGTTTGAGGGGAGCGCATGACGCAGCGTCTTTGCGGGAAGCAGAGTCCCAGGAGGGAGAGTACGGCTGTCTCTCCTCCTGTCAGAAGGATTAGGAGTCTCGCCTGAGAGTACAGAGAGATAGCTGAACTGCAGAGAGGATCCGGTGTGCAGAGGACCAGCGGAGAAAGAGGGGTTGTTCCAGGAAAGCATTCCAAGTTCGTGAGTACTGTGAGCTACCCCTAGGGGTCTGCCCAGCTTAAAGGGACCACTCCGGTGAAAGTCCCTAGGATCCAGGAGCTAAGTAGCGGTAAAGGAGGTGCCTAGTGAGAGGACCCTGAAGTGTAAAGGGGGATCGCCAGCGGTTGGGCCCTGGAGAGTTAAGTGTACAGTGTTGAGAGTTGCAGCAGCACAAGCAATTACAAGGAGCTACCTCAGTCAGTGAAGGGCTGGAGGGAGTTGTCCACTGGACTTTTGAGCTCATTAGAACAGTGGTCCTCAACCCTGGTCCTCAGGGCCCACTAACAGGCCAGGTTTGCAAGATAACTGAAATACATCCAAGGTGATATAATTTGCTGCTCAGTGATTGCAGTACTCTAGTCTGCATCTCCCCAAGGTAATACTTAAAATCTGGCCTGTTATTGGGCCCTGAGGACCGGACTTGAGGACCACTGCATTAGAGTGTCAAGAGTCAAGTGTATTACAGTCCTGGATCCTCTGAGTTAACCAGTGTGTTAAAGTCGATGTTCTAGCACAGTTCAGCAAAACAGTATCTTCAAGCGCCAGGAAGCGTTGGTCGACATTCAGCTGGTGTCAAACACAGCGCTAACAGGCATTTTTCTGTAAGGAGTCCCAGTTAAACCTAGTTGAGCCAGAGGAGTATCCCACTCATTCCCTTCTCCGATCCCCATTACAAAATAAACAAAACAAAGATGCAGGAATGGTCATGGTCTCTAATCTCACACTTGGGTGTTCAACTTAAATGTGTTGGAAGGGTTACCGGTAACAATGGCAGACCCATATCAGGCTCAAGGCCTGGAAACATTGCTACATATACTTAAAAGCCTTATCGGTTGTCCTCTTGATTCTGGCTTCATTTACCAGTGAGTCGCCGATCTGGGAAAAAGCATGCAGCCAGGGATGTCTAAACTGTTGCCTTGTTGCAGTTCAGTGACTTACCAAGTAGCAAAGGTAGGTTTAGGGTTTCAACTGCAGAACCTGCTCCTTCAAAAGTAAGTCGGCAATGGGGGCACTCATATTTGTTCCTACAGGTTTCCTTTAAAGCAGTAGTTATTGATTGAAATATACATACTTTGTGCAGAGGACTCACCCTGCCTATTGTATATTGACGATTGCAGCTCCATATACCCCCGCTCCAAACTGATAAAACAACCTAAAGTGATTGATTTGCTGGTCAGCACTTAAACACATAGATGTGTTTCTCTAAAGAAAAAAATAGATGTGTTCTCTAAAGAAAAAAATAGCAATCGCCCATTAAAAGTGCAGGTACATTATTCTGTGTGTATGGGGCAAAAGAAAATGGTTATTACTTTACTTTCTGTGGTGGTTGATTGTTTTTCATTGATTTAAAATAGAGAATACTGCATTTGGCCACTGGATGGTGCTAAGTATCATAGTAATTCCGTATGATACTTTGCATCACCTAGTGACCAAATGTGGTATCCATTTTAAAATCAAAGAAAAACATTCGACCAGCAGAGGGATTAGCCCAATAACATTTGTTTTTTGCCCCATTTTCATGGAACAAATGTACATGCACTTTCACTGGGCAAATTGCTATGCAAATTTCTTATCAATATACCTCACGGTTTTAACTTAGTCCGGGGAAATACAGATCATCTGGATCACAAAGCGGGTCTAGCAATTCTCATGTGTGCTTTTGGTAAGTTGAAATGGGATATTTTTATAAACAGATTTTCATTTTTGAAGGTACCAGCCAGGAGTCCCCTGTAAAGTACCAATGTTTTTGGGCCACTACTTTTTAAATTCCTTTTTAAAGGCCCGGACACACAATACAAAAATCGTACGCAAAATACCACTGTCTGGTGGTCACCAGCAGAGCAATAGAGGGGGAAGTCGTCCAGTGGAGATACTAGTTTCGGTGAGCTTGATGACACCCAGGGATTCCCTTACTTTGGTTGGATTGCCTCTCACTTCCTGTTTTGGTTATGGGACAGGAAGTAAAGAGAAACCTTCCAGATTGGATACAGATAGGCAAAAACAAACAAAAAAAATACAGGAGTTTTAACCTTCCTTTATTCAAAATCCAAGAAAGGTTTGCTTTTGGGTATACCTTAACCACTTTACCACCGGAGGATTTTGCTGTCTTACGTCCAGGCCACTTTTTGCGATTCGGCACTGTGCAAATTTAACTGACAATTGCGCGGTCGTGCGACACCGTACCCAAACAAAATTTACGTCCTTTTTTCCCCACAAATAGAGCTTTCTTTTGGTGGTATTTGATCACCTGTGCGATTTTTACTTTTTGCGCTATAAATAAAAAAAAGAGCGTAAATTTTGAAAAAATAACAATATTTTTCAAATTTTTTTTATATGAAATCCCCCCCCCCCCCCCCAAAAATGTAAAAATCAAAATTTTTTTACATTTTTGGCCAATTTGTTTGCTGCTACCTATATTTGGTAAAAAAAAAAAAATCACAATAAGCGTATTTTGACTGGTTTGCGCAAGTTATTGCGTTTACTAAGGGAAATATTTCTGTCATTTTTGGTGTTTTTTTTTTTTTTTTTAACGAGTAATGGCGGCGATCTGCGATTTTTTTGCGGGGCTGCGACATTGCGGCGGACAGATCGGACCATTGACTGACATTTTTGGCACTTTTGGGGGTACCAGTGACATTTCTATAGTAATCAGTGCTATAAATATGCACTGTTACTTTAAAAATGACACTGGCAGGGAAGGGGTTAATTTTATTGGAGAGGGAGGGGTTAATGTATGCCTGGTGCTTACTAACGTGTGTGGGGGGAGGTGACTCAGGGACAGATCGCATGTTCAGCTATGCTGAACCCTGCAATCTGTCACTGTTTGTCACTGAGGAGATCCGCCCGCTCTGTTTACACAAGCGGGCGGATCTCCAAACTCGATTCCCCGACGATCGGGGAAGAGCAGCGGCGATCGCCACTGCCCCTCCCCTGGCCCGACTCCCGCTGTGAATGAATACGGCGGGAGCGAGCCTCCGGCGGCGAGCGAGCCTCCGGCGGCGCGCGAGCGCCGCCCACAAGGGGAGGAGTCCAGTGACATAGTACTAAGTCGCTGGACGATAACGAGCCACTGTGCCGCAGTAGAGGCACAGTGAGCGGTCGTAAAGTGGTTAAAGAGAAGATCCGGCCTCAAAAATGACTTTGGGCCATCCGCTTGCTGACATTCACCTGAAAAATAAATGGATAATGACGGATGGATATTTTTTTTTTTCTTTACTTACCTTGTTATAGAAGAAAATATATACTTGCCTTTCTTCCACTTCCTCCCTCTGTGGCCGCGGCCCGCGCCGTCACTTCCTGCTTGCATTGATTCCTGGGAGCTGAACGTCATCGCTCCCAGGAGTCAATGCGCCTGCAACGGCCCCACTCATGTCCGGTGCAGGCGCGTCATTCCCTGCTAAACAGCTTCTGGGCATGCTGGGCATGCAGGCGCATTCTGGGGCGAAGCGGACATGGAAGAGGACGCAGAAGAGGACGCGTTGGCTTCAGCTGCCCACACCTAAGATGGCAGCGCTGGACAAGACATTTTCAAGGCAATTATTTCTTCTAAAAGGCAAGTGCAACCGGGGACAGTTCAGAGGCTACCCATTGTGGAATGCACTAGCCCTGACTGTCCCGGGGGTATTTTTATTGAAAAATGGTTTCCGAGGCTGGAACTCCGCTTTTAAACAAGTCATCAGTGGCAGTTTCCTTATATTTTTTTTCTGACAAGTCCATCTCTAAAAACGTAATGTTCCTGAATATGACTGCAGTAATGCTGGGTGCTGTAATGGCCACCAGCTGGAAACCGCGTGGACAATCAAAGTGTAGAAATGCCTGACTTGCCTGATGAAGGGGCCCTGCATGCCTTAGAAACGTTGATGAATGTGTACTGTGCAGAGTTTGACAAAAATTGGTCCAGATGTACCTCTTGGGCATCGGACAAACACTGATTACATGTTTATATGATTGCTAGAACTCATTGGTGCTCTGCTGACCTACTGTTGTTTTTGTTATTTTTATTATTATTTTTGGTATTTATTGTCGTTGCAAGGCATACACTACCTTCAAATATAGGACTCTATCAAGTAGTCATGTCATATGGCAGAGGCCCTAGGTATATTTGCCTGGAAGCCTCCAGGTTGCTGTACTCAAGCTCTCCTGGTACCCCCCCCCCCTCTTTCTTATGATGTTTGCCTAATTCTCTTCCTCTCCTCCTACTACCCTATTTCCACCTTCTCTCCCTCTCACTTCCGCTACTCGTATCCTTCTTCTATCTTCCCCCCTATCGCTTCTTGTCGTCTTCCCCCTACCCCTCACCCCCACCTCCCTCCCCGCTCCCTTCCCATCTCCCTCCCACTCCCTCTCTTACTCTCTTCCTACACCTCCTCCCCCTCTTGTCCTCCCCCTTCTTCCTTCCCCTCCCTCTACTCCCCCCTCCTTACCTGGAGACTCCTCGCTTCTTCTCGCCCCCTTGGCACCCACCACACCTTCCTCCTCCCTCCACCCTCCCCATTTCCTCCTCCCTCCAGTCAATCCCCCTCCCCCCTCTCCCTCCCTCCTGCCCCTCCCTCCTCCCCCCCCCCTCCTTCTTGCCCTTCCCCCCTTCCTCTCACCCCTTCCTCAGCCCTCTTAGCCTCCCTTTCCATCCACCTCCACCACACTACTGTAAGTATCCTCATCACATTGGCCTTCCCTATCTACCCTCCCTATTTAATAGCCTTCCTCAACTTTAGAGTCGCAAACGATTCTTAGTACAAGTCCTATATTGTTTATATCATAAAGCGGAGTTCCGGGCACAGATGTCATTTTTTAATAAACATACCCCTGGGACAGTCAGGGCTAGCACATTCCACAATGGCTAGCCTCTGATCTGTCCCGGTTCGCACTTACCTTTTAGAAGAAATACTTACTTATAAAATTTCTTCCACAGCGTTTCCATCTCTCTTGTGGGCAGCTGAAGCCGGCGCGGTCCTCTTCTGTGTCTTCTTCTCCCAGAATGCGCCCGCACCGGCCCCTCTCGTCACTTCCGGTGCGGCGCCCGGAAGTGACGAGCGGGGCCGGTGCCGTCGCATTGATTCCTGGGAGCGATGACGTTCAGCTCCCAGGAATCATAGCGAGACAGGAAGTGACGGGGTGAGCCGCGGCTCCGAGGGAGGAAGTACTCTGAGGTGAGTATTTACGATCTTCAATTAAAAGGTGAGTAAACAAAAAAAAAAAAATAACTATCCAATTCCTTTTCAGGTGATCTCGAACTAGCGGAGGGGCACAAAAAAAATATCGTTTTTGTGCCCGGAACTCCGCTTAAGTTTGGACAAGAAGTAAGAGAATATGGACAGGGTACCGAGAGAGCAAATGAGATTTCACATATCTCGGAGTATCTAAATGTATTTACATACACTGCCTTTGACCGTGTTACGATGTTATTCGGTTATGATGTTATTCGGCTGTATGTTACTCTGTTGTATGCCAATATCACAATATCACTCTACTGTGTATACCATGATAGACTATGCAATGACTTTGGTTATGGTTATGTTTGTTTGTATCTCCTAAAAATCAATAAAAAAAATGTTTTTTTTCCATTGAAAAAAAGGAGTTTACCAGAAATTTAAATATTGCAGAACATACAGCCTCAGGCTACATAACTAAGCTCCATTTTATGCTGAATAAACTAAATGAATAATGTTTCTTAAATAGAAAACTATCTTTACTCCAAAAGCATTTTAATAAAATAAATTTCATTAAAAAAATTTTTTAGAATTCAGATTTTTTTCATTTCATTAATTTTTATCCACCCTGGTACTGTGTGACCATGTGAATCAAGCTTTGGACCCTTTTTAGGAATCCTTGGTGTACTGGTGACATTTCTACACTTTGAGGCTCTACAATATGGCACAAACTTGTCATCCTAACACCATGAGTTTACTGACAGAAGAAAAGAGCGATGACCTTCTCAGTGACCCACTGCTTCTTCTTTGTCCAATTGTTTGCCAATTGACAGGGTATCAGGATCACATGACTGATTAAACAGAAATATAATAGACTATGTAGGCAATTCATTACCTGGAGTTCAGCTTTCGAAGCTGAACTCCAGGTATGATCTTTACTGCATGCTTACATTAGTCTAGCTTGGACATATGCAAGTATACAAATCCTGAAAGGGGGGCGATCAATAAAGTTGGCACTACTACAGTGATGGCTGCAAAGTTTCAGATTATGTGCGTGCAACATTCCACTGTCCAGAAGGGGTCTCTCACTTGGCACTGCTGCCATTTATAGAATGCCCTAAATATTTTTTTTAATGAACAAAAGGCAGTCTCTGATAGGACCAGGAGTTCAGCTTTAATTCCACTTCTGCCTAGCAGCAGATGGGATGTCGGTTTGAATCCCAACCATGGCACTACCTGCCTGGAGTTTGCATGTTCTCCCTGTGCCTCCGTGGGTTTCCTCCGAGTACTCCGATTTCCTCCAATACTCCAAAGACATGCTGGTAAGTTAATTGGCTCCTGTCTAAATTAATCCTAGTATATGTATGTGTGAATGTGAATAAAGGCCTGTACACATGATCAGAAAATCCTACAAAAAATACCGCTTTTGAATCGACTGTTCAGATGATTGTACAATTTTCATTTAATCAGCACAGTTTTGGTCGGAAAATACAAAACAAATACACTAGAGCACATTACATCGCTTCCGTATTTTTATTTTGTCGTATGAGAATTTTCTAACTTTAGTATCCTCTTCATTTTCAATATGGAATTGCAAAAAAAAAAAAAAAACACGATAATCTCATGTGTGTACCAGGCTTTAGAAACCTTAGATTGTAAGCTCCTTGAGGGCCAGGACCGATGTGAGTTTACAATATACAGTATATGTAAAGCACTACCTAAATTTACAGTGCTATATAAATACCTGTAATAATGAAATAAATATAATTCATTTTCAAGCCTAGATATACACTGATCAAAATTATAAAAAACGCTTTTGTTTTTGCCCCCATTTTTAATGAGTTGAACTCAAAAATCAAAGACTTTTTCAATGTACACAAAAGGCCTATTTCTCTCAAACATTGTTCACAAATCTGGCAAAATCTGTGTTAGGCCCCTTTTACACGAACGATCCGATCAGATCCGCCTGTCAGTTTTTTAGGCGGATCCGATCGGATCCTCAATGCTTCCCTATGGGGCAGCGGATGTTAGCAGTGACATGTCTGCTGACACCCGCTGCCATCTGCATCCGATCCGGTCTGTGAGATCTGGATGGATGGAAACCCTATTTTCCATCCGTCCAGGGGATGGGATGGGATGATAACGGACAGACGGTCCGTTCTCATCCGATTCCCCCATAGAGAGCAGCGGGGCTCTGACACCTCCCTCTCTGCACACAGAGCGGAGACGGAGCTGTCACCTGCCTGCTCAGCAGGGATCGGCGGATCGATACCCGCTGAGCAGAGAATGGTCTGCACCGGTTAGCGGACCATGTGAAAGGAGCCTGTTAGTGAGCACTTCTCCTTTCCTGAAATAATCCATCCACCTCACAGGTGTGGCATATCAAGATGCTGATTAGACAGCATGATTATTGCACAGTTGTGCCTTAGGCTGGCCACAATAAAAGGCCACAACGCCACAGATGTCACAAGTTTTGAGGGAGCGTGCAGTTGGCATACTGACTGCAGGAATGTACACCAGAGCTGTTGCCGTGAACTGAATGTTCATTTCTCTACCATAAGCCGTCTCCAAAGGCGTTTCAGAGAATTTGGCAGTACATCCAACCGGCCTCACAACCTCAGACCACGTGTAACCACACCAGCCCAGGACCTGCACATCCAGCACCTTCACCTCCAAGATTGTCTGAGACCAGCCACCCGGACAGCTGCTGCAACAATCGGTTTGCCTAACCAAAGAATTTCTGCACAAACTGTCAGAAACCGTCTCAGGGAAGCTCATCTGCATGCTCGTCGTCCTCATCAGGGTCTTCACCTGACTGCAGTTCGTCGTCATAACCAACTTGAGTGGGCAAATTCTCACATTCTATGGCATCTGGCACTTTGGAGAGGTGTTCTCTTCACGGATGAATCCCGAATTTCTTACACATTTAAGCTCATGAAAAATGGGGGCAAAAACAAGTGTTACGTTTATAATTTTTTCAATATACAATTTACTTTTACTGGGCCTACATTGGCAGAAACCTTACATTCAGCCTGCTTCAGTTCTATAAATGTGTTACACCGTACACTTAGGCCTCGTACACACGATCAGATTATCGGACTCATTTCCGTCTGTTTTTTGTTGCATGCTAGCCTCATTTTGAAAGTGAAGAGATTACCTTCATACAAAAATCCTCGTACAAAAGAATTCAACTTCAGAAGTGATGTCATGTGTTGAATTGTTTTGTATGTGTTCTTTAGTTTCCAAGCATGCCTAGTCTTGCTCTTACGAACTGTACTAATTAAATGAAAATTGGATGTTGTGTTCACGTGCAAAACATTTTTTATAGCCTGCACATTCAATTTTTTGTCGCACGAAAATTCGTAGTCGGCTGTCAAAAGCACCATACTAACTATTCGAAAATCGGCAGATCATTCGGCGGACGAAATTTTACTTCCGGTTTTCTTATTGTGTCTATGGGCCTTTACAGGTATATCTGCAAACTGGATCCTTCTGATCAGTGGATAGCATGCTGGTTGAGGACTTTCCCATCACAACCTCAAGCTGACAACGTAGAATATAAAATGAAAAGGATTCCTGGATTACTGACATTATCCGTGATACGCAAAATAAACATATAAAAGTTTAAAAACTTCTAGTTAACATATTGGCCCTAGTGTGTCTGTATAATGCAGTTTTAGGCCCCTTTCACACTTATGCGGTGCGATTTTACCGCAATTTTGACGCGATTTTGATGCAATTTTAAACAATGGCTCAGGGCTATATACCTCAAAACACATTAAAATCGTGCCAAAGTAATGCAGGAACTACTTTGAAGTCAGTGCGACTTCAAAACGCACTGATATGAATGGGGCTCATTGAAAATAATGGAAAAACGACTTGTCATTTTGCGGTCCAAAATCGCGGGACAGGTCGCACTAGTGTGAAAGGGGCCTTAGGCTTACATCTACATTTTATTACTGTACACTAATTATTAGTTATATATACACATTTTAATATTGTACACAAATTATATGTACATGTTCTTATTGTACACAAATTATTGATTTTACACTATTAGGGGGCAGGAAAAAAAAAAAAAGGCAGTTCAGTGCTTTTACTGCCCCGCTCTCACCGCGCATGCCTTGACTATGATGTGTTGCATTGCAGGGAGGCAAAACGTATCCCCAGTTGTGTTTGGCGGGCAGTACCTCCGCTAAACACAAGTTATTCACAAAAAAAGGAGCCACACTGCAACAGCAAGCCAAACACTAGGCTTGAGGTTGCAGTGTTGTATTCACCATTAAAAAAGGCTCTTCGGCTGCCCCAAAAAAAAAAAAAAAGTGTTACATCCTGAACCTCTGGTCAGCCACCCCTTGGCACTCTGTGAAAGGCAATCCACTGTAGGCCGCCTTTTACAGACAACTTGAGTGTAAACGAACCCTTATGTTACAGGACCTAAAGAATGTTAATCAGCACATCCAAAGCTCTCCTGTTCTTCTCCTTTTCTGTTTGTGCAGATGGTGGGATGGCTAAGCAGTATTAACCACTTTTGGACCGGAAGGTTTTACCTCCTTAATGACCAGTCCATTTTTTTGCGATTTGGCACTGCATTAATTTAACTGACAATTGCCCGGTTGTGCGACGCTGTACCAAAATAAAATAGCTGTCCTCTATTTCCCCACAAAGAGAGAGTTTTCTTTTGGTGATATTTAATCACCTCTGCAATTTTTATTTTTTGTTCTATAAACAAAAATAAAAGAGCGACAATTCTGGGGGAAAAAAAAATGTATATATTTTTTTACTTTCTGCTATAAAACATTCCGAATAAAATTAGAAATTAAAAATCAATATTTTTCATCATTTTAGGCCAATGTGTATTCTGCTACATATTTTTGGTAAAAAAAAAAAAAAATCCCAATAGGTGTATATTGTTTGGGTTGTACAAGTTATCGCGTCTACAAACTAGGGGAAAGATTTATGCCATTTTTATTTATTTTACTAGTAATGGCGGCGATTAGCGACTTTTAACGGAACTGCAACATTGCGGCGGACAGATTGAACTGACATTTCGGGGGGGGGGGCAGTGACATTACTATAGTAATCAGTGCTAAAAATATGCACTGTCACTGTTCTAATGACACTGGCAGGGAAGGGGTTAACGCCAGGGGCGATCGAAGGGTTAAAGAGGAAGTAAACCCTCCTCGGCAAGTTGTACCTATAGGTAAGCCTATGATAAGGCTTACCTATAGGTACTGTAAATATCTCCTAAACATGTACCGTATAGGAGATATTTACCTTCGATGCATCCAGTGACGTCACTGGCGCATGCGCTCTGAAGGAACGGGCATTCGTGCCGTTCCTTCAGAACTCCGTACCGTGACCGTCGGCTCCCGTGGGCGGGAGTGACGTCACCGCGACTTCGGCCAATCAGATGGCCGGATGCCGCGATCCCGGAAGACGGGCGACTGGACATGTCGCCCGTCATACAGGTAAGTGGGCGGCACGGCGGGGGCTCGTTCTAAGGTAAGTATTTCATAATGCATACGATGCATACTAGCTCGTTATGTGTTTGTCTTTCAGGGTAAAAAGGAAAAAAGAAAAAAAAAAGGGTTTACAACCTCTTTAAAGTGTACCTAGGGGGTGCTTTCTAACTGTGGGGGGGATGGGCTTGCTGAATGAACACAGAGACCTGTGTTTCCTAAATAGGAGGAATACAGGATCCCTGTGTTCATTACTGACAGAACAGCGGCCTGCCGTGTTTACAATGGCAGACCGCCGTTCTGTCTCCACGGTGGGAGCAATCGCGGGTGCGTGGCCAACATTGCAGCCGCCGGACCCGCTGATTGGCTCCCCCTGTGGCCAATCGGTGCCCGCGTGCCCCCCACTAGCGGTCCCGTAGACGTACAGGTACATCGTTTCACGGGACAGAGCCGACCTACCGCAGTAAAACTACGACGGCTGGTCGGCAAGCAATTAAAAGGAAAAAAAACACACACACGTGGAAGTGCTAAAGAATTCTAACAGGCCAGTTCCTTCACTTTACATACTCAAGCATTTTTTGTATACTTTTAGGGTGCAAGCTCTCAGGAGCAGGTCCTCCTTACCCTCTTGTCTTGTGTGCTGTCTCCCTTTATGTAGTTAAGCATTGTGCAAACTGTTGGAGCTATATAAATTCTGTATGATATTATGAGTTTAGAAGACCAACTGCAGGTAATGTATGTATTGTGTTTATAGAGCTGGTCATACATCTCTAAATCCAATCACAGAAGACAGCAATATACAAGCGCTGGTCCCAAAGTCATCAAATTCTTAGAAAATTGATGTAAGCACCCCATAGGTCCATATGGCACCATCCAACATTTGGTAAGTCAGTGGAGATGAACAGGATGCTATATAGAATTTTGTATTGGTCAGGTAATGGCCGACATAGCCACATGTGGTCATTGTACAAGTGTAATTAGCATCACTTCCATGCCATCTGGATATTTATAACACCAGGAGGACTTTATAATTTATACATACAGCAAGTTTGCGCCAACTGAACCACAACCAACGGGTTCCTCAGAAAATAATCTGTGTGTATACCTTTGTTTCATATTTGTGGTTCTTCTTTAGGGTGGGTTCACACTATCCGATTCCTGCCCTAATGTGGTAAAGCGTTGTGCAAACTGTTGGCGCTATATCAATTCTGTAAAGCAATAATAATAAATTGCGATATAGGAACTAGCGGGATTCTAGTGCAGGTTCCCGCATCACATGTCTCAGGCAGGCAGTTCACACTGCCCTATGCGAACCGCTGTGGATGTCAATACAAAGTTTACCGGTTGCTGACCGCCGCACGACTATATACGTAGGCAGTCAGCCCCGGCCAGGCAAAGTGATGTATATATACGTCACTAGCCTGTCACTTGCTTGGGAGCAAATAGCGGGCGAGCGCGCGCCCGCGGAGGCGCGCTCCCACCCGGCTCGTTCCCTAGCAAGTCCGTGCGTGTAAACGGCGAACCCGATGTCCGCTGGTCACTCAGCGATCGTCGGTGCAGAGGGAGAAAGGCAGGCGGCTGATGTAAACAAGCCGCCTGTCATTCTCCCCTGTGTAGGAATGGTGATCATACGGTTCTACTATGTAGGACCGTTGATCACTGTTCCTACACCAGTAGCCATGTCCAATCACAGTAAGAATCACGCCCCTAAGGACACACTTAACCCCTCCTTCCCCAATTAAGTTAACCCCTTCCCTGTCAGTGTCATTTTGCAGTAACAGTGCATATGTATAGCACTGACTACTGTAGAAATGTCACTGGTAAACCCAAAAATGTCAGTCAAGGGTCCGTTCTGTCCGCCGCAATGTCGCAAAAAAAAAAAAAAAAAAAAAAAAAAAAAAAAAAAAAAATCGCAGATCGCCGCCATTACGCGTTAAAAAAAAAAAAAAAATTACAGAAATCTTTCCCTTAGTTAGTAAACGCAATAACTTTTGCGAAAACCAATCAAAATACGCTTATTGTGATTTTTTTTACCAAACATATGTAGCAGAAAACAAATTGGCCAAAAATGTTAAAAAATTTTGATTTTTTTTTTGGGGGGGGGGGGGGAATTTCATATAAAAAAATTTGAAAAATATTTTTATTTTTGCAAAATTTACGCTCTTTTTTTGTTTAGAGCGCAAAAAGTAAAAATCAAAATCACGCAGTAAAAAAAAAAAAAAACCCATACAATCTGATTCCAGTGTGGACCAAAAAAAAAGGGTCCTGTACCATTTTGGCCTGAAAGCGATGCGAATTCAGCCATACAATCCGCATAGCTGAATTTTCTTGGCACAGACATTGCATGTGATCTGCCCAGCAATGCAGTGAGTATCACATGCGATGTCTGACATCTATATAGAATCACTCTGTCCTCCCAGACCCTAGAATAGCCTTCTGATGTAATGGACCATAAATTATGAAATGACAGTATGGTCCTAACACAACTATGACTATTGATACTAAATTAGATACAACAGATTATCCTGTTATGATAAATACAGTTACAACTTCCGGTAAGTATAGTTTAGGCTACCTGCCTGGAGCTTGCATGTTCTCCCTGTGCGGGTTTCCTCCGGGAATTCCGGTTTCCTCCCACACTCCAAAGACATGCTGGTAGGTTAATTGGATCCTGTATAAAAATTGGCCCTACTATGTATGTATGAATGTGAGTTAGGGACCTTAGATTGTAAGCTCCTTGAGGGCAGGCACTGATGTGAATGTGTAATGTATATGTAAAGCGCTGCGTAAATTGAAAGCGCTATATAAGTACCTGAAATAAATAAAAAATAAATAAATATATATATATATATATATATATATATATATATATATATATATATATATATATATATATATAAATAATTTTCTAGCAAAAAATACAGATTTTTAACATGTAAGCAACAAGTGTCAGAAATGGGCTTAGTCCTTAAGAGGTTAAACTGCCCTCACTTATAGATGGAAGTTCATTCCTTTGATCTAAAAGAACGAAATGATACATTGTGTTTTTGTAGTTATCTAGCAGCCTAAAGAGCCAATTCAGACAGGGGCGCCACGACTTGCTGGGGCGACCTGTGAAGTCGGGGTGCACAGCGTGCACCGCGACCTCGGCACGACATGCACGGACTTCATATAATTGAAGTCAATGCAAGTCGCCCCCCAAAGTAGTACAGGACCCTTTTTCTAAGTCAGAGCGACTTGTGTCGCTCCTATTAGAACGGGTCCTGTGCTAATCAATGGCTGGCGACCGACCGCGACTTGTCAGGCGACCAAGTCGCCTGACAAGTCATGCTAGTGTGAATGGACCCTAACAATGTTGATAACTGTGAGTAAGCAGAGAACGGCTCTGTAATCGAGGACATGACGTTTTGAGATTGTGATGGGGGATAAATCCAGATCACGATTTTTTAACGATTAATCATGCAGTTTTAGGACAAAGCTTTTTTTTTTTCCATTTTGGATAAGTAAGGTATGTTTATAGCCCCTGTTATTTTTGGTCATCTGTGTCCCATTGGGAGATTTCCCTTCACTTCCTGTCCCTTAGCTAAAACAGGAAGGGAGAGGAAATCCCTTTGTGTCCCCATCAGAAGATTTTCCCTTTATTGCTGCTCTGATGTCTGCTCAAAATTAGTTTTTTTTCTTTTACTTTCACTTTTGATGGTCGTGGTAAACAGGACAAAAAGAGGATGAATCTCCTTAATGGGGACACAGAGTGCAATAAAACCTGACAGGTGTCCCAATCCCTCTTCACCCTTCTCAAAACGATAAAAAAAAAAAAAGTTTGGCCTTTTGTTACACTTTAACCTCCTTCCTGCATGCTAATCCCTGCCCCTCCAGGCTACTTTTAGGCTTTGTTTACACCTGCATTGTTCTTTGAAAAGTGATCCGCACTGTGGCTGACAGGCAATCAGTAGGCAATACTGACTGTTTTTTGGGGTTTTTATTTTTATTTCGTCTTTTCAGTTTTGTGATGGGAATATCATGCTGCAAGTGAAAGTGTAGCGTTTGGCTGGGATTCCACTAGCGGCAGAGCTTGCCATTCCTCCAGAAAGCAATCTGCAGTGGATTGCTCTTCATAGGCATTTCACAGGCAATGAGGAGGCGACATGTCACCTCCTCACCACCTGTTTTAACCCTCAAAATGTCAAGCAGTTGCAGAGTGGTTGCAGTGTGGCACCATTCACTGTACTGTCCAAACGCAAAAGCCAATCATTTTTTCTGTAGCTGCAAAGGGAGGCATTGTGGCTTCAGCATCTGTACACCCCTGTCCAGCTGCCTTTGCAGGTTAAAAAGGAGGGGGGGGTAAAAATACAGCTCATCTGCTGTTTTTACTGCCCATTCACAACCTTTTGGCTCATTCACTTGGCGCAGATGCCCACTAAATGCGTAGTGAGTAGAATTTTTGCATGTGCACACCCCTGTCCAGTTGCTTTTGCAGCTTAAATGAAGCATTTGGTGGGGAGCAGTTTTATTTTTATTTTTTTATAGTAGTAGTTTAGCAGTGATAGGGGGTAGAAAATGTTCTAGCCTCTAGTTAGCGTCATTAAAGGTGATGGCATTGTGTGAGAAAACAGACCCTGCAGCAATGAATGCTTCCAGCAGGGGGGGATGAAATGTACATTGATTCCATATATGCTAGGGTCAGGGATTACTGCTGGAGCATCTCTAATGTGATTAAATGTCCCCGCTCTTACAACTATTCTAGCTCTGCCCGTTACTAGCAGAGAAAATAATGATGTGCACAGACAGAAAAGGGTTCTAGATAAATCTGGGCCCATCGTAATCCTTATTCTAAATAAATAATAAGCCCCGGTTCATATTTGTGCGATCACAGAGATCGCATGTAATTCGGAGCGCACTGCTCCTAAAATTACATGCAATCTCTGTGCGGTGCAAATGTCAGCCATACAGTTTGTATGGCTAAATTCACACCACATCCGCAATAAACTCGCACATGAGGCTTTTTTTTTATCCGCAGCAGAATCGGATCGCATGGTGGTTCACACTTGTGCGATCCGATTCTGTGCGAACTTGCAGATCGCCCTGCGATATGCGACCTCAACTGGGGGTGTCGTTAACTTTTAATTGACACCCCCCTGCGTATCGCATATGGCAGTGTGAACTGCCAGGGGTGCGGATGCGATGCGGGATCACGCTGCATAGTCGCAGTGTTCCTGTATCGCACAAATGTGAACCGGGACTTATGGTCTTCTTCTGCAATAGAGTGATGGTTTATTTGCATGATCTCTGTTCCTATTAAGAAGTTAGGGAAGTATGATTCTAAAATAAAAAATATTCCCAAACTGGATGCTGCATCTGTCCCCCCGCCGGCTCTAAAGGCCTGTACACATGATGAGAAAATCAGAAGTAAAATTTTGTATGTAGCACTGTCCCCGTAAGGCTTGCTGTATGATGACTTGTTGGGCCTCCTCTGATTACGAGCAGACAGTCACTTAGGGTACAGTTCACACATTCATCCTTATTCCCAATGGCTCTTTACTCAAACAGTCCAGGAGTGTTGGTTTTTAGTATTTATTTTTGGAACTTGGATGGGAGAAGGGAATAGTGGGATACTCCAACTGGAACTATTTACATTGGATAAGGACAACTCTCACTTGGCCTCACCAGGTTACTTGTGGAAGCAGTCACGCTGCTTAAACCATACTGCCACATGCATGGAAAGGGTTAAGTCCCCTTGCTCTTTTTCCAGCAACAGACGAAGATGAACTACATTATTTTCAGGACACTCTTCAGCATCCCCTTTACTGACATCCGTCCACTGACTCTTCTAGCTGCAGGGGTGGCCTTCTCAGGTCAGGCCCCTTGACACAGATCTGTACTCCCTGTACTGCAGAATCAGATCCTCCAGTGTCTCCCTTCCAGTCAGCTTCACCAGACCCTTGGGTTCAGTTCCTCTTTAGCTCTTTAGGCTCTCCGGTCGACCACCTGAGGCCACATGGCACCTCTACAGAGGAGAAGGCAGTCGTCCCCCTCCGTCCGGGACTCCACTAGCCTCGCATTATGCATGCTTGGAAAACAAAAGAATACATAGAATACAACTTCAGAAGTGATATCATGTGTTGAATTGTTTTGTGTCGTATGAACAGTTTTGTATGTTGCGTAACCTCTTCATTTTCGATATATAAAAATAAACCTGCAACAAAAAAAACAGACGAATATTTGTCCGATAATCTGATCGGGTGTACGAGGCTTAAGGCTGAGAACCGAGTGATCAAACACCGCCGATCGCTCAGTTCTCAGAGCTCCGTGAGCAGAGAGCTGCTGACTGTCAGTCAGCAGCTCTCTGCTCTGCCCCCCTACTCCCTCACTGGAGAGCTGGGCTGTGGAGGGGACAGGAGCAACCAGCTCAGGCTCTCGGCGGCTCGCTAAGAGGCTGACCTTGGTGCCAGTCCAGGCCATGTGGGCGGATCCAGATCATATAATCGCTATATCTCCCCAGCCTGGTCCGGCACTGTGACATCAGCTGACAGAAAAAGGGGTCACAGGAGTGCAGAATGAACTGAACACCCGTGATTTATAAGAGAAGTACAACCAAACAAGCTTCCCCCATACTTCTCCTTTAACCACTTGCTGACCGCCCGCTGCAGATATACTGCGGCAGGCTGGCTGGGCTGTATGAACCAATGTATGGGTACATCGGTTCGCGGGAGTGCTCCTGGGGGCATGCGCCTGCCCCCATTAGGAAGCAGATCGACGGGACCGGCGGCCGCGATTGCCCCCGCTCAGAGAGAACAACGGTCTGCTGTTATAAACACAGCAGACCATTCTTCTCTCAGGATTGAACACGGGTCTCTTGTGTTCCTATTTAGGATCACAGGTCTCTGTGTTGATTCCTCAAGTCCCTCCCCCATACAGTTAGAAAACACCCCCTAGGCTCACACTAAACCCTTTAATCACCCCTGGGTTAACCCCTTCAATGCCAGTGTCATTACAGTAGCAGTGCATATTTTAGCACTGACTGTAGTAATGTCACTGGTCCTCCCAAAAGTGTAAAAAAAATGTCAGTAAGGGGTCTGATCTGTTCGCCACAATGTCGCAGTCCCGCTAAAAATTGCAGATCGCCACCATTACTAGTAAAAATAAATATGACAAATCTTTCCCCTAGTTTGTAGACGCGATTGCTTTTGCGCAAACCAATTAAAATATGTTTATTGGAATTTGTTTTTTACCAAAAATATGTAGCAGAATACAAATTGGCCTAAAATTATGAAAAATTTATTTTTAATATTTTTTATTGGGAATGTTATATAGCAGAATGTGAAAAATATTTTATTTTTCTGAGTTTCGCTATTTTTTTTGTTGATAGCACAAAAAAACAAAAATCGCACAGGTGATCAAATAACACCAAAAGAAAGCGCTATTTGTGGGGAAAAAAAAGGACAACTTTATTTGGGTACAGCGTTGCATGACCGCACAATTGTCCAATAAAATAACGCAGTGCCATATCGCAAAAAAAATGGCCTTGTCATTAAGGGGGTAAAACCTTCCGGTCCAGAAGTGGTTAATAGTCTTCATAAGAACTGTGTCAGGCAGTCTGCATCCAGGGCCGATCATTCTCAGGTAATCGCACCAAAAGTGATAACACGCAGGCAGCCGCCATTAGCTGTCAGCCTCTCATTGCTTTTATTGATGCTCCCCATCTGCAGCTAATTGCCGGGAACCCCCCTACTGGGTCTCCTGCAGGTAATCACCAACAGCCCCATTCACACGTTTAAACCGGCAGGCTGGATAAAAAAGAAAAGCATTTCCTCCATCCACACCAGTGAGGAACTCCCCCGTTATCCCGGCCATACCCATAGATTTTCCTTGAAAATTTTAGTTTTAAAAACTTTGTTTAATTTTTCTGATCATTAGTGGGGTCAAATCAACGTTCGCTTTCGACTGCAGTGATGGGAAAATTTGAAGGAGCAGATCGAACTAATTTTTGGACAGTGCATGCGATTTTTGTTCAGAAATTATATTTTAACCCCTTCACACCAACGTATCACAAATATGCAGCCTTCTGCTTCAAGGGGTTGTACCCGGGTGATGCCTGCAGCTGCTCAGCTGTTATTACAAGCAGCAGGAGAGGATGTTTCCCCCCCCCCCTTTCCCACGGCTCGCCTAGGCTCTCCTGTCCGCCGGCTGGCTGGGGACCCCAACAAAGCCGGAATCAGCTTTGATCGGGTCTCGGATCTAGTAACCTGGAAGTACCTGGACTTGAAGCAATGCTTATGTCTATTGACCTCAAAACGCATCAAAGTCAGACCAAAGTAGTGCAGGGACTACTTTGAAGTAGTTTCAACTTAAAGTTGCACAGATATTAATTATAGGTACTTATATAGTGACGTCAATTTACGCAGCGCTTTACACATACATTCACAGCAGTCCCTGTCCTCAAACAGCTTACAATGTAAGGTCCCTAAGGATGGCCATTAGGGTTGCCACCTCATCCCTTTAAAACAGAACACATATTAGTTACACAGGTTCTGTGGCTGATTAAGGTGGGAATTAAACTCACTTGGAGCCTTCTCTGCATTAAATTAGCCTCAGAACCTGTGCAATTAGTGTTCTGTTTTAAAGGGATAAGGTGGCAACTCTAATGGCCATACATGTTTAATTTTCTTTTAGATTTACCAAAAAACATATAATAGGAGGTCAAAATTGAACAACTTTCAATTGTATCCAATTAGGCAGGCCTTTGTGCTACATAGTTTAAGGTAAATCTAAGGGTCCATTCACACTAGCACGACTTGGTCGCCTGACAAGTCGCGGTTGGTCGCCTGCCATTGATTAGCACAGGACCGGTTCTAATAGGAGTGACACAAGTCGCTCCGACTTAGAAAAAGGGTCCTGTACTACTTTGGGGCGACCTGGAGGCGACTTGCATTGACTTCAATTATATGAAGTCCGTGCAAGTCGCGCCGAGGTCGCGGTGCACACAGGTTGCCCCACCAAGTCGTGTCGCCCCTGTCTGAATGGGCTCTAAGAGCCCATTCACACTAGCGCGACTTGTCAGCCTGACAAGTCGCGGTCAGTTGCGGTCCATTGAGTAGTACAGGACCCGTTCTAATAGGAGCGACACAAGTTGCTCCGACTTAGAAAAAGGGTCCTGTACTACTTTGGGGCGACCTCGGAGCGACTTGCATAGACTTCCATTATGTGAAGTCCCTGCAAGTCGCGCCAAAGTGGCGGTGCACGCGACTTCACAGGTCGCCCCCCAAAGTCGGATCGCCTCAGTGTGAACCGGCTCTTAAGGAAAATTGTACAAGAAAAGTGAACATGTATGACCAGCCTAACTTACATTCATATTCTAGGGCAAATTTAGACAGTAGCCAATTAACCTTCCAGCATGTCTTTGGCGTGTGGGATGAAACCTGAGTATATGAATGTACTCATTGGAAAGCATGGAGTACGACTTGTCGTGCGACTTTGCAGTCCCAAATCGCAGGACAAGTGTGAAAGGGGCCTTATTGAAGGGTTAATGGCCATCATAAAGCCGACACAATGGTAAACTCTCTATGAGCATTTCAGATGATTGGAGTGGAGCAGCAGGCTTCATTAGCTGGCCATACAAGGCCAGCTGTGAGCAGCAGTCATCACCCTGATGATCCACACATGGATATGAAAGCAGCGTGGTGCAGGGACCCGGAAGTCAATGGAATCCTGACTGTGGTGTCACCTTGTCACCATACATGCAGCTCTCTGCTCCTGCTGTCACGTGTCCCCTCCATGAAAACTTGTGTAAAGTGTGGTCAGCTGACCCCCCCAGCCCTGACAGCTGTACCTGTCTTCCTCTGGATGTTCGTCCTCAGCAGATCCCCACTGGACAGGTGTTTGAGGGCGAAGTGTTTGATGATCCGATCTGAGATGGTGCCTTTCCCTGACCCCGGAGGGCCCATGATCACCGCTCTGAACAACAAACGAGCCACCATCGTGCTGCACAAACTTACTAATTAGATGGCAAAATCACAGAGATCAGGATGGCTGGGCCAGCATAGACGCGATCTTCTATAGGGCTGTTATTATAAAATAGGGGAGGGGGGGATAGAAAGTGACAATTAAAAACTTGCAGTAAAAAGTACAGGGCGCTCTATGGAGAAGGCTGGGCTGTGATCAAGTCACAGGGACTAAGTTATTCCACCCCCGTGCTGGTATTCTGGGCCTCCTCCTCTCCTCCCCTCTTCTCCCCTCTCCTCCTCTCCTGTCCTTGTGACGTGCTGGAGGGGGAGGAGACCAGCAACAAGCAGATGATGGCTCTGCATTCACACCTCCTGCCTCTTTACACACACTCACTCATCTCCCATTGACAGGAGGGTGATCAGGATGCCTCCATTGTGTACGTGAGCCTGCCATGCCATCCATCGGGCTTCACTTAACTCCTTTAGTGGATTGATCTCACATTTTATGGCAGAGGCAAACTTTTCTATTGATCATTTTACAAGGATGGAAGAAGTACTTTTCTGATTTGTCCTATGGGTTTGGTCAAAATATCTAATCCATTAGTAAACTAAAGTATTACTATTTATTCAAGTGTAAACCAAAAATACGCATAAGCATTGCTATTGGTAAATAGGTGATCTAAAAAATATATCTAAGCATTACTATTGTTAAATGGGTAACCTATAAATATGGATAATCATTGCTATTGATAAATAGGTAATCCATAAATACAGATAATCATTGCTATCGATAAATGGGTAATCCATAAATATGGGATAATCGTTGCTATCGATAAATGGGTAATCCATAAATATGAATAATCATTGCTATCGATAAATGGGTAATCCATAAATATGGGATAATCATTGCTATCAATAAATAGGTAATCCATAAATACAGATAATCATTGCTATCGATAAATGGGTAATCCATAAACATGGGATAATCATTGCTATCGATAAATGGGTAATCCATAAATATGGGATAATCATTGCTATCGATAAATAGGTAATCCATAAATACAGATAATCATTGCTATCGATAAATGGGTAATCCATAAATATGGGATAATCATTGCTATCGATAAATAGGTAATCCATAAATACAGATAATCATTGCTATCCATAAATGGGTAATCCATAAATATGGGATAATCATTGCTATCGATAAATGGGTAATCCATAAATATGAATAATCATTACTATTAATAAATAGGTAATCCATAAATATGGGATAATCATTGCTATCGATAAATGGGTAATCCATAAATATGGGATAATCATTGCTATTGATAAATGGTTAATCCATAGATACAGATATGTAGAATTCAGCCTGCAACCCTTTCTGACACCATAACCATCTGTGACTTCACCTTTTCTCAGTGGGGTAGGGGGATGGAGGAGGATCCATGGAGGGGGTGTTTTTAATACTGCATACATGCCCTCCTCTCTTTACCCTACCTACTTCTACTATCCCCCCCCCCCCCCCCCCACCCAATGGCTTGGACTTCGGTGTATATACACACTCCATACTGTACTATTAACTATAGTTTGACTATTCAGACTTCCCCTCCCTGCCTGGACTCTTAATAACTCCCCTCTTTTTATTGATGAAAGGGGGGCATTTTTAGGCATGGATATCAAGTACATTGTAAGTTCAGTTTGGTATGTAGGATCATTATGTTCTTTATAGGACTTTCCTATGCCATGGATCTGCGTATATGATATTGAAGTTACCTTCCCCACCATGTGTATTAATTAGCCCATGGGGCTTTCTGAGTATGTGTTGGGATGGAGAATCAGTAAATGTGTAAAATTAAGGTACTAAAGGCCCGGGGGATAAACTTACAACATCAACAGTAATTTTCCGAGCCTCACCTTCCCTCTGTCGGGGGGGGGGGGGGGGGGAGGAGGATCAGTGGTGGGGGTGTTTTGAATACTGCATATATGCCTTTTTCCTACCACCCTACCTACCTCAATTATTTCCCCCCCCCCTAGTGGCTCAGGTTTTGGAGTCTACACACTCCATACTGGATTACTAACTAAATCATTCAGATTTCCCCTCCCTACATGTACTCTCAATAATTCTCCTTTTTATTAACCACTTAAGCCCCGGAGGATTTTCCTGCTAAACGACCAGAGGGTATTTTGCGATTCGGCACTGCGTGACTTTAACAGACAATTGCGCGGTCATGCGACGCTGTATCTAAACAAATTTGGCGTCCTTTTTTTCCCACAAACAGAGCTTTCTTTTGGTGGTATTTGATCACCCGTGCGATTTTTACTTTTTGCGCTATAAACAAAAAAAGAGCGTACATTTTGCAAAAATAACAATATTTTTCACATTTTTTTATATGAAATTCCCCCAAAAAAAAATGTAAAAATCAAAATTTTTTTAAATTTTCGGCCAATTTGTTTTATGCTACCTATGCTTGGTAAAAAAAAATCGCAAAAAGCGTATTTTGATTGGTTTGCGCAAAAGTTATCGCGTTTACTAACAAAGGGAAAGATTTCTGTCATTTTTGGTGTTTTTTTTTTTAACGTGTAATGGCGGCGATCTGCGATTTTTTTTGCGGTACTGCGACATTGGGGCGGACAGATCGGACCCTTGACTGACATTTTTGACACTTTTGGGGTTACCAGTGACATTTCTACAGTAATCAGTGCTATATATATGCACTGTTACTGTAAAAATGCACTGGTAGTGAAGGGGTTAACTTTATTTGGGAGGGAGGGGCTGTGTGTGTCCCTAGGGGCGTGATTCTTACTGTGATTGGCTGTGGCTCTAGCTGTAAGGACACTGATCAACGGATCTACATACTAGATCCGAGTGATCAGTGTTTTTACAGCGAGGAGAATGACAGGTGGCTTGTTTACACAAGCTGCCTGACATTCTCCTTCTCCCCCGCCGATCGCCGAGTGACCGGCGGACATCGGGTCCGCTGGTCACACGCGCGGGGGGGGGTCCGTGACCGCGCGGGAGCGGGAGCGCGCCTCCGCGGGTGCGCGCTCGCTCCCCAGAGCCTCACAGGCGAGCGACGTAGACCTACGTCACTCTGCCTGTGAGGGGCCGACTGTAAGTCTAAGTATCGGTCAGTACCTTCCTTTTTATCACCTGTATAGTTCTTAATTTTATTTTGTATATATATATATATTTGATTTTTGAACTCTAAGAATCTGCCTCTGCCTCTGACAGCAGTAGACAGTACATGATTGGCTTATAACTTGTACTTCCATGTGTTCATATACCAAAGATGTTTCTTTATATACTCCATGGAAACAAAAGTTTGACGCTGGTGGGTATATTTTTTTATCATGAATTCACATTGTTGCAAGTGCTGACATCTAGTGGAGAAGTATGGATGTTATATCTGTCGGCCCTAGAAGGATTATCGCACCTGCACTTGATCAGTGAATCTGTTGATTACTATATAGACTGAACATAGTCCACCCCACCCTTAGCTCTGAAGAAACTGGCGTCTTGCCAGTGAAACGCGTCAACGTTGGCGTCATTTGCCCTCAGTTGATGGATCTGCTTCCTTCGTAACCTCTGGACGACTGCACGGCGGCTTCCCTGCTGTTCCCCCGCCTCTACACTCTCTACGCCGGATATGTCGTCAGGCCGGTGTTGACGGACCTGAACATCCAAACCAGGAAGTCTGCAGAGTGAGCGTGGAAGGAGAACGCGGTATGTGGAACGCCATTACCGGCAGGTCCAGTGATCTACATACGGAGGTATGGACATTTCAGGAACCCTGCTATGGCACGTATAACTGATACTTACACAGCAAACCAGATGATTATCCTCTCATCTTCTTCTTATACCTGCATAAATCACTAATGGCCAACTGGTCTCTACAACGGCGCTAAAGGCTGATATTCTCGGTCCTGCTATTTTTTGCCATCTAATATCCTTACTTTATACAGCATCGGATTTACCCCTATCGGGACATTGGACCTGGGTCCCACCATTATCTCCTGTCTTGTGCCGTTCTTTTGAATCAATTGGGAAATCCTTGGGCCATCCGGGTTATTTAGCCATTTTTTATTGGCAATTATGGACAGCAGTGCATCTCACTTGCTTTAATAATCATCATTGGTTATTACCTACAGGTTCTTTCCCAAGTGGGACACTTTTCTGGCCATACCATCAATAATTTTTTGGTACATTTTATCTACTCAGCCATCTATTAGTGGCAATTTGGGACAGTGCATTATTCAGCCGTTTCAGGCAGTACAGGCTTCCCTGTGTATACATATAACAGCCAATTGCAGCTATCCTAGTTCATGGGGATCCATCACTCTTGCTTGTTGTTTTTAATTGTTTTTATTATACATTGATGTGCACATCTTGTCACTTGTATAAAATTGCTTTTCACGGCATGAGTGCCTAATAAAATCTTTTTCATACCATTTATGCAGTCTGCCTCGTGGGTGCCCATTGTTGATCTCTTTTAGGGTGAAAGATCCTTTATTTTTCACCTACACTATTTTTTCCATAGATACAGATAATCATTGCTATCGATAAATGGGTAATCCATAAATAAGAATAATCATTGCTATCGATAAATGGGTAATCCCATAAATATGGCTAATCTTTGCTATCGATAAATGGGTAATCCATAAATATGGCTAATCATTGCTATCGATAAATGGGTAATCCATAAATATGGATAATCATTGCTATCGATAAATGGGTAATCCATAAATAGAGGGATGCAGATTAACAGGTACAATTTATGTAGGAGGATTTGTTTCATCCCTCTGTATCACTATCACCTGAGGACAGTCACTTCACGGGGAATATGTAAGAGTTTACAACCGCTTTAATATAAATAAGCAGGATAACTGTTCATTAGATTGTAAGCTCTAACGAGCAGGACCCTCTTGAATGGGTCGCAATTGGCAGGAGGTAGCACCCACCAAAAGCAACAGGGGACGAAAAAAACATGTCTTAACCACAGGTTTAACTAGCCCCCCCCCCCCCCCCCAATTTTACATTTGAACTAGCCCTAAGGGTGCCGCTGCCGAATGTAACTAAGGGCTCATTCACAATACAGCAGGCACTGCTGCTCCTCTGAAAAGTGACCTGAGTGTGTTTGACAGGTGATGACGAGGTGATATGTTTCCTTCTCACCACCTGATTTAAACCAATAATTGCCGTGCAATGCACGTGATTGCGACATGGTAGTACAGCAATTAGAGGTTTAGGTCAGGCGTGAGGAGGCAACACTGGCCGACACTGTGCTTGGTGATCTTTGACTTCTCCCATGTTGTTCAAGTAGGTCTCTGCCTCTTTAAGGTTGCCTACCCGTGCTCTATAGGGAGAGAAGTCACACAATGCTGGTGCTCAGTATATTTAGATCATATCCCCATTCCCCAACTGTCTCCAATTCTATCCAGCCCACCAAGCATCGGGGATCCAAGGGAACGCTACACTGGTTCATACTAGCATAGCCACTCCGACTTCAAATATACAATATTTGACTTTAGACAAGTGCCCATTACATAGAAAACATCCAGCCGACATACGAAGCTAACGTGTAATGGCGGCGATCTGCGATTTTTTTTGCGGTACTGCGACATTGGGGCGGACAGATCGGACCCTTGACTGACATTTTTGACACTTTTGGGGTTACCAGTGACATTTCTACAGTAATCAGTGCTATATATATGCACTGTTACTGTAAAAATGCACTGGTAGTGAAGGGGTTAACTTTATTTGGGAGGGAGGGGCTGTGTGTGTCCCTAGGGGCGTGATTCTTACTGTGATTGGCTGTGGCTCTAGCTGTAAGGACACTGATCAACGGATCTACATACTAGATCCGAGTGATCAGTGTTTTTACAGCGAGGAGAATGACAGGTGGCTTGTTTACACAAGCTGCCTGACATTCTCCTTCTCCCCCGCCGATCGCCGAGTGACCGGCGGACATCGGGTCCGCTGGTCACACGCGCGGGGGGGGGTCCGTGACCGCGCGGGAGCGGGAGCGCGCCTCCGCGGGTGCGCGCTCGCTCCCCAGAGCCTCACAGGCGAGCGACGTAGACCTACGTCACTCTGCCTGTGAGGGGCCGACTGTAAGTCTAAGTATCGGTCAGTACCTTCCTTTTTATCACCTGTATAGTTCTTAATTTTATTTTGTATATATATATATATTTGATTTTTGAACTCTAAGAATCTGCCTCTGCCTCTGACAGCAGTAGACAGTACATGATTGGCTTATAACTTGTACTTCCATGTGTTCATATACCAAAGATGTTTCTTTATATACTCCATGGAAACAAAAGTTTGACGCTGGTGGGTATATTTTTTTATCATGAATTCACATTGTTGCAAGTGCTGACATCTAGTGGAGAAGTATGGATGTTATATCTGTCGGCCCTAGAAGGATTATCGCACCTGCACTTGATCAGTGAATCTGTTGATTACTATATAGACTGAACATAGTCCACCCCACCCTTAGCTCTGAAGAAACTGGCGTCTTGCCAGTGAAACGCGTCAACGTTGGCGTCATTTGCCCTCAGTTGATGGATCTGCTTCCTTCGTAACCTCTGGACGACTGCACGGCGGCTTCCCTGCTGTTCCCCCGCCTCTACACTCTCTACGCCGGATATGTCGTCAGGCCGGTGTTGACGGACCTGAACATCCAAACCAGGAAGTCTGCAGAGTGAGCGTGGAAGGAGAACGCGGTATGTGGAACGCCATTACCGGCAGGTCCAGTGATCTACATACGGAGGTATGGACATTTCAGGAACCCTGCTATGGCACGTATAACTGATACTTACACAGCAAACCAGATGATTATCCTCTCATCTTCTTCTTATACCTGCATAAATCACTAATGGCCAACTGGTCTCTACAACGGCGCTAAAGGCTGATATTCTCGGTCCTGCTATTTTTTGCCATCTAATATCCTTACTTTATACAGCATCGGATTTACCCCTATCGGGACATTGGACCTGGGTCCCACCATTATCTCCTGTCTTGTGCCGTTCTTTTGAATCAATTGGGAAATCCTTGGGCCATCCGGGTTATTTAGCCATTTTTTATTGGCAATTATGGACAGCAGTGCATCTCACTTGCTTTAATAATCATCATTGGTTATTACCTACAGGTTCTTTCCCAAGTGGGACACTTTTCTGGCCATACCATCAATAATTTTTTGGTACATTTTATCTACTCAGCCATCTATTAGTGGCAATTTGGGACAGTGCATTATTCAGCCGTTTCAGGCAGTACAGGCTTCCCTGTGTATACATATAACAGCCAATTGCAGCTATCCTAGTTCATGGGGATCCATCACTCTTGCTTGTTGTTTTTAATTGTTTTTATTATACATTGATGTGCACATCTTGTCACTTGTATAAAATTGCTTTTCACGGCATGAGTGCCTAATAAAATCTTTTTCATACCATTTATGCAGTCTGCCTCGTGGGTGCCCATTGTTGATCTCTTTTAGGGTGAAAGATCCTTTATTTTTCACCTACACTATTTTTTCCATAGATACAGATAATCATTGCTATCGATAAATGGGTAATCCATAAATAAGAATAATCATTGCTATCGATAAATGGGTAATCCCATAAATATGGCTAATCTTTGCTATCGATAAATGGGTAATCCATAAATATGGCTAATCATTGCTATCGATAAATGGGTAATCCATAAATATGGATAATCATTGCTATCGATAAATGGGTAATCCATAAATAGAGGGATGCAGATTAACAGGTACAATTTATGTAGGAGGATTTGTTTCATCCCTCTGTATCACTATCACCTGAGGACAGTCACTTCACGGGGAATATGTAAGAGTTTACAACCGCTTTAATATAAATAAGCAGGATAACTGTTCATTAGATTGTAAGCTCTAACGAGCAGGACCCTCTTGAATGGGTCGCAATTGGCAGGAGGTAGCACCCACCAAAAGCAACAGGGGACGAAAAAAACATGTCTTAACCACAGGTTTAACTAGCCCCCCCCCCCCCCAATTTTACATTTGAACTAGCCCTAAGGGTGCCGCTGCCGAATGTAACTAAGGGCTCATTCACAATACAGCAGGCACTGCTGCTCCTCTGAAAAGTGACCTGAGTGTGTTTGACAGGTGATGAGGAGGTGATATGTTTCCTTCTCACCACCTGATTTAAACCAATAATTGCCGTGCAATGCACGTGATTGCGACATGGTAGTACAGCAATTAGAGGTTTAGGTCAGGCGTGAGGAGGCAACACTGGCCGACACTGTGCTTGGTGATCTTTGACTTCTCCCATGTTGTTCAAGTAGGTCTCTGCCTCTTTAAGGTTGCCTACCCGTGCTCTATAGGGAGAGAAGTCACACAATGCTTGTGCTCAGTATATTTAGATCATATCCCCATTCCCCAACTGTCTCCAATTCTATCCAGCCCACCAAGCATCGGGGATCCAAGGGAACGCTACACTGGTTCATACTAGCATAGCCACTCCGACTTCAAATATACAATATTTGACTTTAGACAAGTGCCCATTACATAGAAAACATCCAGCCGACATACGAAGCTAAAACTCAGTCACTTCTAGTTACGCGATGAAGTAAGCACAAGTCTCTGCCCGACACGTTTCATCAGATATGACTTTTTCTGGGGCTTCTGGTAAGTACCTAATTTTTAAACATTAAAAGCTACGTCATTTAAATAAAATGACAAGTACCGTATTTTTCGCCGTATAAGACGCACTTTTTCTTCCCCAAAATTGGGGGGGGAAAGTTGGTGCGTCTTATACGACAAATACACATTTTGCCTGCATTAAAACTGCCCCTAACTTTGTGTGGTGCTTGCTCGCATGTACTGCGGGCTGTGGAGACTTCTCTGACCCTCCCTGCACAGCTAGGCTGTGTGTGTTCGGGCTTCCCTCTCCCTCCTATAGCGCGCCTTGTCCCCCCCCTCCCGACAGTCTAACCACGTGCTGCTCGGGCACCATGTCAACGCTCTGCTTTAAAATTGGGTGTGTCTTATATTCCGGAGCATCTTATACGGCAAAAAATACGGTAAGTGAAATTCCTTATTAATAAATAGTATTAGATATACAGGTATTTTTGAATTACCAATTTATCAATAGTTAATGCTTAGGTATATTTTAGTTTATCTATAAACCACTAGTAAGTATATTTTTGGATTATATATTTACCAAAAGTAATGCTTAGGTATATTCTTAGATCACATAAATACCTATTAACAGTAATGCTTAGGTAATTTTTTGGATTACCCATTTATCAATAGTAATGTTTAGGTACTGTTTATTTTTCATTACCTATAAACCAATAGCAATGCTTAGGTTAATTTTTGGATTACCCATTTATCAATAGCAAAGATTATCCATATTTATGGATTACCCATTTATCGATAGCAATGATTATCCATATTTATGGATTACCCATTTATCGATAGCAATGATTATCCATATTTATGGATTACCCATTTATCGATAGCAAAGATTATCCATATTTATGCATTACCCATTTAACAATAGTAATGCTTAGGTATATTTTTTAGATCACCAGATCACCCATTTACAAAAAAGCAATGCTTAGGTGTATTTTTGGAATACGCTTGAATAGTAATACGTAAATCTATTTTATTTTCTCTTTAAACCAATAGTAATGCTTAGGTATATTTGTGGATTACCCATTTACTAATGGCAATTTATAGGTATATTTTGATTACCTATAAACCAATAGTAATATTTAGGTACATTTTTTGAATTATCGAAAGCAATGATTATCCATATTTATGGATTACCATTTATCGATAGCAATGATTATCTATATTTATAGATTACCCATTTAGCGACAGCAATGATTATTCATATTTATGGATTCTGATTTTGATTACTACTGTATTAAAGTGTATTGTATTTGTACTGTCTACCCTCAAGTTGAAAAGCGCTGTGTAAACTGTAAACTGGTGCTATATAAATACTATATAATATAATATTTATGGCGCTTTTCCACTGCATGGAACCGAACGGTTCGGCTCGCTTTTGTGCTTTTCCACTGCTGGTACTGCATGGTACGGTGTAGGAACGGTTCGGTACGGTACGGCGGCGCTTTTCCACTACATGGAACCGAACGGTATGGCTCGCTTAAACAGTACCACCTCAGTTGTGGTTCCAACAGGGCCGTACCGGTACCATATCCCACAATCCTTTGCATGCAGCCTTGACTGTTTGTGGGATGGGTGAGGTGTAATGGCACTGCCTAGTTGTAAGCGGTTGGTGTAAAAAGGAGTTTAATCCAATAATCACAATCTAAAGTGCTAGTGTGCTAGTTTAGGTACTGGCATGCAATTAGCAATGTAAAACATGAAAAACAGATATTTTATAAAGTAGTTTTAGGGGGCACTCTCCCCAAAGTAGTGCTCAAAGTGATATGTGCAATAAATATTAAGCAATAAATATTCAGGTAAGTTGATAAACAAAAAACTATATGCCAGTGTAAAGGTGGTGTTGGTGTTACACAAAATTGGAAATACTTATATACTCTAATTGGAGATGTGCTCATAAAAATTAAATAAATATAGTGATAAATATAATAGTAAATAAGTTAATGTGCAAATTAATGTGCAAGGAGACTGTGTATCAATACAAAAAGATTAAGATGATAATAGTGGTCATGCAAATATTGGTCACGCAATTAAACCAATATAGTAATAAAAAAATTTTTAGTAGTCCATATGGTGCTAAGACACAAAGCAAAAATGTGATAGTCCACCAAAGGTTGACAAACAGTCTTTGAAGGTGCTATACAGTGAAGAAAAAATCTCAATCTAGTGGTGATCTTCCGGGTGGTCTGCGTGCTGGGTGGTAGGTGAGACAAAGCCAGTGCACCCCTCCAATTCCTCCCGCACGCACCCTTTAGTCTTGACTGTTTGTCACTACTAGCCACTGATTGGTCAGAGAATCATTGTTATCGCACCCACTTTACTTTAGTGGAAAAGCAAACCGTACCGAACCGTTCCAACACCGTACCATGCGGTACCATGCAGTGGAAAACCAACAGAGCCAAGCAGGGCCGAGTGGAGCCGAGCCGGTACTTGCAGTGGAAAAGTGCCATTAGACACAGATGGCAACTGTAAAGAAAACCTGTCATTCCTGATCCCCTCTGGAAATGCCAGTTGCCTGGCTGTATCATACTGTTCATTCAGGAAACCTGATGCAAGAAAAATATATAAACTGTCATTGCCAAGCTCCTAAAATTACATGGATGTCCTACCAATCCTTCAACTGTAGTGTGTTCCTAGATATACTTGACAAGAATGCAGATCAGGGGTTCAGTCCCCACTTTCTGAACGCTCGGTCTGGGTCAGTGTATCAGTAAATCCTGAAGCCAGAGACATCTGGACACCTAGCATCTTTTTGTTTTTTTAACAAACGTTTTTATTGATTTTTAAACAGTGGTTACAGTGCAAAACTCACGAAGAGTAAACAATAAAACAAATGATACAGGTCAAGAAAACAAAGTACAATGTGTCAGCACAAGAGTATAACAGACAAGAAGACCCGGTTCACACCGGGGCGACGCAAAGTCGCCCCGACTTTGAAGCCGCCCGTGCAGCACGACTTTAATCGCGGCTTGCAAACGACTTCTCTAATAGAAGTCAATGCAAGTCAATCCGACTTCGCCCCAAAGTAGTGCAGGAACCTTTTTTTTTTTTTTTTTTTTTTTTTTTCCATTAAAGATTTTTATTAAGTATTGAGGCAATACAAGCATAATAACATCCAGCATTTTTAAAAGGGAAATACAAAAACTTCAGAGTAGCGTAATACGGACAATAATTGCATCATTATGCACAGATGTACATTCACGACCTGATACTCTGCAAGCAGGAGAGGAGCCAATTGACACAGTCATAGTCTACAAGGAAGGGGGGGGGGAGGGGGAGAAGGGGGGGGTAGGGGAGGTGGGCGGAGGTAGAGGAAGAGGAAGAGGGGTAAGGGGGGGGGAAGGGGGGGGGAGGAGATGGGTGGGGGGGGGGAGAGGAAGAGGTGAGGGGAAGGGAGGGGGGGGAGGGAGGAGGAAGATAGGGGGGGTAGAATGGGAGAGGGGGGGGGCTCATAGAAGAGGGACGAGACAGGAGGAGGGTAGGGGGGAAAGGAGCAGGGGAAGAAGAAGACGTGAAGGAGGGGAAGGGGGGGAAGGAAGGAGGAGGAGGGAGGGGGGAGGGGGGGAGGGAGACAGGAGGGGAGTAAGGGGGGTGGGAAGAGGGGAAGGAAGGAGTACCTGATTAGGGTAGCATGAATGGGGGGGGGGAGGATAGGGCATAGTGTACGTGTTGGAGGGGATGTGAAGCATGTCAATAGCCATCTCCAGTATTACCAAAACGGAGGAGTAATGGAAATTGGAATAGAAGGTATAACAACTAACAACTTAACAACATAACAACAGAATAACAGCTGGTCAGCTGAATTATCAACACATCAATTTCAAAGTATTCAATATTGGGGTTACTCAATGTTAGATTTTACCCTTGAGCCAGGAGGACCATTTAGACCATTCCCTATCGAATCTGGCACTGCGACCGGCCTTATAGGCAAGTAGGCGTTCATATTCAAAGGTAGTTTTGACTCTATCAATAACGTCCGAGACTTGGGGCACAATATTAGATTTCCACTTCTGAGCCACCAGGCTGCGAGCAGCCTGGTGGCTCAGGAACCTTTTTCTAAGTCGGAGCGACTTGAATCACTCTGATTAGAATGGTTCCATTGCACAGAATGGAGCGCTACTTGTCAGGCGACTAAGTCTCCTGACAAGTCGTGGCAGTGTGAACCGGCTCGAAGGGGAGTAAAACAAAAATATGCATACAACCAAAGCTATATAAGGGTAAGGCACAAATTCAGTTGAAAGATGAACCTAGCAAGTAGAGAAGGAATGACAAGGCACAGGGAACGCAAGAGACAAGAAGAATCAGCAGGAGAAAGACAGAGAAGAGGAAAGCTAGAGAAAAGGCGGGTAAACCCATGGATCACACTTCCACTTGGGATCCCATCCAGAGACCCCAAACTTTATCAAACTTCTGAGGGCAACCCCTACTCATGTATGTAAGTTTATATAAGGGTAGGACAGAGTCGATCAGAGCCCTCCAGCGTGAGATCTGGGGGGGTCTGCCGACTTCCACTGCAGCAGTATTATTTTCCTGGCATAAAATAAGAGGTAAAACACAAACAATTGCATATGTACCCTAGGGGAGACCAACTCACAGAGGCCCAACAACAGCACCCGGGGATCAAGGACCATAGAGGTAACCCCCACACTTTGGATCTCATCCACCACCTCCCGCCAGAAGGCCTGAACCACAAAACAGGACCATAATATGTGCAGAAAGATGCCGACCTGACAGCAGCCCTTGGGGCACCCATCCGAGCTGCCAGGATAGATTCTAGCCTCCCTTTGAGGGGTATAATACGCCCTGTGAAGGAACTTAAGTTGGATAAAGCGGTCCCTGACCGAGATCATCCTAGACACATAGCAGCCCAACCCCTCCTCCCAGGACTCCGTATCCATTGATGGGATATCCTCCCTCCATCGGGCAAGCAGTCGGGGGCATTGGCCCTCCAACTTACTGGCTATTCTGAGATACACCGAGGAGAGTATACGGTCAGCATTTCTAGTGGTGAGGAAGCGCTCCACGGAGTTGGGGGCCAGCGTGATAGTTTCAGGGAATTGGGATTGTAGTGCTTGTTTCAGCTGCAGGTAGCGGAACAGCATAAAGGAGGGAAGACCGAATTTAGAGCGGAACGTCGGGAAGGGGAGCAAGCCGCCGGCAGGCATAACCTGTTGGAGTTTAGTGATACTGAACCTATGCCACAACCCCGGATCCAGAATGGACCGGAGGTGTGGCAGCCTAGGGTTCCCCCAGAGCGGGGTGTGTGGGGAGACGGTGTCAGGGTCACCGACCGCAGCCGACAACTGTCCCCAGACTCGAATTGTGGTCCGCATCGGTACCGTCAGTAGCTGATGGACCCCGGGTCCGCGATATACCACGTTGCTAAGGGCCGCATAGGAACCCAATATCACCGCTTCAATGCCCACCGCCGGATTATCTCTCAGCTGGGCAAACCACCAGAGCACCGAAACCAACACTGCCGCCCAGTAGTAGTGATGGAAATTGGGCAGAGCCAACCACCCCCTGGGACAATGGGAGCTGCAGGGTGGACCTCGCAATCCTAGGGGTAGAGCCCGCCCAGATAAAGTCCACCAAAGCCCGATCCAATTTGAGGAAAAAGGCATTCGGTAAATGTACCAGGGTGTTACGAAACACATATAGGAATTTGGGAAGAAAGACCATTTTGATAAGGTTAATCCTATCCACCGGCGTCAAGGGCAAAGTCTTCCAAGTCTGACAACGGGCAATTAGTTGCTGCAGGACAGGGTAAACGTTATCGTCCAGGTATCTGGTGAAGTCCCTCTGGACTTAAATCCCCAGGTAGTGGAATCTCATGACCCACCGCAATGGCAAGGAAGGGGAGGCGGGGGGGGGGGGGGGTGCGCTGATAACGAAAATACCAATGACTTACCCCAATTAATACGCACCCCGGTAAAAGATCTGAATCATTCAAAAATCTGCAGCGCCAACTCCAGAGAGCCTGCCGCATCAGGGAGGTACAGGAGGGCAAGGACACCTACCATCTTTAGGAGATTAGCAATTACAGACTTTTTGTAATGCATAACGTTCATTTACTTTGCACAGGTTCAGAGCTGCATACCAAATAAACTGCCTATTTTGAAATAATATTAAAACAGAATTGAAGTGGTGATTGATCAAATAATATTTCATATGACGTAATAAACTTATGCGCTAAAATGAGGTAAGCGACCCGATGCTCGCAAATGGGAACTACTAATAGACGTGGAACTCCTCCAAGCAAGCAGCTGATTTTTATAGTGTCCCCACGTATCACAGTAATCTAAAAGGTGCAACAAATCAGCGCTAAACTCTAAATGAAGAGGACCACTCTATCTACCTTTAATATCCAATCCTCAATGGTCTTAGAAAACTGTAGATCACAATGATCAGATAATAAAAAATAAATAACTGTATAAATGGATGATAAACAAAGAAATGTGAAAATAAGGAAAATCAAAGTGATAGTAAAAAGTCAAAACCAATGTTCTCAAATGGTCATCCAATGGTGAATAATGAGCTGAATCCAAATTAAAGTGCTCCTATACAATCAGAGGTGACTTTGTAATAAAAAGACAAATAACTAAATAATAGTGAATCGTATCTACTCGTACAGGTGATGAACAACAATAAACAATATATAAATGTGCAAATAACAGCATAAGGTGGTACTATTGATGTAAACAATTATGAAGTGTCACAAAACGGACTCAAGAGGTGCAACAGTGCCAAACTAAAAGTGCATAAATTGTCCACAAATAACTCTTAAGCAAATATCAGTCCAATGCAGTGATTAAGGTGCAAGGTGCTCCAAAATATAGTGATATCTTCCAGTGCAATCTACAGGTGAAGTTACACTTTCAAACACAGCACAGTGAGTGTGTCCCGGTGAGCTCGCAATCCCACACTGAGTGCAGTGGCCGCTCACCTCCACAACACTCAAAAAGAGCGTTAGGTATAATTATCCAAAGCTCCTCTCAGTCTTCCGACATATGTTAATTATCCTCCAGCTGTTTTGGGTTGAGTGGTATAAGGTCGGTCCACGCACGTATCTCTTAATCCCTTTGTCTAGTGATCGAAGAAGATCATAAAGTGCAGACAGTCTCCAATACAACCGCCGATGCGGTGAGATCCGAAGCTTCCAGTCTCGGCCGAAGACCGGAAGTGACGCCAATACGGCTTGTCCCTGACGCGTTGCGCTACGAACACCCGTAGCTTTCTCAAAGGGGGAAGCCGTCATTAGATCGTCACCAGATTATATCAGGAATGGTAACCAAGGAAACCACATAGGACGCGGCCAATGCTTTAACCCTTCACAGTAGCTTCCGGTCTTTCGGAGTGTCTAATAGGTCTAGCAAATGTACTTCCTCTGAGTGTATCATTAAAAACAGGCTAAAAATAACGGTACCACCGCTGCCTTCCAATCTAGGGGTGGGAATAAACTGTATAATCATAAACGAATTCATAAAATATATGAAATTAAAATAGTAAAAGCGGAGGGGTTAAAACAGAGACAGTGTGCTAAGTCCTGTATTGCTCTCCGAAGGAGAGTGTGAGAATATCCCTCCGTGGGAAGGCAATTCTCA
Source organism: Pelophylax lessonae (assembly GCF_965119305.1). NCBI lineage: Eukaryota > Metazoa > Chordata > Amphibia > Anura > Ranidae > Pelophylax > Pelophylax lessonae. Next base: position 379,451,366 of record NC_138768.1, read on the forward strand.
TAAATAAGATCACAATTAAAACATAATTAAAATCCATAAATACAATAAAAAACTCTAAATAGAGCAATAATAGATAAAATGGTGAGAGATGAGAAAAGGAGCCCTAAAATCAAAACTAACTGGATATAAAATCTGCTGGGAGTAGGATAGTAATAACAGGATAATCCTCAAGATGGCAGTGTGGAGCATAAAGAGAGGGAAAAATAGAAAGAAATCAAATCTCTGTATAGCTCACCTCCAATCAACAGGACAACAGTACACCCCACTCCACTAGTGGGCGGCTCTAGTAAAAAACTCACAGAAAAAAAGTTTAATAATTTGAAATAAAGCAGTTCAGGTCGAACTCGATGTTCAAACCTGACGGCGCGAGGGTCTGGAGTTCAAATATCCAGCGTGATTCTACTTGACTTAATGTTCTCACTTTGTTACTTCCTCTCCAATGAGGTGTGTATTTCTCAATACCTACAAATTGGAGGGTAGAGGGGTCCTTATGGTGTACCTCGGCAAAATGCCTGGATAGACTGTGTTTGGGGTACCCCTTTTGGATATTTTGAACATGCTCGCGTAATCGTTTCCAAAGTGGTCTTTTGGTACGTCCCACATATTGGATGCGGCACGGACATTCTAAAACATGCACAACACCCTCTGTGGTACAGGTTATAAATTCATTTAATTTATAACTTTTCCTCGTTTTAGTAGAATAAAAAACCTCCTTTTTCTTTTTGTTAAAATTTGTTCTTTTACATGAATAGCATCGTTTACACGGATAAAATCCTTTTAGTTGGAAATAGTTCACTTCATTCTTCTTGGGTGGATCAATAATATTTTTTGCAATCAAATTCCTTAATATTGGAGCTCTTCTATATGTAAAATTGGGAAGGGGTGGTAAAAATTCAGCTAAAACTTTATCTGCTAAAAGAATTTTCCAATGTCTTCTAATAATCGTTTCTATTTTTTTGTGTTGGACATTAAAATTCAAAATGAGCGCCAAGTTGGAGTAGGCCGGCTCATGTTTTTTTATTTTTTCCTTCAGCAGTAAATCTCGATTCATTGCTCCAACTTCATCGATTTTTTTCTCGATAAACGAATTCTCATATCCTTTTTCTAAAAAACGTTTTTTTAAAATTATAGCTTGTTCTTGATAGTCTAATACTTCCGTACAGTTACGTCTAATCCTTGTTAGTTGGCCCTTAGGGATATTGATTAGCCAAGGTTCATGATGGCAGCTGTTTGTGGGCAGATAGCTATTTCTATCAACAGGCTTGAAGAACGTTTTTGTTTTTAAGTATTCGCCTTCTCTCCAAATTTCTAGGTCTAGGAAAGTAATGGATCTTTCACTTAAACTCCAAGATAGCACAATATTCTTATCATTCTGCGCTAAAGTTTCTGTGAAATTTAGTAACGACTCTTTACTACCGGCCCATATAATTATAATGTCATCAATAAATCGTTGGTACATAAGTAATTGTCGTGGTCTGTTTTTGTAAATACTGTCCTCTTCCCATTTGGCCATGTATAAATTTGCCACACTGGGCGCAAATTTCGCGCCTATAGCTACACCTTGTAGCTGTTTATAATAATCGGAATTGAACCAGAAATAATTATGTTCTAGGCCATACCTGAGGCACTTCAATATATATCTCCTTTGTTTGGATTTCAAACTGCTTCCAGTTCACAAAGCCCATTTTGTGGCTGTAACGGCTTCTTCATGGTTGATGATAGTGTATAAACTGGCTACATCAGCTGTAGCCAGTATCAGTTCATCTGAATCAATCTTTATTTCATTAAATTTCTCCAGTAAGTCTTTTGTGTCTTTAAGGTAGGCCTTAGTATTTTGCACTGTTGGCTGTAAAAACCAGTCTATATACTCTCCTAATCTTGCACTGATCGAATTGATGCTGTTCACTATAGGTCTACCTGGTGGGTTTACGCTATCTTTGTGAATCTTTGGAAGAGTATATAGAACTGGTATTATACATGTGTCTGGGATCAAATACTTAGCTTCTTTTTTATTTAGTAGATCTTTCCTCTTTCCTTCCGATATTAATAATTCCAATTCTTCCTTATAAGCATTAGTTGGATTTGACCGTAGTTTCAGATAAGTTGAAGAATCTGATAGTTGCTTTAAAATCTCATTATTGTATGCTTCTTTTGTTTGAATTACTATTGATCCACCCTTGTCTGCGGGTCTAAAAACTATATTCTTCCTGTCTTCTAGCTGTTTTATTCCATCTCTTATGTCCGCAGTATCCCAAGATTTTTTTATTTTCAAATTTTGTATGTCTTGAGTGACTAGTTTTTTAAAAACCTCGCTATGGTCTGTGTTAATCCCAGATGGATTGAATAAGGATTTATTCTTTAAATCCGTGTGTACGATGCTGGTGCTATTATATGTGAGTGTTGAGGAAACAGCTGGCTTTGATAACATATATTTTTTAATGTTCATTTTATGAGTAAATTTGCATACATCAATGTATGTATCAAACTTATTGAGGTTCTTTTTGGGGGCAAATTTCAGACCTTTGTCCAGGACTATTTTTTCTTGAAGAGTCAGGTCTACCCCACTCAAATTGAAGATGCCATCTCCTAATACTCTCTTTTTCGCTTGTTTTCTCTTGCCTGCTCTGCATCCTCTTTTTTGTCTCCACTTTTTCTGTTTCCTCTCTCTGGGGCTGGTGTCCGTCTTCTCTCGTTGTCCCCCTCTGTTTTTCTTGGTGCTCTCTGCGGATGATCGTCTAAAAAACGACGTTCTCTACTCTCTGATTTTCCCTTTTTCTCTGAATGTTGGGTGACCTCTCATGATTTTCTTCTCTCCTCAGTGCGTCATATCTATTGTATGTCGAGATTTCATATCTTTTTTCCTGATATTGACGTGTTTCTGGTGTTCGTTGCCTCCTTGGGGTTCTCCTACTGTCTTGGTGATTTCTCCTTGGGCTCCTTCTTGGGCTTCTTCTAGGACTTCTCCTTGGACTTTTTTCTTTATTAGTGAAGTCTCTCCTCGGACTCCTTCTCCTTTCATACTCTCTCCCTGGGTTCCTTTTCCTCTCATCATATTGGTGGTTTTTTATCGTATTTATAGATTTTAATTATGTTTTAATTGTGATCTTATTTATGAGAATTGCCTTCCCACGGAGGGATATTCTCACACTCTCCTTCGGAGAGCAATACAGGACTTAGCACACTGTCTCTGTTTTAACCCCTCCACTTTTACTATTTTAATTTCATATATTTTATGAATTAGTTTTTGATTATACAGTTTATTCCCACCCCTAGATTGGAGGGCAGCGGTGGTACCGTTATTTTTAGCCTGTTTTTAATGATACACTCAGAGGAAGTACATTAGCTAGACCTATTAGACACTCCGAAAGACCGGAAGCTACTGTGAAGGGTTAAAGCATTGGCCGCGTCCTATGTGGTTTCCTTGGTTACCATTCCTGATATAATCCGGTGACGATCTAATGACGGCTTCCCCCTTTGAGAAAGCTACGGGTGTTCGTAGCGCAACGAGTCAGGGACAACCCGTATTGACGTCACTTCCGGTCTTCGGCCGAGACCGGAAGCTTCGGATCTCACCGCATCGGCGGTTGTATTGGAGATTGTCTGCACTTTTTGATCTTCTTCGATCACTAGACACAGGGATTAGGAGATACGTGCGTGGACCGACCTTATACCACTCAACCCAAAACAGCTGGAGGATAATTAACATATGTCGGAAGACTGAGAGGAGCTTTGGATAATTATACTTAACTGTAGGTGAGTAGTCTAAAAGGCTACCTATAGCGCTTGCTCTAAAAATCATATAATAGACAGTGCATAAATATTCCCAATAAATATATATAAATAAGCAACCCTGGCTTGGTGAGGGGAGAGGAGACGGAGGGGGACCCCATCACCCTACCCACATAGAAGCAAGAGAGAAAGACCGCTCTTTAGCCCAGGGGGCTATACAAGCCTGAATAGGTCCTGGTGCTATAAGGCACACAGGACCCACAACATCTGGTGAGTGATTAAATTCTACCACTATCACTTGGATTGTTATACTCAGCACCTGCACTTTATTTGAGAAGTAAATTGCACTGAAGAATCACCGTTTACACAGAATTGTTTTGCACATTTTCTCCTATGGAACTTTTATTTGGCGATTGTTTTCACTGAAGTTTTTTTGTTTATTGGACTATTTTTCACATATTCAATTGTATATATTTGTGTTTATAATTATATGTACTCAGAGCAAGCGCTATAGGTAGCCTATCCTTTAGACTACTCAATTTTATCCATTTTTACTATAGTAGCTGCTAAAACAGATCTTTTTTACACAAATTCACTAAATTTTATATATATATTTATTGGAATATTTTATACACTGTTTATTATATGTTTTTTAGAGCAAGCGCTATAGGTAGCCTATATAAATTTTAGACTACTCATTTACAATTATACCTAACGCTCTTTTTGAGTGTTGTGGAGGTGAGCGGCCACTGCACTCAGTGTAGGATTGCGAGCTCACCGGGACACACTCACTGTGCTGTGTTTGAAAGTGTAACTTCACCTGTAGATTGCACTGGAAGATATCACTATATTTTGGAGCACCTTGCACCTTAATCACTGCATCGGACTGATATTTGCTTAAGAGTTATTTGTGGACAATTTATGCACTTTTAGTTTGGCACTGTTGCACCTCTTGAGTCCGTTTTGTGACACTTCATAATTGTTTACATCAATAGTACCACCTTATGCTGTTATTTGCACATTTATATATTGTTTATTGTTGTTCATCACCTGTACGAGTAGATACGATTCACTATTATTTAGTTATTTGTCTTTTATTACAAAGTCACCTCTGATTGTATAGGAGCACTTTAATTTGGATTCAGCTCATTATTCACCGTTGGATGACCATTTGAGAACATTGGTTTTGACTTTTACCTATCACTTTGATTTTCCTTATTTTCACATTTCTTCGTTTATCATCCATTTATACACTTATTTATTTTTTTATTATCTGATCATTGTGATCTACAGCTTTCTAAGCCCATTGAGGATTGGATATTAAAGGTAGATAGAGTGGTCCTCCTCATTTAGAGTTTAGCGCTGATTTTTTGCACCTTTTAGAATATTTCATATGAACCTTCTGTTTTTCCACATAACATAAATTCAGATTCATATGTTCATTTTTCTTTCTGTATGAATCGATTTAGTAGGGATAATATCGGGCAGTACAGATAGCTCTTATGATAAACAAGGACCTGTAATGTTACATACTGAGCAGATAGATTGCATACACTCGTACCATATTCAGAACCAAGAATGTCTTGGCACTGGTCCCACAAACACATGCATGCACCATCAGAATGTTTGTTCTATTTTTGAACATTGGTGGAGAGATGGAGTTTAGATGGAGGTGTCTTTCACTTACTTACAGGGGAGGGCTGGCAGCCTTAGGCCTGGGGGGCAAGTCCAGTCAAGTGGCCCATTGAACCACCGAATCAGCTCACCATCCATCTGCACCACGTTGCCCACAGAGAGAGAGAGCGAGAGAGCACTTCACACTACCTGCACTGAAAGAGAGACTGCTTTACAGAGAGAGACACCGGTTCACGCTGTCTGCACAGAGAGAGAGAGAGACTGATCCACATTGCTCGCACAGAGAGAGAGAGAGAGACCGATCCACATTGCTCGCACAGAGAGAGAGACTGCTCCACAGTGTGAACCGGTCTCTCTCTGCGCAGGCAATCTGGAGCAGTCTCTCCCTCTGTGCGGCAATGTTGAACGGTCTCTCTCGCTCTGTGCGGGCAATGTTGAGCAGTCTCTCTCTCTGTGCCGGCAGTGTGAAGCGGTCTCACTCTATGCGGGCAGTGTGAAGCGGTCTCACTCTGTGCGGGCAGTGTGAAGCGGTCTCACTCTGTGCGGGCAGTGTGAAGCGGTCACTCTCTGTGCGGGCAGTGTGAAGCGGTCTCACTCTGTGCGGGCAGTGTAAAGCGGTCTCACTCTGTGCGGGCAGCAGGCCCGGACTGGGACAAAAAATAGGCCCGGGCATTTTGGACTGAGCAGCCCTCGAGGGGGGGGGGGGGCAGTGTGAAGCTGTCTCACTCTGTGCGGGCAGTGTGAAGCAGTCTCACTCTGTGCGGGCAGTGTGAAGCGGTCACTCTCTGTGCGGGCAGTGTGAAGCGGTCTCACTCTGTGCGGGCAGTGTGAAGCGGTCTCACTCTGTGCGGGCAGTGTGAAGCGGTCTCACTCTGTGTGGGCAGTGTGAAGCGGTCTCACTCTGTGCGGGCAGCAGGCCCGGACTGGGACAAAAAATAGGCCCGGGCATTTTGGACTGAGCAGCCCGCGAGGGGGGCGGGCAGTGTGAAGCTGTCTCACTCTGTGCGGGCAGTGTGAAGCAGTCTCACTCTGTGCGGGCAGTGTGAAGCGGTCACTCTCTGTGCGGGCAGTGTGAAGCGGTCACTCTCTGTGCGGGCAGTGTGAAGCGGTCTCTCTCTGTGCGGGCAGTGTGAAGCGGTCTCACTCTGTGCGGGCAGTGTGAAGCGGTCACTCTCTGTGCGGGCAGCAGGCCCGGACTGGGACATAAAATACGCCCGGGCATTTTGGACTGAGCAGCCCGCGAGGGGGGGGGGGCGGGGCGGGGCGTGGCGTTCGTCGGGATGCTTGATGACAGGATTTAATGTTCCAGGATGTGTGCATTTGATTACAGTACCTTTTTTAGTTTAATCTGACAGACTGGGTCCAATTTAGATCAGAGCTGCCATATGATGCTGTTTTTTTGTCTTACTTTAAATCCTGTTTTGATGGTTGAGTCCTAAAAATAGTATGAGGCAGCACAAGATGAGGGTTACCATAATCAAGGGGTAGACAACCTGTTTGGGCACAGTGTGCCGAAAAATGTTTTCAAAGAAATTGGGAGTGCCAGATACATAAAAAACAACTGTCAACTTCATATAAAGTAACTGCTGTAAACCGCTTGAAATCAAGTGAGCTTTGCACCTTCACAAATCAGATCAGCCCCAATTCCTGCACCTTCACACCTCAGATCACCCCAATTCCTGCACCTTCACACATCAGATCAGCCCCAATTCCTGCACCTTCCCACCTCAGATCACCCCAATTCCTGCACCTTCCCACCTCAGATCACCCCAATTCCTGCACCTTCCCACCTCAGATCAGCTCAATTCCTGCACTTTCCCACCTCAGATCAGCTCAATTCCTGCACTATCACACCTCAGATCACCCCAATTCTTGCACTATCACACCTCAGATCACCTGGCAGGCTGGCACTGGCAGCAAATATTTTATTCAAATCAGGATTTCGTCTGCAAATAGGCTGGCATCAGAGTCAGATAATTACCAAAATCAATGTCATCATGACACATGATCAAAAAATTAGGAAAAATAAGGCAGTGGCATCAGATCAGACAATTAACAAAAAACAATCTCATCAGACACATGACATGACCAATTTAAATCAGGATTTCTTCTGCAAATAGGCTGGCACTGGCAGCAACAATTTTATTCAAATCAGGATTTCTTCTGCAAATAGGCTGACCTGGCACTGGCAGGCATTGTACTAGACTAGTACTATGCCTGGCTGCCAGTGCCAGGCCAGCCTATTTGCAAAAGAAATCCTGATTTGAATTAAATTGTTGCTGCCAGTGCCAGCCTATTTGCAGAAGAAATCCTGATTTCTTTGAATAAAATTGTTGCTGCCAGTGCCAGCCCAGCCTATCTGCAAAAGAAATCCCTAAGTAGAAGTCACTCCTCTCTCCAGTCCTCCACTTACCTGGGGTGTGCTGTGCGGTGTGGCTGCAGAGTGTTCCCGCTGGTCATAGTACAGGAGATGGTCCGAGACTGCAAACATGATACAAGAGATGGTCAGAGACTACGGACCTGATACAAGAGATGGTCAGAGACTACAAACATGATACAGAAGATAGTCAGAGACTGAGGACATGATACAGGAGATGGTCAGAGACTGAGGACATGATACAGGAGATGGTCAGAGACTGAGGACATGATACAGGAGATGGTCAGAGACTGAGGACATGATACAGGAGATGGTCAGAGACTGAGGACATGATACAGGAGATGGTCAGAGATTGAGGACATGATACAGGAGATGGTCAGAGACTGAGGACATGATACAGGAGATGGTCAGAGACTGCGGACATGATACAGGAGATGGTCAGAGACTGAGGACATGATACAGGAGAAGGTCAGAGACTGCAGACATGATATAAGTGATGGTCAAAGACTGCAGACATGATACAGGAGATGGTCAGAGACTGAGGACATGATACAGGAGAAGGTCAGAGACTGCAGACATGATACAAGAGATGGTCAGAGATTGCAGACATGATACAAGAGATGGTCAGAGACTGCAGACATGATACAAGAGATGGTAAGAGACTGCAGACATGATACAAGAGATGGTCAGAGACTGCAGACATGATACAGGAGATGGTCAGAGACTGCAGACATGATACAGGAGATGGTCAGAGACTGCAGACATGATACAGGAGAGACTGCAGATGTGATACAAGAGAAGGGCAGAGACTGCAGACATGATAGAAGATAGAAGGACACTAGGGGGGGCGGAGAGCACAGGGAAAGCAGATAGCACTGGAGGAGCTGAAGGGCAGGGGGGGGGGGACTGGAGAGAATTAAGGGGGGGTTTGGAAAGCATTGCAGGGGGGTTGGAAGGCGCAGGGTGTGGATAGCACTGGGGGGGGGGCGGGCAGGGAAAACCAGGGGGATGGAGAGCATGGGGGGGGAGTGGAGAGCACTGGGGGGGGACTGGAAATCACTTAGGGGGGAGCCAGGGAGCACAGGGGGGTGGAGAGCACTGGGGGAGCCAGAGAGCATAGGGGGAGATGAAAAGCACTGTGGGGACTTGAAGAGCACGGGGGGGGCTAAGGAGCACAGGGGGGGGGGCTAAATAGCACTGGGGGGTTAAGAACACTGGGGGAGGGTTAAGAGCACTGGGGAGGGGGGCTAAAGGCAAAAGGGGTTCCAACTTGCTACTAGCCAGGTGTACCTAATAAAGGGGCTGGTGAGTGTATATGCATGCATGTGCAAACAGACCAAGTAGCACCCCTCAATTCACCCCTTGATCTCACACACCTCGGAGTGACACCAGATGGAACAAAAGGTAGGAATACCCCATGACACCCAGGGGTGGATCCCAGACGGTGCCAGGCCAAATGCAGAGGAGGTCTACAGACAGATGTATGCAGCTAAATGGCTGTGTGAAGGAGGCCTATGGCGTCATTTAGATGTGTGGTTGAGCACATCACTTATAGATATGAATGAGACTGCCAGCACGGGGAACACCTGTACATCCCTGTGTGGATACAAATGGCTCTCTAAGTGGCATGGATTAAGAACGTCGCCTTACATCCCGTGATGTATCCCTGCAATGATGCAGGCTTACACTAGAAACTATCTCACATGTTTTTAGCCAATGGGGACCTGTCACAAATGCTTTGTGAACATGTGCAATGCGGCGTACTTGTTCAGCAAAACTGGGGTGAGATTTTGTCAAATCACCTCAAGCCAATCGCCCCTGAAGAGCGATCTGAACGCGGAGGAGTGGTGGATTTACACACAGGTCTGAACCTGGCCACACATGGTCACATTTTGATCTGTCCAATATAAAGAATGTCCCAACATTATAGTATGAGGTCCTGTCTATCCATCCAATTGCAGTGACAGGCAGACTGAGATTGTAGGCTGCGGGCAGCAATGTGTATAATGGATATGACATGGTACATGACTGGTCGGCCAGATGTGCTGATGACAGATGGGAGAGGTCGGTGCTCTCACACACACTATGTAGGTCATGTCCAGGGCTCAGGTGATCGCATACAGTCAGCGCTCCAGAATGACAGGCAGATGGCTCATCCAGGAGCGGGGCCCGCTGGGAATTGTAGTTCGAATCCCTGCATGGCTCATAGAGTGGCGCTGTGTGCAGACTACATTTCCCAGCACGCAGTACAGCCCGGCCAGCCCAGGATGAATGGCAGTAGTGTGATCAGTGCGCCCTCCTCCCCCGGCCGTGCATAGCACTCAGTCCCGGTGACCGGCGGTGAGAACGCCGGAGCTCCGCACATGACCGCACATAGCCGGGGCCCTCCCCCCACCCGGGTGACACATCGTCATCGAGCAGGACACCGGCGCGGCGGGAAGAAACACACTTACATACTTCACAGGCAGGAACATACTTCTTTTGACTTAAGTTCCGGCTCCGCAGCCAATCAGCTTTCTGCTCAGGGGGGTGTGACTCACACCCCCCCCCCCGAGCAGAAGGCTGATTGGCAGCGGAGCCGGTGTAGCTGGCAAGTACACCGGCCGCGGCCACTGCAGTGAGGGAAATGGACGTCTGACTTCTACTGTGAGGAGTCGGACTGAGTGAGAGCCGATGCCGCGGCCCACCGGGAATATGCCCGGTATGCCCGATGGTCAGTCCGGCCCTGAGCTCTGCATAGAAACAAATCAGCTTCCAGGTTTTATTGTCAAATCTTAATTGAACAAGCTGAAGTAAGAAGCTGACTGAATACCATGCACAGCTACATTAGATTCTGAATGAAAAAAACAGCATGACTGCTCTCAATATACTATATTGATTTATGTACGCTCACTTCATTCATTATATGGCTGTGAAATTCAAGACGTAGCTGGGTGTGGTAAGATGTCCGCTGGTGCCTTATGGCTGCAGGTGTTTTGTCAGATTAGAAAACCTGCGCATGCCTAGTAAGGATTCAGCTTCACTTCTGTTAGCTAATCTGACGGGTCGCCTATTCTGACAGAACACCGGTTATCGGCTTTTCTTGCCCCACACTGACAGAGTGTGAGGAGAGGAGAGCCGATTAGCGGCATCTCCTCACAGGGGAGACTTGTACAGATAATCAGTGCCCTGATTATCAGTGCAGCCCCAACAATGCCCAGCAGTGATGCCAGTCTGTGCCCATCAGTGATGCCAATCTGTGCCCATCAGTGATGCAAGTCAGTGCTGCCTTTCAATGCCTGCTCATCCATGCTGCCCATCTGTGCCACCCATTATTGCCCAAAAGTGCCACCTATCAGTGCCCATCAGTGCAGCCTCATCAGTGCACATCAGTGAAGGAGAAAAATTACTTATTAACAAAATGTTCTGAAATTTTCCCACCGGAGATTAAATACCACCAAAAGAAAGCTCTATTTGTGTGAAAAAAATGATAAAAAGATTGTAAGCTCTAATGAGCAGTGCCCTCTGACTCCTACTGTATTAAAATGTATTGTATTTGTACTGTCTACCCTCAAATTGTAATGCGCTGTGTAAACTGTCAGCGCTATATAAATCCTATATAATAATATTAAAAATAATAAAAATTTCATTTCGATACAGTGTTGCATGACCGCGCAATTGTCATTCAAAGTGTGACAGTGCTAAAAGCTGAAATTTGGCCTGGGCAGGAAAGGGTAAAAGTGCCCAGTATTAAATTATTGGTTAACTTCCTAAAAATGTTGCCAAAAAATGACATCACCTTGAGGTGTCTGCTTTCACAAAAGAGCCATTATGGGGGTTTCCATACTATTCTGGCATCTATATTTTGACAGGATGGGAAAACAAATTCCAAAACTTTTGGGCTTTTTTTTCTTTTCTACATTAAAAAAATGGTTATTAAAGAATACCAGAAGAAAGCTCTAATTGTCAGACATACTATCACAGTGCTGAAAACTGAAAAAATGGTAATAAAGGAGTACTACAGGCTTGTTCTTAAGGGGGTAAGGAATAAAAAGCTTGAAATTTTCATTATCTGGAGCTCAACTTTAACCTCAGTGTAGCACAAGGCTGATCAATCAGTCAAGGGTTTGGAGATTGAAGTGTATATCAGTACAAAAACAGCCAAAAATCCAGTGAGCTCCTAACCTCATATTTGGGCTGACCACGCCATGCTTCTGCTGTGCTACAATCCCAAACAGCGTTGTCAGCTGGACTACAGAACTCCACCTATTCCCCAGCCCTCTCTGTCCCTCAATATGTAAACTGATTTCTTCCCCAGCAATACAATACTGATCTATTGACTCTCAAGTCAACACAGCCTGCCTGCCCACACACAGTGTGTAGGAAATAGGCTCTCGGTAGATGTAATTCTGGAGTTGTTCCCACATCAGTAGGAACTGAGCTTTCAGCAGCTGCTCTTGAAGAATTTTAGAAGCATTGTAATAATGCAATAAAAACGTTTTCCTGCTAAAGGAACAAAGAGAAGAAGAAAATATTGCTGTGACATGATTTACAGGGGAAGAGGGAGGTTTGGGGTTATATTGGTAATGCCTCGACATACACTGTAACTCGGGGGGGGGGGGGGGGGGTGCAGAAACCCTTCAATCATGATCTACCCTTTGATCGTAGGCATGTAACAAGTATATCACTACAGACCATCCATTGCTATCTACAATGCAGGGGGAGGGGAAGAGGGGTAGACAGGGCAGTCCCAGACTGTCTCTAGGATGTCTCTTCACAAAGTTCTGCTGGCCACATGATCAACTACTGCCACCGCAGTGCATCTAACCACAGTGACTGCCGGCAAGTGGAGGAAAAATCCAGACCTGATAGTATGACATTACCAGTAACAACCAGTAAATAAGGCTACAGCTGTGACTGGGAAGACTGGATTTTGGACGTGTGTAGCACTGGAGTGGCAAGCGGGATGAGCATGTTGAAGTATGAGCAGTTAATGCTGTTAGGTATGCTTTAATTGTTATTTATCAGTCAGCTATTTGGCTTTTTGGCTATTGCTGCTGTGATTGCTTTCATTTTCTAAATTCCTAGCCTAAGTAAGCTGATTTATTGCCTATACTGGGGATCGGCAACCAGCAGATCGCACTGCCTTAACCTATTTCAGGACCACCTGGCACTGAGGATAACATCATACACAGTATACACCACAGCCTACAATTAGCAGCTGCCATAGATTTTCAAGCAATTTATAAACATCCAAACACCCATGTTAGGGCTCACATAGAAAGGCATTTTTTTCCTGCGTTTGACATGTGATTGGAACGGATGTCAAACGCAGGTCAGCAAAATGTTACTGACTTTGAGTAGTAGACATGGCAGGTGAGAAGCTATGATGAAGCATGCCTGGCCTCAGGCAAAAGCAGAATAAATGGAGCCTTTTCTTGTCAAATGTCACTTCTGCCTTCAAACACGTGTTTGTGTTGGACTAGATGATGCAGCATTTGATAAGAACATCCATTGACATGAGTCAGATGGACTATGCACAGTATGAAATGATTCCAGAGGGAACTTACCTGTCTGGGGGGCCACTAGTGACACCTGATATACCAGGAGAGGGGCTTCACTCCGTACGTAAGTCCCCCAATCTTCTGATGGAACAGCAGTGCTGAAGAGTGAAAAAAAAGGAAAAAACAGGTAAAACGTATTTATAAAGTGTATGTAAACCCTAAAAATATCGGTTGATCCTGCCGGAGTCAATAAAGCTCCTAATATCCAATGCAATGTGCCTCTGCTGACTGTTATCAGTTACACTATTTCCAGCTCTCTTTGTGGACTACAAATCAACCCCCACCTCCTTTATGTAACGGGGAAGAGGAGAGAGGGTGGTTTTCTATAATCATATCCTAGGGTGGCAATGCTGTTTCTCCAGAGATACAATATGATGAGCGTTGTCTAAAAAGTGTCACTGGCAAAATCACAGGTAAAAATAAAGCCTGAGAAAAGAAAACGAATGCAGCCATTACATTGAAGAACTGGTATGATGCAATATATTAACATTGATGCTCAGATCTGCCAAAGCTCAACCTGCTCTGGCAGATCTATGATAGTGCTGAAGTATGCCTGCCCCTTTCCCACCATCTTTGAGTTCCTATTGGTGAATAGGGTTGCCTATCATATTGATGAACCAATAGGAGTGTGGGGGAGTAAGCTTCAACACTGCTCAGAAATGTGAGATCTTCACCTGTCAGAAGGACCTGGTGCCATCCAGGAAGGTTTGAAAGGCTTTGGTAGGTATGTGCACCTCTATGTACCTGTTCTTCATGACAACGATCACTTGCTACCCGTTTGCCCCCCTTTAACTGCTTACCTAACGGGTCATTTTCAAATTTCTCACACACGTTAAAAATCACCTTTTTTTGTTAGAAAATTCCTTTGAACCTCCATACATCGATTTTCTGAAAGCAGAATCCCCTATCTTCCCCCCAATCATCCTTCATGCACTTCCCCCTTACTCTCCTAACATCTCCAACCACCCCATCCCCCATCATTTCCCTTTCTTGCATTTCCCCCTTACTCTCTGAGTCCTATCGAATCTTCTTCCATTTTGACTAATATTATAGGGAGTTTGGAATGTCCCCAATACACTCCAGGCCCCACCTAGGCAACCACAAGAGCCTTGGATCAGGTTGCCACCCTGCCATCCTTTATCCAGAGGTGGCATGCTCTACCATCAGCAGTCCCAGATGGGTTCGATCTGTCAAACCCTAACATGACTTAGCTGTGTGCCCATCGTTTTCTACACCCAAATATACCTGCTGGTAGGAGCCAACTACATGCAGCACAGCATCAATTATAAATCTATTAAAGATCCTGAACTCTTACAGGGATCCCCACCTTTCCTCTGTTCATGTGTTTATAAGTTCATGTGTCTTTATGTATTCCTTACAGACAACTGTTCATCTACAGTGCCTTGAAAAAGTATTCATATCCCTTGAAATTGTCCACATTTTGTCATGTTACAACCAAAAACATAAATGATTTTATTGGGATTTCATGTGATAGACCAACACAAAGTGTCACATAATTGTGAAATGGAAGGAAAATGATTTTCAATTTTTAAAAAAATAAATATCTGAAAAGTGTGGCGTGCATTTGTATTCAAACCCCTTTAATCGGATACCCCTAACTAAAATCTAGTGGAACCAATTGCCTTCAGATGTCAGAGTCCACCTGTGTGTCATTTTGATCTCATTATAAATACAGCTGTTCTGTGAAGCCCTCAGAGGTTTGTTAAAGGACCTTAGTGAGCAAACAGCATTATGAAGGCCAAGGAACACACCAGACAGGTCAGAGATAAAGTTGTGGAGAAGTTTAAAGCAGGGTTAGGTTATAAAAAAATATCCAACGCTTTGAACCTCTCACGGAGTATTGTTCAGTCCATCATCTGCAAATGCAAAGAGTATGGCACAACTACAAACCTACCAAAACATGGCCGTCCACCTAAACTGACAGGATGGGCAAGGAGAGCATTAATCAGAGAAGCAGCCAAGAGGCCCATGGGAACTCTGGAGGAGCTGTAGAGATCCACAGCTCAGGTGGGAGAATCTGTCCACAAATCTGGCCTTAATGGAAGAGTGGCAAGAAGAAAGCCATTGTTGAAAGAAAGCCATAAGAAGTTCCCATTGCTGTTTGCGAGAAGCCATGTGGGGGACACAGCAAACATGTGGAAGAAGGTGCTTATGTCAGATGAGACCAAAAATTTACTTTTTGTCCAAAAAGGAAAATGCTATGTGTGGCAAAAAAGGAACACTGCACATCACCCTGAACACACCATCCCCACCGTGGAACATGGTGGTGGCAGCATCGTCATTGTACTATATGGTGGGCGGGAAGTGGTTAAAGTGACACTGATATAGTGTCTTCACCGTTTTTCTTACATTGTGTTGTTGTCTTTGTAAGAGGATTCCCATATACAGTATCTCACTAAAAGTGAGTACACCCCTCACATTTATGTAAACATTTTATTATATCTTTTCATGTGACAACACTGAAGAAATGACACTTTGCTACAATGTAAAGTAGTGAGTGCACAGCTTGTATAACAGTGTAAATTTGATGTCCCCTCAAAATAACTCAACTAGTGGTGCACCGAAATTTTTGGCCGAAAATGGGCTTATTCCATTTCGGCTGAAAATGGGTTAAAGATGCCGATATTAAAGATGGCCGCCGCAGGCGCAGCGCAGGTTTCAAAAGACCCGACTCTGGCTGGCGGCCCGCCTCCCGGTGATGTCACTACTACTACGATGTGCATGAATGAACTAACACACCGGGCGGGCGAGCGGCCCCTAATAGCTGTAACTAAGTGAGCGCTTCACTTCCCTATCAGGCGGGTATCTCCTCTGACAGGGAAATGAAGCGCTCACATAGTTATTGCTATTAGCGGCCGCTCGCCCGCCCGCCTGGTGTGTTAGTTCATTCATGCACATCGTAGTAGTAGTGACATCACATGGAGGCGGGCCGCTGGCCAGAGGCGGGTCTTTTGAAAGGAAGGACACAGGGGGAGCTGAGTGAAAGTAAGGAGATTGCATTCTTGGGATGGGGAGGGGCGCTGAGGCAGGGGGGGGAGAAGCGCTGAGGCAGGAGGGGGACGCTGAGGCAAGAGGGGGACGCTGAGGCGGGGGGGAGGGACGCTGAGGCGAGCTTACCAATGGTATTAGTATTATGCAGCATGAGGGGGTTAATGTATTGCCACTGCTGGTCACTGATGCATTAGTGACCGACCAGTGGCAGTTAATTAACCCCTTTGTGCTGCATTAGTGCAACCAGTATCAGTGTTAATTAACACTGGTTGCACTGATACTGGTTGCACTAATGCAGCACAAAGGGGTTAATTAACTGCCACTGGTCGGTCACGAATGCATCAGTGACCAGCAGTGGCAATACATTAACCCCCTCATGCTGCATAATACAAATACCATTGGTAATTAAATTAACCACTTGCCAACCCGTCACAGTACATATACTGTGACAGGGTGGCAGCTACATGTGTACATCGCTGCCTGTTTTTGGTGTATGCCCCTGTTCTATCTATTTTAAAATTATTTGGGGTAAATAGTCATTTTCGGGTTTCAATTTTCGGCCAAGGGCATCCTGCATTTTCGGTTTCGGCCCAGAATGTTCATTTCGGTGCATCCCTAAACTCAACACACAGCCATTAATGTCTAAACCTACATTAAAATGTCCAAATTGGGCCCAGAGTGTCAATATTTTTTGTGACCACCGTTATTTTACGGTACTGCCCTAACCCTCTTGGGCATGGAGTTCACCAGAGCGTCACAGGTTGCTCCTGGAGTCCTCTTCCACTCCTCCATGATGACATCACAGAGCTGGTGGATGTTAGAGACCTTGCGTTCCTCCACCTTCCATTTGAGGATGCCCCACAGATGCTCAATAGGGTTTAAGTCTGGGGACATGCTTGGTCAGTCCATCACCTTTACCCTCAGCTTATTTAGCAAGGGATTGGTCATCTCGGAGGTGTGTTTGGGGTCCTTATCATGTTGGAATACTGCCCTGCGGCCCAGTCTCTGAAGGGAGGCGATCATGCTCTGCTTCAGTATGTCACAGTACATAGTGGCATTCACGATTCCCTCAATGAACTGAAGCTCCCCAGCGCCGGCAGCACTCATGCAGCCCCAGACCATGACACTCCCACCACCATGCTTGACTGTAGGAAAGACACACTTGTCTTTGTACTCCTCAACTGGTTGCCGCTACACACGCTTGACACCATCTGAATCAAATATGTTTATCTTGGTCTCATCAGACCACAGGACATGGTTCCAGTAATCCATAGTAATCTTAGTCTGCTTGTCTTCAGCAAACTGTTTGCAGGCTTTCTTCTGCATCATTTTTGGAAGAGGCTTCCTTCTGGGACAACAGCCATGCAGACCAATTTAATGCAGTGTGCGGCGTACTGTCTGAGCACTGACAGGCTGATCCCCCTACCCTTTAACCTCTGCAGCAAAGCTGGCAGAACTCACACCTATTTCCCAAAGACAACCTCTGGATTTGACGCTGAGCATGTGCACACAACTTCTTTGGTGGACTATGGTGAGGTCTGTTCTGAGTGAAACCTGTCCTGTTAAATCGCTGTATGGTCCTGGCCACCGTGCTGCAGCTCAGTTTCAGGGTCTTGGCAATCTTCTTATAGCCTAGGCCATCTTTATGTAGATCCCTAGAGAGTTCTTTGCCATGAGGTGCCATGTTGAGAGTGATAACACCAAATTGAACACACCTTCTCCCCATTCACACCTGAAACCTTGTAACACTAACGAGTCACATGACACCGGGGAGGGAAAATGGCTAATTGGGCCCAATTTGGACATTTTCACTTAGGGGTGTACTCATTTTGTTGCCAGCAGTTTAGACATTAATGGCTGTGTGTTGAGTTATTTTGAGGGGACAGCAAATTTACACTGTTATACAAGCTGTACACTCACTACTTTACATTGTAGCAAAGTGTCATTTCTTCAGTGTTGTCACATGAAAAGATAGAATAAAATATTTACAAAAATGTGCGGGGTGTACTCACTTTTGTGACATACTGAAGCACTGGGATTGTTATTTTTCTGCTCCTCAGGGTAGCGCTGTACCATTACAGTTTATTTAATATGGCTTCCTATGAGACACATTCCCATCTAAGCTTTTTTCAGCCGCTGCATTTGTAAAATACAAAACAGTGCTTTTTTAAATCAATAGATGCCAATAGAGAAGCTGGTGAAAAGCATGTAGTGCGTCTTGCTGCGATTTGCATTTTTAATCTGCTCAATGACAAATTGGCCAAAAAAAACTTACAAAAATTCTAATCGCAGTAAAATCAGGTGTGCAAAAACGTAAAACAAAAAGCACTGCAGAAACGGATCAAAAGCAAACTGCATAGGTGGGAACTGAGCCACTCCTATGCGTTTTTTGGTGCTTTTTGCAAAAACTCACTACAGTTCATTTAACATGTTTTCCTATGGGACACGTTCACATCTATGCTATTTTCAGCCGCTTTGTTTTTGGAAAGTGTCAGGGACTTTTTTAAATGCGAAACGGTGCTTTTTTGGTTCAATAGACTTCAATAATGAGGCTGCAGAAAAGCATGTAGAGCATTTTTTTCACATGCGATTTTACCTCGATTTGCATTTTTTAATCTGCCCAAGAAAAAACGCAAAACGCAAATCACGGTAGAAATTGCATGTGCAAAAACGCAAAACACACCACAAAAAGCACTGCAGAAATAGATCAAAAACAAACAGCACAGAAGTAAACAGTTGCTTGCCTTCGAACACTAAGGGGTTAAATAGCTGTGTAGCGTCATAGTGGGAGCTTGCAGCAGAGGCCATAAAAGGGGGCGGATCCTATGTGACCAGTAAAGGGGGCGGGGCCTAGGAGGCCAGTAAAGAGGGTGGAGCCTATGTGACCAGTAAAGGGGCGGAGCCAATAAAGCCAGTAAAGGGGGCGGAGCCTTTGGTTCTATAAAAAGAGGCGGCAACAGGGCTCAGTGTGGGAGTTAGGAGTTGGATTTGAGGAGTAAACATCTTTGTTTCTTCTCTGTGATTATTCGTGTTGTCCATAGTGTGATTTAGAGATTTACTAGATTTTTGCGATCTGGTAATTTTCTCTATAATTACAGGATATCGAATTTAGCTTGCCAGGAATATTAACATCTTTTTCCAGGCAAAATGGTGAAATTAGATCGCACCGCCTACCTGCGTGTAGGAGAAAGCGGCAAATATCAATGCCGCAATACCAAAAAACATCAAGAGGTATATTGCCAGGAATCTTTACATCTCCTTCCAGGCAAAATGGTGAAATTAGATCACACCACCTACCAGCGTGTAGGAGAAAGCGGCCCATATCAACGCCGCAATACCAAAAAACATCAAGAAAAACAATGCCAGGCTCAGCCTTCTAAGAAGTAAGTATCTGATACTTTGGATCAATAACCAGTAGGGGGATCAATACAAACTGACAGCATAGAAAACAGAATTTATTTATAAGTGATCAGCTAATCATTAGATTTTGTATCTCTCAGTAATGTGAAATACAGATCATACTATTGTCCATTTCACAGTCTGTAATAACCGACCCGACGAGTCTGCTGTCTGTAGCAAAAAATAGACCAACTGTCAAATAGACCAACTGTCAAATAGACCAACTGCCTAGCTAACGGACACAATCTGATCAATGAGTTGGCTTTAATAATTGTGCAGACTAATAATGACAGATGTATAGTTTCCCTAGATTTTAGGACCTGCCTCACCTGGGGCTTTTATATACTTTAGGCACATTTTACATTCTAATCATAGGAGTGCGCAGCCTATTGCATTAGCGTGTGCACTCCAAAGCCCAAACACACATGCGTGTATATATATATATATATATATAATAATGATTGCAGAGTATTTTTTGTTTCATTGGTCTTATTTTTTGTGCAACCCAATTTGTTGCTAAATAGGAAATTATGAGCACAAATCAGGGATTTGCTTTTGGCCCAGACGGCTCAGCAGGAAAAATAGATGAACTGGGGCTTTTTTTTTCACAGTTGATCTATATTTACAAAGACCTTGACAATTGTCCATAATCACCTGTTTAGTGAATAAACCCCATTGGTGACAATCTAAAGAAGTGGTCTTTTCCTTGCCTTTATCCGGCCCTCGGAATACTTCTCCCAATGATAGAACACTATTCTGCCAACTGACAATGGGAAACCATTTCTCCCACTGGCACCAACAATGGGGCGCTATTCCTCCCCCTAATACCAAACATGGCGATGTTTACTCTCACTGATGCCAGGAAATATTCCAATCCCACTGGACACAGTCTGGCCCCACTAATGTCTGAAGGATGATAAACTGGCTCTTTCTTTAGAAAGTTTGGAGACCCCTGATCTACAGACTAGGCAGGTAACAAAGGTCAGATGTTGCAGTGATAATACCGGCACTGTATCTGCATGAATTTGAATACAGCTTGGAAGGGAAAATGAGGGGTAAAGGATCTGGGATTCATACCCCATCATCATTTTCTTACCACTCTTTGCAGAAGTCCCGTGATACTGGCTTTCCAACCAATCAGGGAGCTTGGCGTATGGTCACATGAGCTCCCGCCAGCTGTCCTGAAATGTTTTAAAGCCAATACCACTCATTGACGGTCAAAAAGGAGATCTTTCCCTGACAGCATACTATGTCCCTACCTGCAGATTTAGAGTAAAAGAGAAGTGCTGCCTTCCACACTTGACTTCTAAGCAGAGTTGCTCAGTGGGAGATCGTTCCCATCTCCCCGCTGCCCCACAAAGCAATAATGCTAATGCAGACAGGATGTGCCCAGGGCGCACTCCTATGATTTTCATACAGGTCTATGGTAGATCTAATGCACCCGTTAATGAATTCTGAATGATCCCAGAAGCATCTCAAACTGATATCAATCTGATACCACTGAAACAAGCCCAGAGCCCTTCAACACAGGTCCTTACTTTGTCTCTGGCTGATTCACAGGGGTGGGAATCATCATTGTTACTAAAAGACCATATTAACTTTTTTTTTTCCTTTCAAACATGGGACCAATCTCCTGATCAGGGTATCATGTTGGGGGAGGATTTTAGGATTAGGGATGTGATCCTCCTATTGAATGTGATCCATATTTTGATTTGTATCTCTTGAAACTGAATAAATATTATTGAAAGACAATAATACATGACTTAAAGCTTTGAATAGTCCATGCTAACAAATATCTTCTTTCTTTTCAGTATCAGAAATGAGCCTGCCAAGGCCGCTAAGCCTGCCAAGGCCACTAAGCCGGCCAAGGCTGCTAAGCCGGCCACTGAACCGAAGACACCGACCATGGCCGCTAAGCCGGCCACTGCACCGAAGACACCGACCATGGCCGCTAAGCCGGCCACTGCACCGAAGACACTGACCAGGGCCGCTAAGCCGGCCACTGCACCGAAGACACTGACCAGGGCCGCTAAGCCGGCCACTGCACCGAAGCCACCGACCAGCCAGCCACAACATCAGCTGACTACAGAGTTGGTTTCCAGCTTTTCCAAAGCTACGGGAATTTACCCAAGATGGGCCGAACAGTACGTTTTTCTAACATTTTTTGGGGTTCTTTCATATTTACAGTGGAAAGCATAGTCAAAGAATTAAAAAGTCCTCAAACCCAGATAAACTTGTGACTGGGTCACTAAATTAAATGAGGCTTCGTTCATAAAGCTTTATCACCAGGATGAGTATACGTCTTTTCAAAATTGACGTTATTTCAGATAAGGCCAATGAGGTTTGAACATTACAGTCATATGGCTGAAAAAAAAAAGAGTTCAGATGTTAAAGCTTTGTGAAATGTCAATAAAAATGTAAATATAAAGGCAAGCCATTGCCAGAAGCGACATGTTAAAAAGCAGTATATAAAAGATTTACAACCTTCATAAAGAAAATGAAAAATCTACGCAGTTCCTTATCACTGAATGAAGGCTTCCTGTCAGCTCTATCCCACAATGTATAGCCATAAGGCAATTATAGAAAATAAGGACAATTGGATCTTAATTAGAACAAATATATTTAAAATATTGATGTTTCTGAAGCCAGCCTGAATTATGCAGGAAACATCACATGAAGACAATGTTTTCATTAACATTTACCTTAAAAAAAGACAATGTCTCCAAAGTTCAGAGGGGTCCTATAGTCTACTCTTGGCCTGCAGTGTCCTGATTTTTTCTCTGGATTCCCCCATCATACACATCAATATGGCCACCATTTTGGAGTTTGGCCTCAGCTCTACAACATATTCTGTCCCGTGTCTTTTAGCCTTACTAGAGCAGAATTGAGAAGATGTAGCCTGGTTGAAGAATTTGGTCTGATCACTTTAGGGAAATTCCATCACTAGAATCTCTGTTGTAGGATGGACTTCTCTTAAGAGCTGAATCCACCCAGAACTGCATTTCTCTTTTGATCCCTTGTGGTTTAGATGGAACCTTTTATGAAATGTAAATTCTTTGTGGATTTAACAGTGCTTCTGGCAATGAATGGGAGGAATTTCACATTCCATTACATATA
Organism: Pelophylax lessonae; assembly: GCF_965119305.1. Classification (NCBI taxonomy): domain Eukaryota; kingdom Metazoa; phylum Chordata; class Amphibia; order Anura; family Ranidae; genus Pelophylax; species Pelophylax lessonae. Next base: position 379,474,178 of record NC_138768.1, read on the forward strand.
TTCGGAATGTGTTGGGTTTTCGAAACAATATAAATGACTTTCTTTACTTATCCTATTGTTATATTCTCTGTGCCTTTTCTTACCAATATTTTTTTTTCCAGGTGTCTCAGACAAAACAATGGTGACTACAATCAAGCCTTGGTCATCTTCCAGAAGTTGAAGGCTGAAGGGAAAATCCCCAGCCATTTCTTTTTCATGGACTCTAACCATGACGAACTCCGAGACAAGTTCATTGAAGTCACCGGAATGTTTGAAGAATACGCAGACAAGTAAGTTTCTTTTAAATCCATTGGAACTCTCAGTTTCTGGGGAATGGTTTTCACACACATTTTTGTTTTCCATTCTTTAACACCTAGGACTGACAAGTTCTTATATGAGACTGTCAGTCCCATTTAGCTTTAACAATATGAACATGTGGAAACCCAGCAAATGGTTTTACCTGTAATACTTATTTAACCACTTGCCTACCGGGCACTTTCACCCCCTTCCTGCCCAGACCGATTTTCAGCTTTCAGTGCTCTCACGCTTTGAATGACAATTGCGCGGTCATGCTACACTGTACCCATATGAAATTTATTATTTTTTTCACACATATAGAGCTTTGTTTTGGTGGTATTTAATCACCTCTGGGTTTTTTACTTCTTACAAAAAAAAAAAAGAAAAAAGACAGAAAATTTTGAAAATTTTTTTTTGAAAATAAATAATTTTTTCTCCTTCACAGATGTGCGCTGATGAGGCGGCACTGATGGGCACTGATAGGCTGCACTGATGGGCACTGATAAGGTGGCACTTATGGGCACTGATGAGGTGGCACTGATGAGGAGGTACTAATATGCCGCACTGATGAGCACTGATAGGTGGCACTGATAGGCGGCACTGATTAGCACTGATAGGTGGCACTGATGGGCACTGATAAGGTGGCACTGATGAGGAGGTACTAATATGCCGCACTGATGATCACTGATAGGTGGCACTGATGAGCACTGAGAGGTGGCACTGATGGGCACTGAGAAGTGGCACTGATGGGCACTGAGAGGCGGCACTGACGGGATGCACTGATGGGCACTGATGGACACTGACGGGTGGCACTGATGGACACTGACGGGTGGCACTGATGAGCACTGATGTGCAGCACGATCAGTGCCCACACTCAGTGCCCATAGTGCTGCCAGTCAGTGCCCAGCCATCAGTGCCTAGATGAGTATTCACTGATGGGCACTGACTGGCAGCACTATGGGCACTGACTGTGGGCACTGATGGCGGGCACTGTGAGCAATGATGGTGGGCAGTTATGGCTTTTTATTTCACTCTTGTGTAATCAGGGCACTGGTGATCAGTGCCCTGATTACATTTCCCTGTGTCCCCTATAAGAGTCATGTCATTGACTCTTTACCAAGATCGGGATCACACCGTGTCCCAGCAACACGGCGCGGTCACGATTGCCGCTCCACTCGCCCCCGGAGGCGTGCGAGAGAGGCTGTTCTGGTGCGCCGTCATATGACGGCGTCCCAGGATAATAGCTACACCGCTCCGTCGTCATTTGATGGTGGGCGGGTAGTAAGTGGTTAAATGGGTCCATATGTCATTTATTTTTTACTTTCATCAAAATCAAATATTCTCTATTATGTCTTCTACAACCCGTCCTAACCTCCATATTTCTTTACAGGTGTCTTCGGGAGAACAACTGGGACTGGATAAAGTCTTTGAATGATTTCAACTCCCTGAATTTAGAAGGCCAAATTCCACCACAATTCTTTTACAGGCATGAGGGACAGAACATCTTCCCAACAAACAAAAACTTGGCGGTCTTTGAATTTGCCAGCATGAGCAACATGCGCCCTCAGTGGGCGGAAAAGTAAGTCTGGGTTTCTATTTCTATTCTATTGTTTTTTATGTTATTAAAGCTGGGCATATACTAGAAGATTGTCATCAGGAGCCAGCTGAAGTTAGCGTTAGCTCCATGTGTGGCCCCCCTCCACCCTCCTGCCTGACATTCTTTGTTTGAAAATGTTTGGATCAAAAACGACTGAATGCAGCTGCTGTCTGGGTGTTCTGAAGGCCATCACCAGCAGCAGTCAGAATCCACTAAGAGCAGCAGAATGGATGGAAGAAACTATTCAATTTTATTATTATTCCACAGAATTACTCTAGTGATCCCCAAGTTTGTATTTTTTATTGAGAGACTTTTGTTCACTTCAGATGGATTCTGCATTCACAAACAAGTCAGTAGGAATGCAAAAACGTATGAAGCAGGACAAAAGCAGGTCAGAAGGAGTCCAAATGCAGGTCATATACACCTGTGAATTAATTCTGAATCCTTTCAGAAATCTCTTCAACTAATATAAAACTGATGTCATAGGGCACAAGCCCAAAATCTGTCTACACAAGCACTTTGACAACAGTTTTCCTTTTCTATCGGCCTAGTATTTCTTGGTGGTACAAAACCTTTATTCTACTTGTCCATAGTGGAATGTTCACCTGCTCAGAGCAGAGTGTAGTCCTTTACTGCTCTTCTGTATGAAGTCTTGGCTGTTTACAATATCATCGCCCCTTACCAATGAGATAATCCATTCGCTGGATCTCTGACAAAATGGAGATGACCCAGGAAGTCAGAGGGAAATTCTGTGCTTACCATTGTTCCCACTACATATACATGCTGCTTAGCAAATAAATGCAGAGTTTTGTGTATTAACCTTATATATATATATATATATATATATATATATATATATATATATATATATATATATATATATATATATTTTTTTTTTTTTTTTAAGTCCTGTCATTCTATTGTCTTTTACTAATCTCACTGACACTTTTGTTTTTCAGGTGCCTTTCTGATATGAAGTGGAGTTGGGAGGACGCTGAGGCCATCTTTAAAAAGATGAAGGTAAGTAAGACTATCAGTATATAACTAAGGGGGGCATTTATAAAGTACAGCCATGGGGTTGTGAGAAATAAAAACTGGGGGACAGCCTGGGTATTTGACCGGTCGAACACAAATGACCAGCTCTCCTCCAATCATAGAGCAGCTCAATGAGCTATCAAAGAGCACAAACTGTGACCCCCACATTGAAAGTTATCTACAAAATGTGGAGTACGGTGTGCATAGCCCTATGGAGTATAATGGAGAGCAGATAGCGACATCTGCCCTCTGGTATAAATAGCCGCCTAAATTTACTTCTTTCCACAATAGCTTCTTCCTCAGTTTTTTAATTCGTATTTCATTTTGATGTTTTGCAGATGGAAAACCAGATTCCGGAGGACTTCTTCTACAACACCAATGGCTATTATGACATGGACGGCCCAAATGCAGCTGAAGCCTTTATTAAAAAGTTCTCAATGGGATCTGGACTTACGGAGGATTGGGCCAGAAAGTAAGTTTCCATTATTACTTCTCTTTCTATTTTGTTTCTTTTCTATGGGGTTCAGAATCACATCAGCTGTAAATGGATGGAGCTGCCTGATCTGAACATCCTATAAATTCTATTGCCAGATTTAGTTGTCTGTTCATTATGTTAATACGGTTTACTTCTTTATCTTTCAGATTCTTGGAGAATGCTCAGTGGAATTACATTCAGGCACGACGTGACTTCTTATATATGAAGGTAAGAATATTCAACTAGAACTAGATTTGATTTTCCACAATACTTTATCACCCAGTAAGCCCTGGACTGTTGCAATTTCATATGAGTTCCAGAACTCATAGAATCGCATGACAAGTGAAATTACACGACTTTCTATGTTGGCCGTTCACATATATGCAGTCCAAATGCAATGCTATTTTAAAAAGCGTCCTGTGTGTGTGGTGCGATTTTCATCTCTATAGAGTCTAATGGAAATTGCATGGAAAACGCATAGGTGTTCACTGACTAAGCAATTCCAGTGCCCTTTCTAGCAGGCTATAATGTCTTTATGAGCTCATTTTCAGAGAGAGAGAGATAAAGAGAGAATAGTAACTGTATCCAAATCGCATTGTAATTTCTCGTAAAGTCACATTGGAAATTATCCTTGATATCACACTAAACATTGCACCGCATAAGTGTGAATCTAGGCTAAGAGTTTGTTCACACAAGCAGTGTTGCCCAACACAGTTTAAATGCAGGCACAAGGAAAATAGTCTTGTTTCCTATTGTTTCAGATTACCCTAATACCCTCCATTGGTTTGTACTGAAAAAAAAGGACATAGTAAAAGAATACATTACAAAAAAAGAGAAAGGGTAATAAAATGCAAAAAATGCATTATAGTGCAACTTAACCACTTAACGAGCAGCCACGTAGACCTACGTCAGCTGACTTTAGGTGGTTCTAGCTAGAGGCATCACCCCGGTACCATTTTTTAGAGCCGGCGGTCGGCTTCCAGCGGTGACAACCGATGCGGCCAGGACAGGAGCCGCTTGATCATTACCCCAGTGAGCGGGAGGGGACACCCCCCCCTCCCGCGGCTCTGCTCAGGTCTCCCGTCCCACCGGGAGACCCATGCAACTGCCGGCTGGATGGAGTCCCAGTCAAAACCGAATGCGGCTTCGATCGGGTCTCCGATGACGTAACCCAAAAGGCGGCGATCATGATGTCACATCCGGGTTACTCGGCTGCTAAAGGCGCAGGATTTAAAAAGGGAATGTATTCAAAAATGCAGTTTTTGGCGTTTTGAATACATGGAAGTGCAGTGGAGGGGTCTGGGGTCTTTTAGACCCCGATCTCTCCATAAAGAGTACCTGTCACTGCCTATTGCTGTCACAAGGGATGTTTACATTGCTTGTGACAGCAATAAAAGTGATCAGATTTAAATTTTTTTTTTAAAACCTGTGCTAAAATTTAAAAAAAAAATAAAATAAATAGGAAAAAAATATATATATTTTTAGCCGCCCCCGTCGCCGTGAGCATATACGGAAGTCGCCTTGCAAATGAAATTGCTGTTTAAACCACACATGTGAGGTATCGCCATGATCACCAGAGTGAGAGCAATAATTTAGAAAGAAGAGCTACACTCTAACTCTAAACTGGTAACTGTAAAAAATTTTCAAAGCGTCGCCTATGGAGATTTTTATTGACTGTAGTTTGTCGCCATTCCGCGGGTGTGCGCAATTTTTGAACCATAACATGTTGGGTATCTATTTACTCGGCGTAACATCATCTTTCGCAATATATAAAAAGAAATGGGCTAACTTTACTATTTAGTTTTTTCAAATGCAGTGAAATGTAATTTTTTGGAATTTTTACCCAAAAAAAAAGGCATTTGAAAGAACGCCGCGCAAATACAGCGTGACAAAAAATATTGCAATGACCGCCTTTTTATTCTCCAGAGTCTTTGCTAAAAAATATATATATATTATATATATATATATATATATATATATATATATATATATATATATAATGTTTGGAGGTTCTAAGTAGTTTTCTAGCAAAAAAATAATGATTTTAACTTGTGAACAAAATGTGTCAAAAATGGGCTTGGGGTTAAAGTGGTTACAAACACATGCCAGCATGCACGGCAACCATAACTTACACACTTTCTTTTTTATATTTTTCAGGCACAAAAAGACATTCCAGCAGATGCCTTCATTCCTTAGTTCCATAGGAGCATTCAAGATTTTGACCCTGTTCTACAGAGACTTTTAATGGAAACAGCCAAGAGTATTACCCTGTTCTGCAGAGACTTTTCATGGAAACAGCCAAGAGTGTTACCCTGTTCTGCAGAGACTTTTAATGGAAACAGCCAAGAGTGTTACCCTGTTCTGCAGAGACTTTTAATGGAAACAGCCAAGAGTGTTACCCTGTTCTGCAGAGACTTTTCATGGAAACAGCCAAGAGTGTTACCCTGTTCTGCAGAGACTTTTAATGGAAACAGCCAAGCGTGTTACCCTGTTCTACAGAGACTTTTAAAAGAAACAGCCAAGAGTGTTATCCTGTTCTACAGAGACTTTGGATAGAAACCAGCAAAGCATATTGGACATTGTTCTAAGAAGAAACCACCAAGCTCAGCAATCCAAATATATAAACCAACATATCTGGGCAAAATTCTGCGTTATGCAAGCGATAACACATTCTATTAATGTAACACGGCTGATTGTGGATCCAGGGACTAGCCAAGCTAGTGATTTCTTCTGATCTTCCTCTTTATTTCTGTTCTTTTTATGATTTTATACTATGCCAGAAACCCACAAAAAATACACACAGTTACATAGTCAGTATGGTTGAAAAAAGACACCAGTCCATCTGGTTCAACCTGTGGTGTGTGAGTGTGCCTGTGTTCATGTCAGTAGTACATGGTATATGCCTGTATATTGTAACTTCCTAGCATGTGGTTAAATCTAACATTTATGGAAGACTGCCCTAGCCAGACTTTGCCTATTCCATGCCTGCTGCCCAGTTAGACAATGTTGATTCCCTGCCTGCTACCCAGCTGGATTCCGGTACGCCTGCTGATGGGTCTGACACTTCCAAGTTTCCATTACGGTCACATACCTTACATGGGTTGCCTGTCTAGCCTAAGATTCTTCCAATATTTGCATTATTCAAGTCCCTTTTGGAGCGTATTTCTCCTGTTTTTTCAAAGCCTGGTGGTCCAGACATTTCAACTGTAACCAGTAGCTGTATTTGCCACAACAACCCCGATAATAGCGCTATTCTGAGTAGTAGTCGAGTACCAAATGTGCTTTGTCATGACCCAGATGAAATTGCTGTGCATTTGCCGTAACAGCCTAGAAATTAGCAATCTTTTGGGGGGTGGTTGAGTACCATATGTACCTTGCCACATTCCAGATGCTCTTGCTGCAGCTTCAAGTGGACTTGGGGACCTTTGCTGGGTAACCAGAGCCTTGGAAAGACCTAGGTGGCAGTTGAAATGCCGAACAATTTTTTGGGGACCAGGCAAGCTACTTGGTTATAACAAGACACCCTGATGTCAGGGCACCGATACTGTCAAATGACTCCAGTGCTAAGTGTTTAGATAACCCATGGTATCCGAGCTTTGGGGTACCTACTGTGTTGAGGGACTGAAATTTTGCAATTTTGTATCGCTTAGAAAATCCAGATGACAGGACACCCAACCAGTTGCCAGACCCCAGCAGTTGAGCATCTAGCCTCATAACTGATTCTGAAGGCAGGGCATCTTACTGGTTACCAGACTTCAGAAGAAGGGAATCTGGTACATCTTTAGAGTATGGAAGATTATCTCTTTCAACTTATTTGGCAAGTGGATATCTCATATGGACTTGTTTAACAAAGTCTGGTTGGAGCATCAGGAGGCCACTCTTTAGAGGTGGGAACTGTCAGGCAGAGCTGCCATCGGGGGGGGGGGGGGGGATGGGGGGAGGTGACCAATACACAAATGAGGGGCCTGGGGCGTCTCCAGGGGCCCAACTGCCGAGCAGGGCCAGGAGGAGCCTGGTTGCCCTGTCTTTCTCTATACATTCATTCACAAAAGAGTCAACAGCTGCTGTTCTGTTGTTTTTCTTATATCTGGCTCTTTACTGTCACCTCTGGCTGTTTCCTGCATGTGCATTCATCATGTGAGTGCTGCTTGTATGTGTTATGGATTGTGATTGGCTGTAGCTCTTCTCTGAGTCCCAGGGACATGTGTCAACTTTGTAAAAACGAGCTGGGACTAGGAAGACCTAATTTATATGTATGATCTGTGTGTATAAGTGAGGGGATGGGTTGTTTCTGTACTGGGGGGGGGGCTAGATTGTTGTATGTGTGGTGTGTGTGTGGTGTGCTGTGTTGTGTGCTGTGTGTGTGCGCTGTGTGTGTGCTGTGTGTGTGTGTGTGTGTGCTGTGTGTGTGTGTGTGCTGTGTGTGTGTGTGTGTGCTGTGTGTGTGTATATTTAGATAGATAGATTAGTATAGTGTATGGACTGGCCAGAGAGGGATTCCTTTGACGCAGCTGGCCAGCTTAAAGATGTATTGCAATGCATGTGAACCAAAAAAAAAAGTTTGCAAGAAATGTATAAAAATGTTTTTGTTGGTAGAAACCACCAAACTTGTGTATTCTGTTCTACAGAGAATGTATGTTATCTAATAAAAAATCAGTTTGACCATGTGAGGGACTGCCTGATTATTTTACTTGTCAAACACCCATGACCAGCTCTCCTCCAATAACAGGGATACCCTGTGAACTACCATGCAACTTTCCACATGTAGCCACACGCCGAGTGTTGACCTGTGGATGTCCGAGCTGGACAAGGCTATATGCGAATAGCTGAGGCCGTTGTCAGCCTTTCATTACTTTAAAGAGGCTGACCGCCCGCTGCTGTTCATATTATTAGGTTATTAACCCTTTCCCAGCCAGTGTCATTAGTACAGTGACAGTGCATATCTTTTTAGCACTGATCACCGTAATAATGTCACTGGTCCCCAAAAGGTGTCAAAAGTATCAGAAAGTGTTCAAATTGTCTGCCACAATATCGCAGTGCCGCAATAAGTCGCTGAGCGCCGCGATTACCAGTAAATAAATAAAAATATCCCATTTTGTAGACACTATAACTTGCGCAAAGCAATCAATATACACTTATTGGGATTTTTTTTTACCAAGGATATGTAGCTCAATACATTGGCATGAATTAGTGAAGAATTTTGATTTTTTTACATTTATTTATTTATTGGATGTTTTACAGCAGAAAATAAAAAAAATATGTTTTTTTTTCAAAATTTTCGGTTTTATAGAGGAAAAAAAAACCGCAGGGGTGACCAAATATCTCTGTGATCTGTGGGTGTCTGGGACAATGCAGAGGCTCCCACAGACTATTCCTTTAGCTCCAGGTCTGTATAAAAGGTAAAAACCTTTGGTTATGGGACTGCAGGAAATAATCAATAGACTACGAGTGCAGCAATGTCACCACACTTGTACTCCATTGTAATCTACAAGCACCTCTGCCATGGTGGCATATGTAACTTTTACACAGATTCACAGAGTCTTGTAGTCCTAACACAGATCTGAGTGAATGGATGATATGACTTAGGACAGAGGGGGGCAGATAGAGGATAGGGGGCTGGAGAATGGCACCATGATTCATGTTACACTACAGGTATCGGTGTAACATTCAGAAAGGTGGATTAGCCTGTAAGAGAAGCTACAGGTGATATTATCTGAAGTTCCTAACCAGACACATATACAGAGCTCTACATTTTAAAGGCCAGTGTGGAGCAGCAGATGGGTTTGGAGCAGCTCCTCCACACTGGGCCTAAGGGAGTTACTTAGGCCAGCCAAACATGGATCAATATTCAGCTGCTTCAGCAGGGACCGGCTGATATTCGCTCCGTGTATGGACACTGTGCTCTATCTACTAATCCACTTCTGTACATCCGCCCTGTCAGATTTCCCCCACTCGATCAGCTCTGCAGGCTATAGCCTACAACACTGATTAGGGTACTATGATGATGGGGAAGTCTCCCTGTCATAAGAATACAATAGTTCGGAAGGCAGCAAATAGATCAAGTGTGTGGAAGGGGGAATCAAGGCTGTTTTATTTGCCATTAAACCCATGGTTGAATGGAAAAACTGACTTATCTATGGGCTGCCTTACACAGACACCATCCTTATGGCCACTTAAAACATGAGGGGAATCTCGTTACCATTTTTCTGAAAAACATAAAACCCTTAAAGATGAACTAAAGCCTTACATTCAGTCTTGCACAGTTTAAAGCCCCGTACACACGCGTCGAAAATTGGCAGGGAATTTTCGGCCAACGTCCGATCTGCCGATTTTCGGCTTGTTAGTATGATGCTTCCGACAACCAACTCCGACTTTTCGGCCGAAAAAAATCTGGTGTGCAGACTATAAAATTTTTGTTGGCCGTCAACTTAACGGCCGATTTTCGTGCAGTCAGTACAGATTTAGACAGGGAAAAATCTGATGAGCAAGTCTGGGCATGCTCAGTGAAGAAAGAACACAAAGAAAACAAACCAACACATGACATCACTTCTGAAGTAGAATTTTGTTGGCCGAGAAAATTCGTGTGCAGTCTAGGCACATTCCAACCAACAAAACACCACTCTGGACAAAAGACGGACGATCGGTCGGCCGATAATCGTTGCGTGTGTATGGGGCTTTACAAAATCCTCTCCTATACTTAAAGGATAAGTCCACCCTAACACTAAAATCCCTGCATCTATAGACCTCCACTATCTAACACTAACCTATCTAGCCCTGTGTCAGGTAAATTGAATAAACCATGTTTTGTGTGAACCTAAAATATATCTAGAGTTATGCTTTAAGCTTACTTGTAATTAATGAAATGTGCTTATCTGAGGTGTGGATTACGTGTATGCAAGCATGGTTGCTTTGAAACATAAGCTACTTATATGTGAGAATAAATGAGAGTTTAATATTGGGAGAGATACGTGATTAAAGTTCTGTAAACTAGCACTGTGTGTGAGAAATAGAAGTTTTTGTTAGAAAGCCTTTGTATGCTTAAACAAATCGTTTCTGACAGAGAAGTCTGGCTGTTCCTCTTTAGATTCCCTTCCCCCCCCCCCCCCCTTGTCACGGGAGGGGGGAAGTAAGAGATACAGACAGACTACGGGAGAGTTTTGAATATAATCAATGAGTAATATACTGTAATATGTGATGTAAAAACTTTGTAACGTTAAGGAAGTTTATTTAAATATATTTGCAGATATAAAATCCTAGTTGAAATACTTGGGTTTTTATTTTGTAACCTTAAGATTAATTGAAAACAAATAGAAAATAACTGAGCAGCCATTAATATTATAATTATTTTAAAAATCTTTAATTTTCCATTCCAGCCCACTGGGCGTGGGAAGGAAGACAGCTCCACCCACTGATAAAAACTGTGTGTTCTTTCCACATGGCAGGTATTTGAATAAAATAGCTGAATAAGACAAGTTCTGTATAACATGTTAAGAGTAACAGTATATGAACACACTATAAATGTTATTGTGAATGTATTTTAACCATGGTGAATTATTGACAACTTTTGATGGACATCCTTTAATGAAAATCCACGTGGTGATAATCAAACTACCTAACTATTATGAGCTCATTTATTATGGGAAAGGTAATTTCTAGCCTACTTAGAACTGTTGGTTTCTATTAGAGATAATTTTGATTATTGCAATGGTTGCAAATTTTAAAGCAAGTCCTTCAAAATAGGGTACTATATAATATATATATATAATAGAGATATATATATTGTAATATCTACCACTGAGCAATCTTTTAACCACGTTTGATACATTTGATTAAATTTTCTTGATGAAAAATTATGAAAATTATGAAATTAGATAGGTTCCCACATATGGGTTTCTTCAATTCTCTTTGATTGCCTGGGTTTAGGTCAGGTATGCGGAAGTATGGTGACACATATATGTATAGGTAATATGTACACAGAAGCTGGGGTAAATATAGATAAAATCCAATTATTTTACAGAGTGTATTTAGAGTGTGGGAGGAGACCGTATTATACAGAGGAAATGCACACATTAAGTAGTTTGAAGTTGGGCCTATGGTTGGACATTGTTTGGTTTAGATACAAAATTATGTAGAAGTCCAGTTGGGAGATGGGTGGTTGTGTTTTTGTGCCAATGTTTTACCCTGAATGGGAAAGCTGAGTTTTTTATTTTAGGGAAAAGGAAAGTAGGTATCTACACAGTATCAGATATATTACAGATCCCCCATTTTTTCATTTAAGGTAAACTGGGTGGGGAATAGAACCGATGAAAAGTATTAAATATTTCTTTATTTAGATCAGATTTGAAATGACACACGGCTAAAGGTGGGTTTTCTGAACAATTGAATTATGGACATTGAGTACACAGGTGTTAATAAATGAGATGGACATAGAACAAATCAGTGTAGCATTGACTAGACTGTGTAAATCTGCTACTGACTATACATGCTGAACATATATACATAACACCGATTTTTTAAATCCCTGATTATTATGAGATAATACTGAAACACATAGACAAGAGGTTGCAATTTTGCGGGAATTGGCCCAGATTCTGGACCAATCTTGCCTAAGCAGTTTGTTCTGGCATGCGGCTCTATTTGAGCCATGGGGTAAACCATGTCTCAACAGGAGGGATGGTATCTCTAGTTAGTGGAGAAGACATTTACTGTGTTTGGATTTTCAAATTACTAAAAAAAAACTTTTTTTGTACACAGTGTGCGCTTGGATACATGTTACACAGTGTAAGAAAGCTTTAGGCCTGACAGTAAGCAGAAACACGGATCCTGACTTTACAGAAACAGCAGAGAATCCCCAAAAATCACTAGAGTAGAGAAAAAAACTTTGTGAGTGAGTGTTGTGAATGGGGGCACATCTCTTCCTCTAAATAAAGGGAGTCACGTCCTGGAAGGAGAGACCACCTCCCACCTACAAGAGGTGAAAGTAACACTGTGAACTCAACACATAGGAATAGGTAGATAGGAGGTGACCATGATTTCTCTGCTGTCTCGGGGGTACCTCAAAACTCCCCAGGGAAAGTTTCTGATTATTGCTTGTACCTTATTCGATGTGGGTCTTGCCACCTATTGGCTCTGGGAGACTTTGAAAGTGGGAGATAGTGTGCTAGATCTCTCTAAGAGGAGGATGAGGAGATTGTCGGCAGGAGAGATGAAGGGGTAGGGTGTACAAGAAACACCAGTGTTGATTACGGAAGCTTCAAATCAGACCATAGTGTTTACTCTAGCGAAGAGCCAGGTGTTTGACCCAACAAAAGTTTATTATGACCTTGAGGCCTGTAATATATATATGTGTAGAAAGGATAGGGCATGTGGTTTCTGGGAGGATGTATGGTGGACGACAGACCCCCACAAGTGGGAGACCAGGTTGGCTAGTATTCCTCCAAATGAACTCCAAACAGAAGTTCTGGCGCTAATTCAAGACTGGAAAATCCTGCAATGTCCCTTCACAGAGAATGCACAATAGCATATGGAGGAAGTATCTGTAGCAACACTGTTCGCCCAACCCCAAACACAGGACAGCATGCAGATAAATTTAAAGAAAATGAGGGATGGCGCTCAGATGTGCATAATGTTGATGAATAACCCCAATGTGGACTCAGATGTATAGTCTCATAAGGATTTATTAAATGGATCCAATAGTTAAAACAATGTAATGAATTAATAATGCACAGTCCTACTGCTCCTTGAAGCCTCTGTGTCTCCTCACTGATTGTGTACAGAAACCCTTAGTAGGTTCGTGGGGACCTGATGATAGATGTAGAGGGTCGTGGCAGCCAGATGGAAAGATGGATTAGGTCAAAAGCGGGAGGGCTCGAACGGTCTGGTATGCGGCCGCCTTCCTAGACTGGAGCCTCTGCGTTGAGCTCCCTCGGTGCCTACCGTGAGCACCGGAGGGGCACGCTGATGACGTCACCTTGCAGGACCGGAAGTCCGTAGATGGCCAGCCGAGGAGTCACCCGGAAGCCGAGAAGAGCGGAGGACTGGGTGTGTTCGCTTCTGTGGAGCCTCCAGATTGCCACAACGACATGTTTCGCTACGATTGTAGCTTTGTCAAGTTGTGGCTGAAGGCAATCGGAGGCTCTAAGAAGCCAAGTGATGGGCGGGGTTAGGCTCACTGGCCAATGGAAAAAGACCCCAATAGGCTGAATCAGAGAAAAACACTCAAAATGAATCATAAAATTAAATATAATAATAATAAAGAAAAAAAAATAAAAAAATAATGAATAAAAAATAAAAAATGTATAAACACTTAAATAAAAATTCCCCCTAAGTGATAAAAAATTAATAAAGGAAAAATAAAATTAGAAATTAAATTAGGAATCTGGATTGAAAAATAAACAGAAATGTCTGTTACTAATATGTTGGAGACCCAGAGTGCTTCATGGAGGTATACGAAATATTAAAAATCTATCTGTCACGGAACCATGAACCAGACGTACAACAACAGATAAGTGAAAATAAGAAAGCTTTATTGAAAAACAAGCTATAAAGCAAAAGTCCAAACGGATGGCGAAACCGATGCTGAGTCTTGCGAAGCCAGGGGTCAGGAACCGGCAGGGTAGTCAGACGTAGCCAGGATCAGGAACCAGCAGGGTAGTCAGACGAAGCCAGGATCAGGAACCAGCAGGGTAGTCAGACGAAGCCAGGATCAGGAACCAGCAGGGTAGTCAGACGAAGCCAGGAACAGGAACCAGAAGTAGCAGCAGTCTTAGTAGCATGTGAACACAGGAGGACCAAGCAGGGAACTGAAGCCACAGACCTCCTATATATATGAGCTAGGCATCCAGCTCCTCCCAGTGGGAAGGAGGAGCCGCAGGGTGGGAGGCTACAAGAAACCCAGAAACCAAGATGGCCGCCAGCACATGTCAAACGAAGGAGAACAGCAAGAAGGTAAGACCATGACAGTACCTCCCCCTCAAGGGCCCCTCCTCCGCGGAGTAAAGAACGGTTTCTGAGGGAAGCGTGCGTGGAAGGCTCGGAGCAAGGCAGGAGCATGGACATCTGCGGAGGGAACCCAGGAACGCTCCTCTGGACCATAACCACGCCAATGAACCAAAAACTGCACCCGACCGCGGACCAGGCGTGAGTCCAGGATATTGCTCACCTCATACTCCTCACGATTGCCCACTCGGACCGGACGAGGCCGAGGAACCCAGGAAGTGAAACGATTACACACCAGAGGCTTCAACAGGGAGACATGAAACACGTTGGAGATCCGCATGCCAGGAGGAAGCGCAAGGGCATAGGCTACCGGGTTTACCCTGCGAAGCACTCTGAAGGGACCAACAAAGCGAGGCGCCAGCTTGGGAGTGGGCACTCGAAGGTTGAGGTTGCGGGTGGACAACCATACACGGTCTCCGGCCTGGTAGGAAGGAGCAGGTGCTCGTCTGCGATCAGCCTGGAGTCTCTGGCGCTGCGCAGAGACCTCAAGGGACTTCTGGATCTGTACCCAAGAAGCACGTAGGACGGAAAGGTGATCCTCCACAGCCGGAATATCCTGGGGAGAGAACACCTCCGGTAACACGGCAGGTTGGAACCCATAGTTGGCCATGAAGGGAGACGTCCCAGAGGAAGAGTTCACCGCCGTGTTCCTGGCAAACTCAGCCCAAGGCAGGAGGTCAACCCAATTGTCTTGGTGATCTGAGACATAGCAACGAAGGAATTGCTCCAAGGCCTGATTGGATCGTTCTGCGGCCCCATTGGACTGAGGGTGGTAGGCCGAGGAGAAGGAGAGATGAATCCCCAACTGGGAGCAAAAGGCGCGCCAGAACCTGGACACAAACTGACTCCCCCGATCCGACACAATCTCCTTGGGCAAACCGTGCAACCGGAAGACCTCCCTGGCAAAAATCGTGGCCAACTCCTGTGCAGAGGGTAACCTCTTGAGAGGAACACAGTGACACATTTTGGAAAACCGATCCACAATCATGAGAATGACCGTATGGCCTCGGGATGCAGGGAGGTCCACAATGAAATCCATCCCCAGGTGTGACCATGGGCGCTCCCCGGTGGCTAAGGGTTGCAGAAGGCCCAACGGAAGGTGCCGAGGGGACTTACTCTGGGCACAAACGGAGCATGCCGCTACATATGCGGCGATGTCGGAACGTAGGGAAGGCCACCAGAACAGACGTGAAACAGCCCAGGACAGCTGATTCTTTCCAGGATGCCCCGCGGTCTTGGAGTTATGGTAGGTTCGCAACAACCGAGTGCGCAACTCCTCAGGCACAAAACATCTGCCGTTGGGTCTCCCAGAGGGAGCACCAGATTGAGCCGCCAAAATCTGCTCACCCAGGGGAGAGGTCAGGCTGGTGCGAATGGCAGCCAGGATCTGATTCGGAGGTATGACCGAAGTCGGAATCGACTCCTCCCTGGACAGGTCGGAGTACTGCCGTGATAAGGCATCAGCCCTGATGTTCTTGGAACCGGGTAGGTAGGAGACCACGTAATTAAAACGTGACAAGAACAGAGCCCATCTGGCCTGACGTGGTGTCAATCTCTTGGCCTCAGAGAGGTAGGTCAGATTCTTGTGGTCCGTCAGGATGAGGACCGGAACCACCGAACCCTCGAGCAAGTGCCTCCATTCTTTAAGAGCCTGCACGATGGCCAATAACTCCCTGTCACCAATCTGGTAGTTGCACTCCGCGGAAGACAGTTTCCGGGAGTAAAACCCACAAGGAAGCAGAGGACCCTCTGGTGTTCTACGCTGAGACAGAAGGGCGCCTACTCCCGTCTCAGACGCGTCCACCTCGAGGACAAAGGGCAACCCAGGGTTGGGATGCGACAGAATCGGAGCCGACACAAAGGCGGACTTTAGAGCCTCAAAAGCTCGGATGGCCTCGGGCGGCCAGACCTGGGAATTACTGCCCTTCCTGGTCAGATCCGTGAGAGGCTTGGCTAGCATGGAAAAGTCCCTGATGAACTTCCGATAATAATTGGCGAAGCCCAAAAAGCGCTGCAGGGAGCGAAGACCACTGGGCTGGGGCCACTGTAAGACAGCCGAAACCTTCTCAGGATCCATGGAGAACCCCTCAGCGGAAATGATGTAACCTAAGAAGGTTACCTGGGATCGGTGAAATTCGCATTTCTCAAGCTTACCGAACAGCTTGTTCTCTCGTAACCGTTGCAACACTCGTTTGACATCCAGAATGTGGGTCTCCATGGACTCAGAATATACCAAGATGTCATCCAGGTAGACCACCACACACTGCTGCAACAGGTCACGGAAAACATCGTTGATGAATTCCTGAAAGACTGCGGGCGCATTGCACAGCCCAAAGGGCATAACCAAGGATTCATAATGACCGGTCCTGGTGTTAAACGCGGTCTTCCACTCATCGCCCGCCTTGATCCTTACGAGGTTATATGCCGCCCTCAGGTCGAGTTTGGTAAAGACCGTGGCCCCTTTAAGGCGATCGAACAGCTCGGAAATCAAGGGTATCGGGTAAGCGTTCTTGATCGTGATGCGATTGAGACCCCTGTAATCGATGCAAGGCCTCAACTCACCGCCCTTCTTTTTCACAAAGAAAAATCCAGCCCCTGCCGGGGACGAGGATTTGCGAATGTGTCCACGTGAAAGCGCCTCCCTCACGTACTCCTCCATGGCCTCATTCTCTGCTACCGACAGTGGATAGACTTTGCCACGAGGAGGAACGGCACCAGATTGTAACTCAATGGCACAATCGTATGGGCGGTGCGGAGGTAGGGCAACCGCGCGCACCTTATCGAATACATCCCGGTACTCCTCGTATTCAGGGGGCAACAGAGAGTCCGAGGAAGTACACAGCAACTTGACAGGCCCATGGATGCAACTAGCCCCACACTGCGGTGACCACGAGAGGATCTCGGCCGATCTCCAATCGAAAATCGGATTATGCTTCTGGAGCCAGGGGTACCCCAAGACCACCGAGTAGTGTGGAGACGAAATAACCTGGAAGCAGACCGACTCTCTGTGGACGGCACCAATGGCTAACCCCACTGGAAGGGTCTCATGAGTCACGTGTGGCGGCAGAAGGGGTCTGCCGTCAATCGCCTCAAGAGCCAGAGGAGAACCTCGAGCCTGCAGAGGAATGGAATTGGCGGCAGCGAACACACTATCAATGAACAAACCACCAGCACCAGAGTCCACCAACGCCTGGGTCGTCACCGAGCCCCCGACCCAGGAAAGGACAACAGTGATCAGTGGTTTGTCAACACGGGAAACCGGGGACGAGGAGACTCCACCCAAGATCTGCCCCCGACAGGATCTCAGGTGCTAGCGTTTCCCTGGACGGTTCGGACATGCCAACCGAAAATGCCCACCGAGACCACAGTACATGCATCGGCCCTCGCGTCTCCGGAGTACCCTCTCCCCCTCGGACAGGCGAGCAAACCCCAGCTGCATGGGTTCACCCCCAGACAAGTCATCCCCAGGAGGCGTGGGAGGAGAGGGAGGCACGGGTGGGACAACAAAGGTAGGCGCCAATCTGTTAGGAGGCCTCTGCAGACTCTCCTTAAAGGAAGGTCTCTCCCTGAGTCTGGTGTCAATCAAAATCAGGAAAGAAATAAGAGACTCGAGCTCCACTGGTAGGTCCTTAGCTGCAACCTCATCCTTCAAGGCATCCGAGAGACCATGAGAGAAAGCAGCGACCAGAGCCTCATTATTCCAGCCCACCTCTGCTGCCAGGGTACGAAACTCAATGGCGTATTCAGCTACGGATCGTGAACCCTGTCTGATGGACATAAGGAGCTTCGCAGCAGAGGCAGCACGAGCCGGCACATCGAATACCTTCCGAAGAGAAGCAACAAAACCGGAAAACTCGGCAACCACCGGATTGTTGTTCTCCCATAAAGGGCTGGCCCAGGCCAAGGCCTTGTCCGAGAGCAGCGAGATTAAGAAGCCCACCTTTGATCTCTCAGTAGGAAAGGCATGTGGCAGCAACTCGAAATAAATGCCCACCTGGTTAAGGAAACCTCGGCACTGAGTTGGCTCTCCCCCAAAGCGCTGTGGAAGGGGGGCAGAACCGGACATACCCCGAAACACCGCAGGCGCAACAACAGGTGTCGGGGTAGACTCTGGCGCAACAACCGGAGCGGCAGTAGGAGCGGACCCATCGGCAAGGGGAGCGAAATGAACCGTGCGTTCAAGCAGGGTTTGCAACGCCACGGCGAACTGACCCAACAGGTGATCCTGCTGATCAAGTCTAGCAACCAGCGTGGGTAGTGAGGATGGCCCTGTACCGTCAGAATTCTTGGCCTGTGGTACCGTGCGTTCAAGCAGGGTTTGCAACGCCACGGCGAACCGACCCAACAGGTGATCCTGCTGATCAAGTCTGGCAACCAGCGTGGGTAGCGAGGATGGCCCTGTACCGTCAGAATTCATGGCTTGGTCCTAATGTCACGGAACCATGAACCAGACGTACAACAACAGATAAGTGAAAATAAGAAAGCTTTATTGAAAAACAAGCTATAAAGCAAAAGTCCAAACGGATGGCGAAACCGATGCTGAGTCTTGCGAAGCCAGGGGTCAGGAACCGGCAGGGTAGTCAGACGTAGCCAGGATCAGGAACCAGCAGGGTAGTCAGACGAAGCCAGGATCAGGAACCAGCAGGGTAGTCAGACGAAGCCAGGATCAGGAACCAGCAGGGTAGTCAGACGAAGCCAGGAACAGGAACCAGAAGTAGCAGCAGTCTTAGTAGCATGTGAACACAGGAGGACCAAGCAGGGAACTGAAGCCACAGACCTCCTATATATATGAGCTAGGCATCCAGCTCCTCCCAGTGGGAAGGAGGAGCCGCAGGGTGGGAGGCTACAAGAAACCCAGAAACCAAGATGGCCGCCAGCACATGTCAAACGAAGGAGAACAGCAAGAAGGTAAGACCATGACACTATCGTACATAAATTAGTATATATAAGAGGACTTCGTAAGAACATATATACTGGGCTGTCATACCATGCGTTCATAATAGAATACATACACTGATTTAGAATAAAATGATAAAATAATAAATAAATACATATTAATTGTATAAAAATACCAATATGATATTTATAAAAAATACATTCTCCATAAGCACATGAATCTCTATGTACCTGCAGGCTTGAATTTTAAAAACCATATTATCAGAAAATTAGTTATAAAAAATACATCAGACAAGACAGTTCACCTCTAGCTCTTCGTTGAGACCTTGGGGCGCCAAACAGTTACATTTATAAATCCAGTAAGTTTCCCTTTTACATAAAAGAGAGAAACGTTCATTTTCTGTCAGGGTTCCTTTGGGAATACTTTCTATTGCCATCACTTCAAGTTTCTTGAAGTCCTTGTTATGGTACTTTAAAAAATGGCGTGGGACGCTATGCTTGTCACATCCTTTATGGATGAGTCGGCGATGTTCTCCTATTCTTTTCCACAAAGTCCGCATAGTGCGTCCCACATAGACCAATTTACACGGACATCTTAACACATATATTACGTATTCGGTCGAACACGTAATGAATTGTTTAATGAAAAAAGTATCATCCCTATTATTAATAGAAGTACAGGCTTGTACTATAGACTGACATGTCAGGCAACCGCGTTTCTTACATTGATAGATACCTGTACGGTTATCAAAATAAAACCTAATATCGTTAGGGGCACGGGCCTGAAGTTTTAGTTTACTTGGGGCTAGAATGTTTTTAATTGTGCGTGCCTTTTTGAAAGTAACCTGTGGTACAGAAGGTAAAATAGGGCCCAATCTATTGTCAAGATGAAGGATATTTTATGATTCATTTTGAGTGTTTTTCTCTGATTCAGCCTATTGGGGTCTTTTTCCATTGGCCAGTGAGCCTAACCCCGCCCATCACTTGGCTTCTTATAGCCTCCGATTGCCTTCAGCCACAACTTGACAAAGCTACAATCGTAGCGAAACATGTCGTTGTGGCAATCCGGAGGCTCCACAGAAGCGAACACATCCAGTCCTCCGCTCTTCTCGGCTTCCGGGTGACTCCTCGGCTGGCCATCTACGGACTTCCGGTCCTGCGAGGTGACGTCATCAGCGTGCGCCTCCGGTGCTCACGGTAGGCACCGAGGGAGCTCAACACAGAGGCTCCGGTCTAGGAAGGCGGCCGCATACCAGACCGTTTGAGCCCTCCCGCTTTTGACCTAATCCGTCTTTCCATCTGGCTGCCACGACCCTCTACATCTATCATCAGGTCCCCACGAACCTACTAAGGGTTTCTGTACACAATCAGTGAGGAGACACAGAGGCTTCAAGGAGCGGTAGGACTGTGCATTATTAATTCATTACATTGTATTAACTATTGGATCCATTTAATAAATCCTTATGAGACTATACATCTGAGTCCACATTGGGGTTATTCATCAACATTATGCACATCTGAGCGCCATCCCTCATTTTATTTAAATATAACTATCAAAGAGTCTCCTTGGTAGAGGGAAGTCAAGGAAATATTATCTCCACAATAGAGAACCCAGAGATTAAAGACAGTGGGGTATATAGGCTGGGAATAACCGTGTCAGGGGAGGATCCATGGGCCGAAATCAAACTTCAGGTAAACCCTTCCCGAAATGCCTCTGACAGCGTTACAGGTGGTCCATTCCCTAAGGTTGGAAATGAGCAGGACAGCGAGGTAGTTGGGGTAGCGATACACCCAGAAGATAGATGGACCGAAGAGACTGGCTACTCTGACAAAAATGAATGGCTGGAGTGGATGAAGTTTACTGCTAACAATTCTAACATGACTGATTGTGTTGTATGTTCAAGTGGTAGGCCTCAATTAGCCATGGTCCCTGTACCACACGCTTTTAACATGACAAGTATTTTACTAATAATGCAAGGTAAAGCTGATAATGTTACATGTAATATTGAAATAGCTAAGTTTCCTGTCACTAAAATGAGAACTAAGCCGAGAGGTGTCACAGTGTACAAGGGAAACTACACTTGTTTCAATAACACCAAGAGATTCTCCAGCACTAGTTTTAAATTTTGTACAAAGGTTTATCAGGTTAATGAAACAAACCATTTTCCTACTGAATTATTTATCAATCAAACGCAAGCCTTAGCAGACACTTGGTGGTTGTGTGGAGATAACAAACTAAAGCCTTTACTGAGCTCAAACTGGGATGGGACATGCACACTAGTGAAAGTAGTTCAACCCTTTCTATTCTTCCCCGCCAGACTAGGAGGTGTTCCTATATGGGATAAGGCCCTAGGCAGGAAATTAAATAAGCTAACCAAGCGAGATGTACCAGGGGGAAGTTTTGATAGATCAGTATACATAGATGCTATAGGTGTACCAAGATGTGTCCCAGATGAATTTAAAGCAAGAAACCAAGTAGCAGCAGGTTTCAAATCTATTGTCCTGTTTATATCTGTAAATAAGAATACTGATTGGAAAAACTGTATATATTACAATCAACAGCGCTTTGTTAACTATACAAGAGATGCAGTCAAGGGCCTTGCCGAGCAGCTTGATGCAACCTCACTTACAGCCTGGCAGAACAGAATCTCTCTGGATATGCTCTTGGCTGAACAAGGAGTGGTTTGTATGATGTTTGGTACCACCTGCTGTACCTATATTCCCAACAACACTGCACCGGATGGCAGCGTCTCCAGAGAATTGAAGGGCTTGGAGATGCTGTCTCTGGAATTGGCAGAAGATAGTGGGATCGAGGACCCCTTCACCGGATGGATGGAACAATGGTTTGGAAAATGGGGCAAGTATTTTACTACCCTAGCCACTGCGGTTGCAGTAGTGCTGTCAGTGTTATTATGCTTAGGCTGCTGTCTGGTACCATGTATGAAGGGACTCATCTCAAGGATAGCGGACAAAGTTGCTGGCGATGTAATGTATACAGTTCTTGCCACCAGTGAACTTGATCCGCCTTTGGATGAGGTAATGACAGTGTGAAATATACATATATGCTTATAAAAAAAGATTAAGAGGCCAACTGTTTTAATGATAATGCCTGTTGAAACAGGGTAATCCTGAGACATGTATTTGAGCCAAATATATATATTGTAGGTTCAACAGGAGGGAAGTGTCAGGTAAATTGAATAAACCATGTTTTGTGTGAACCTAAAATATATCTAGAGTTATGCTTTAAGCTTACTTGTAATTAATGAAATGTGCTTATCCGAGGTAAACGTCTGCTAACGGAAACAGGTGGTCTGCTTATTTCAAAAGAATAGAGTTACAGCATGATGAAAACCAATGGCTTACTTCCCTGTTTGATCAACAAATAGACATTTGTGGTCAAAGAACCAACGAAGTTGACCACCAGTTCTAATGTTTAACCCTCAACCAACCATAAGAAGAAGATGGACTATGATTGGACCAGTTACATGGCCACACCTAGGTTGCAGCCCAGGATACATCTATGTCTCATGCATATTCATTACTATAAAAGTAAGATAGGTAGGAACTACATACAGGCAGACTGAACCTTTAGCTTACACCTGTTTGCATTGTGTATTCCTCCATGTGCACATGAAATACAACGAACATACTTGTTTTCCTACAAATCACCGGTATTCAGCTTGAAATTCTTCCAACACCCTGTAAAGAAGAAATCGGTATACATACCTTTTTTGAAGCCGATCCAACCCAATCCCACTCTGAGCTGTCAGTCCTGGCTTCACTGTGCAGGCGGGTGCAGAGGACACAGCCGACAACAGAAACCCCAAAGTAAGTCTATGGGTGAGGTCACTTCCCATTCATTTCATAGCCGCTGTCAGCCGTGTCGTCTGCAGAGCTTCCGTCGCTAGAGACCGGATTGGATCGGCTTTAAATAAGAGATTTATACTGGTTTCTTCTTTATAGGGCTAGATAGGTGAGTGTTAGATTGTGGAGGTCTATAGATGCAGGGATTTTACTTTTAGGGTGGACTCACCCTTTAACCTCCCTGGCGGTATGATTCTTTTGGATTTTAGGTGCTGAAAGCGGTACCATTATTTTGCATGTAATTCTTGTGAATGATAAGTGGAAATCAGGTGCGCTAACCCAAAAAACATAACATAGCATATAAACATATACGTCAAATTGATAAAAACAAAAATTATCAAAATGAGTCCATCAGGTGTAAATCAAAAAGTGAGTCAAGGAGGATCACCAGTGTATCTCAAACAATAGTGTCCAAAAAAAATGTGATAAACAGTCCAATTGATAGAAAATCCAAAAATTCGTGCTGTGAACACACTTTAACTCAAGAAGGTGTAAGCCACGTGATAAAAGGGTACAGCGCCCCACCACCAGCTTAGCTCCTTACCAAACAATGGAAGTATAAGGGCATATAGGGATATCCCTGCTCCGAAGACCATGCAGCTACAGAAGGATTCCAAATCACCCAGGTGACAATTATACACACAGGTAGTATCTGGACTCTTACCGGACAATGCCAAGATGCAAGCCTGAAACTGATCCTGTGAAGGGGTTCTGTGTGGAATCACTGTAGGTGGATGGCTGGTAGGATCTCGGGTGTCTATTACCTCATAGGTGCGAGCAGCATTATGGTGTGTACCCAGAAGATCACATAAACACACAGGCACACCCTTCCGCTCTCCTAGACAAACCTTGTCTGATTTCCCAGGCTGTTCACAGTACGAATTTTTGGATTTTTCATCAATTGGACTGTTTATCACATTTTTTTTGGACACTATTGTTTGAGATACACTGGTGATCCTCCTTGACTCACTTTTTGATTTACACCTGTTGGACCCATTTTGATCATTTTTGTTTTTATCAATTTCACGTATATGTTTATATGCTATGTTATGTTTTTTGGGTTTAACGCACCTGATTTCCACTTATCCATCATATTCATTTTCATTCTAAGGTAGCAGCATACCCATATTTGAATCAGCGCACTTTTCACATACTTCACAATTCTTGTGAATGAGCAGCCCAAACCAACTGTATACATTTATTATATATATATATATATATATATATATATGTATACATATATTATATATATATATATATATACATACACATATATACATATATATATATATATATATATATATATATATACATAAAGTATACAGTTGGTTTGGGCTGCTCATTCACAAGAATTACGTATATATATATATATATATATATATATACGTGTGTGTATATATATATATATATATATATATATATATATATATACACGTATATATATATATATACTGTATATATATATATATATATATATATATATATATATATATATATATATATATATGTATATATATATATATACATATATTTACATAAAAAGTACAGTAAAACTGCAGGAAAGGGCACTGGGGGGCAATGTAATGTGAATTTTTTTTATTTTGAATGGTATCAGTGTGTTTGGTGTGTTTTACATTTGAATTTGCCGCCGGTTCCACCCCCTGGCGAAAAGTCACGTCGCCGGAGACGGAAGCCGGGGCCCGCAGACGATCGGGAGGAAGCTCCGCCGCTGCATACCGCCCGAAATCTTCGCTGGATCCTGGAGAAAAGGTAAGTAAAACCTCTACCAGGATCCAGCAATCTTCCTTGCGGTACCCCGAGTGTGGCTCGGGGTTACCGCTTTTGGCTCTAAAATCTAACCCCGAGTCACGCTCGGGAATACCGCTAGGAAGGTTAAAGTATAACAAAAGACAAAACTTTTTTTTTAGATTTGGAAACAGTGGAGAGGGATAAGAACATCTTTCAGGTTTTTATTGACGTCCCAGCTAGGCAGATTCACCCTCTCTTTGTCCTGTTTACTGTTGTCACCAAACGTGAAAGTAAAAGAAAAACACAAATTTTAGGTTGTCCCCAGAACAGGAATAGAGGGGAAATATTCCAATGAAGAAAGCAGTTCTGGTGACAACCAGGGAGTCCTTTACTTTGGAGGGATAATCTCCCACTTCATGTTTTGGCTATAGGCTATAGGACAGTAAATGATGGGAAATTTCCCAATGGGACACAGACAGCATAAATAAACCTTACAGGGGTATAAACTATTCTCTACATACTCTACTATACTCCAAATACTCTATCCAAAATGAGGGGAGAAAAAACTTGCTTTTAGTTCTACTTGAAATATCTTTCTCTGATTTCACTGCACACTGTGAGCATCTCACACTGTGCATTAGAAGCTGCAGTAGGTCAGATAGAGCCGGTCTCATTTCCTAGCTGTGGAATGTAAAGCATTGTCTAGTCCTTTCCTCCTTAGCCTGACTGTCCCTGGCTGTCCTTTTCATTCCTTGAATTTCAGTTCTTTCAATTATGGAGGCTCAGCATCACATGTGGGCATTACCCAAGGTGGTTGGCATGAAAATCCCAACTGCCTAGGAAGGCCCACTTCTCTAGACTAACAATCTCCCCATTAAAATATTTTTATATTTCCATAACTCCTCCAAAGAGTAAATCCACTGCTTGCATCAGAGCTGAGAGGTCCTGAGAGAAGTACTGAGGGACGGTGCTGGGAAGTTTTCAGGAAGTTATGTACAATATCCTGCCAGATCCACTCAAACTAATCTCAGCCTCAAAGTAGTTGAACCACTTGCCGCCCGCCCTATAACAGATTGACGACGGCAAAGTGGTTGTATTATACTGACTGACCAGCAGAATAAATCACTCTGACACACCGCATCTCCGATCCCAGTAAAGAGCCTAATGATGTAGGCTCCTTGTCATGTGACCAGCTGTGTCCAATCACAGATGGTCACATAGTAAATAGGAAGAGCCGTTGATCGGCTTTCCTCAGTTCGTGCATGACAGGCACGAGTAGAGGAGAGCCGATCTGATCTGCGGCTCTCCTGAGAGGGGGAGGGGGGTGTCTGTGCTGGTAATCAGAACATTGATAACAAGTGCAGACCCTTGGGGGGGGGCACTAGATTCACCAGGGATGCCCACTCATGACCACCAGGGATGGCAATCAGGGCTCAGAGACCCTTTCAGTGCCCTGCCCATCAGAGCTGCCCATTATTGCCATCTATCAGTGCCACCCACCAGTGCCCATCATTGCAATCTATCAGTGCAGCCCACCAGTGCCGCCCATCAGTGCTGCCCATCAGTGCCACCTATCAGTGCCGCCTATCAGTGCCCACCAATGCTGCATATCATTGCTACCCATCAGTGCTGCATATCAGTGCCGCCTATCAGTGCCACCCCATCAGTGCCTCCTCATCAGTGCGGCCTCATCAGTGCTCATCAGTGCAGGAACAAATGTATCTATTTACAAAATGTTATAACATAAACAAAAAAACGTTGTTTTTTTTTCCGTTTTTTTATTTGTTTAGCAAAAAGCTTGCGGTGATCAAATACCACCAAAAGAAAGCTCTATTTGTGGGGAAAAAATGACATAAACTTGGATTAGGTACAGTGTTGCATGACCGCGCAATTGTCATTCAAAATGCAACAGCGCTAAAAGTTGAAAAGTTCCTGGGCAGGAAGGGGGTGAAAGTGCCCAGTATTGAAGTGGTTAAAGTCTGATGTCCCTGCCATAGCTATACGTGGGTATCCATACACTATGGCCAAGATATATAGACGTGAAAACGCGAAACGCGTTGACGTCACACGCCGGCATCACACCACCCGGAAGAGCCACCGCTGCGTTCCAGCTCCCGCCCACAGCGTTGTTCACTTGCCAATACCGGAACACGCCATCTCCTCGTGGTTTGCCGGAGCGGAACCTTCAGCATCGGGCCTTCACTTTTAGAATACCCCAAGGAGATGAATAGAAGTCCATTTTCTTAAAGACTTCCAACGAACGGTGAGCATAAGCAATCGTTGATAAGGGGATAGAGAAACAGGCTGTGACCACCACGCTGACCCAGTCATATAGTGTGTATACACCTCACGGCCATTGCCAAGGCCAATGGGAAAATTGACCCATATGGTGTGCAGCCTTTATATGGTGTGAGCCTGCGCAGTCCTTCCATTATACTGCGTCTCTCCCTTGCTCCCGCATCTATATCCATTACCACAGTATGAGACTTTCTACCACATGGGGTTTTATGTTGGCCTGATTGTGCAAACCATAATTCTGGAGGATCTGAACTTCATTCCTTCAAGACTATCAGCTATTATCCATTCCCAGGATTGGCTTTCCAAACAACCCATTTTACTTGGTGTGCAGACATTCCTTTAGATGCTTCTCTCTTTATGGTGAAATCATGATGAAAATTTGGAGCTCACAGACTTATTAATCACAGTAGAAGTATATAGGCTCAAACCTGCATTCCAGTAGATTATTGGTGCTTTTCTGACAGTCTGTGAATAGACTCCAGTATCACCATTCAATCAGCAATTTTGAAGTATAGGGTTGATATGTTATTGGTTCAATTATGCAGTCCATGACCCTCTGAATTATTGGTATAGCAGTTATTGGTTATTCTATACCAGGTATAATACATCATTGTGGCATGCCGACCAGCAGACCAATGAGATAGCAGCATCCTGACATTCCCGGTGGGAATACTTGCAGCTTACTCTGGTCGTTGCTGGTCTGATCTTCCAGTGTGTGTGTGTGGCCGGCCTTGTATGTGTGAAGTTTTTTGGTTTTATATGTCTTGTGTGTTGTCATTTACATTTCATATCTGTTGATATTTGTACATTGTTCCCCTATTTTGGGGGTATTTTTCAAACCGTGTGTCATTTTGATCTTCAATAAAGAATTTTTTGATTATTTACATAAAGTTGGTCTGAGCATCCCTTAATGCAGCCGTTCCCCAGAGGCATCTTCTAGCCCCTACCAGTTTTTTCTCTCAAGATATATAGAAACCCATCAATCTGCCAGAATGTTTCTGAGCCATTACCAACCCATGTCCCTTTACACATTGTCTGACTACTCACAGAGAAAGTAGATGCTGGACTTAGGTCTGCGAAGCTCCTTGATCAAATATTCTACATTTTCCTGTATGGGAAAATGAAAAACATTGGATTTAAAAAGCCGGTTCCCCTAACACGCATCATGCACAGGTTTAGTTTAAAAGGAAACTCCACTTTTCTGGCAAAAAATTGCAAATAAAAAAATAATATAGCATATACAATTGCTGCACAAGTCCTATGGTAATTGCAGGTTATTGTAAATGACGTTTCCTTTTTAATCTACAGCGCTGTCATTTTCTCTAACATGCAATGCAATATGGCGACAGAACACCCCCCCCCCAAAAGCAATGTAATTTCCTGCTTGTGTGATTGGCTCACTGATTTTCCCAGAAGTCTGCACACTAAGATAAAATCCTTTTTGGTGAGATACTCCCAAAGGTTAATCCCTTCTAAAGGGGTGCAGATGCTGCCACTTTCCTCATTGAAACCCTTCAAGTGCTGCAGCTGATGAGAATTATAAAATCACTCCCGTTCACATTCACTCATGGACACAGACAGACAAACGGCCTTTTCTTCAGAATAACAATTAGTAGGAATCTACTATAAAGTTCATTAAAATCTGTGCAAAGTACACAGATCACCCAAACGGGAATGTTTTATTCTCAATAAAAGTGGAGTTACTCTTTACAGCCTACATCCAAGATGGGCAGCCCCCCGACCTCTTTGTAGCACCCCCTTTATTCCTTTGTTAAATAAAGGAATATTTATTGGATGAATTAACACAAAGCTAACAGAAAAGGGAATAAACGTTCAGCATGTAATGCAGTGTAAGTAACTCAATATTTCAGATATTAAAAAACATTTTTTATGCACACCTTTATTGAAGCCGTCTTTGCAGCAGTCACACATGACATCCTGGGGTCCATTAGAATGCAGAAAACCCAGATTGAATACGAGGGGGAAGTTTTAAACTGCAATTTATGCTCAATTGTACGCAGTACAATGGGGGGGGGGGGGGGGCAGAAGTATTTAAAAGGTGGAAAATAAAAAGACTAAACTTCTACTATAAAGTGAACCTGTCATCGCTGATGTTTAGCGTGTTAGTTCCTTGGCTGTCTTACTGCAATTTCAGAGTCCCTTACATTACATTGGTTTTCATGACGGGGACAGGAGGAAAAAGATGGAGGGGTTATGTTAGTGACAGAGTACAGCTCCCTAAGCAGAAAAAAAAATGTTAAGATCAATTAAGTTATAAGTGTTGCTGGGCCAATATTGAGTCAGTGCCCATCGCTCCCCCACCCTACAGCAACCCAAGACATTGCAGTCAAAGAAGAAAAAGTCATGGCCTGACCACCAAGGTAGCGTAAACCAGGGGACTCCAAACTTTCTAAATAAAGGGCCCTTTTTTGGTCTTTCAGACTTTAGATGGGGCCGGACTGTGGACTCTGGGAATAGAAAATGCATCAGGCTTGGTGGTCAGTGGGAGTAAAATAATTACATCGCACCCCAGTGGTTAGTAGGAGGAACAGCGCCCCATCGTGGTGTTAGTGGAAGGAATAAATATCTAATCGGCAGTAGTAGGAGAAATAGTGTCCCGTCGGTGTCAGTGGGAGGAATAGCATCCCCATCATTTGACATCAGTGAGAGAAATAGCGCCCCATCACTGGCATCAGTGGGAGGAATAGCACCCCATTCTTTTGGTGTTAGTGGGAAGAATGGTGTCCCATCATAGGTATCAGTGGCAGGAAAGGTGCCCCATTATTGGTATCAGTGGGAAGAAAGGTTCCCAATCATTGGTATCAGTGGGAGGAATGGTGCCCCATCATTGGTATCAGTGGAAGAAATGGTGCCCCATCATTGGTATTAGTGGGAGGAATGGTGCCTCATTTTTAATATCAGTGGGAGAAATGGTGCCCCATCATTGATGTCAGTGGGAGGAATGGTGCCCCGTCATTGGTATCAGTGGGAGGAATGGTGCCCTATCATTGATGTCAGTGGGAGAAATGGTGCTCCATCACTGGCATCAGTAGGAGGAATGTTGCCCCATCATTGGTGTTAGTGGGAAGAATTGTATCCCATCATTGGTATCAGTGAGAAGAATACAGCCCCATTATTGGTGTAAGTGGGAGGAATAGCTCCCCATCATTAATGTCAGTAGGAGGACTAGCGCCCCATCACTGGCATCAGTGGAAGGAATATCACCCCATTATTGGTGCTCCTGAGAACAATGGCTCCCCATCATTGGTATCAGTAGGAAGAACAATGCCCCATCATTCGTATTGGTGAGAGGAATAGTGTCCCTTCAGGGTCAGTGGAAAGAATGGCGCCCCATCATTGGTATCAGTGGAAGGACTAGTGTCCCATCATTAATATCAATGGGAGGAATAGCGCATCATCAATGATGTCAGTGGGAAGAATAGTGCCCCATCACTGGTATCAGTGGGAGGAACAGCACCTAATTTTTGGCGTTAGTGGGAAGAATAGTGTCCCAAGAGCCGAATGAAGACAAGCAAAGGGCCACAGTTTGGAGACCATTGGCATAGACAATGATGGTCACAGGGTAAAGGAGGAGCTAAAGGCACCTATAGGGAAGGATTTGCAGGACATCCACCCAAACAATGATAACCCATTTACACTCTACTTTGCTGATGCTTTTTATATTGTCCCCGGCCTTCAACTTCACACATGTGCTCCTACCTGGAAGTAATAGAAAGCATGACCTGCTGGTCTGTGCTGAGGGCCAGACACAAGAAGAACTGCTGCAGGAAAGAAAGACAAATTCTAACACTTTAATTGCAAAATGATCTGGTGTATTGTTATTAGAACTCATTATAAAGTCACAGAGATGTCTTTGGGGCCATTTAAGCTGAATGCTCCCCTTTGTTTGCTTTTATCTGGCCCTCGGGAGAACCATTTCTCCTAATAACACCAACCATAGAGGACTGTTCCTCTCAATGATGCCAAAGATGGGGCACTATTTCTCCAATACTAATGATAGTTTACTGTTCCTGGTCTTACTGACAAAAAGCTGCTATGTTTTTTTTATTCTTTTTTTACTCCCATTGACCACCAAGTCAGAGGCATTGTTTATTCCCACTGTCACTGGGGCATTTTCTACTCCTGAGGGACCACAGTCCGGTATGCCTAATATCTGAAGGACAATAAACTGGCCCTTTGTTTAGAAAGTTTGGAGACCCCTGATCTAGACAAAAGGAGAAAAGAAAATTAGATGGTGAAGGAGAAACATGCTGTGGAGTTTTAGAGGTAATGCGGCCTCTTGTGGTAGACTGCTAAAATTGTGACCTCTAGTGGAGAGATGGAGGAAGTTCAGGTAAGAGAGAAAATAAAGCACCAGGGGGTGACCCAGAGGAGCTTTGTGTGTGTAGCACCCTCCTAGGTAGGTGCTAGGAAGAAGCAGATGGGTGGCCCTGTCTGCATATCAGGAGGGCCTGATCATTTTGTTAGGCTGTCATGTGCTTCCCTGGGTTTATGTTGAGCCTGGGGAGTCTCCCCACTGTGTCCAATGAGGATTCTTATTGGACAGTGGAGGAAACCTGACCAATAGCACACCAGGGCTTGTATCCATCTCAGAGGGCAGAATCTGCCGCAAAGCATCCTGGAAGAGGATATAAGTCTGAGGGGAGCACATGATGCAGTGTCTTTGACGGGAAGCAGAGTCCCAGAATGAGGGTGACAGCTGTCTCTCCTCCTGTCAGCGCATGTGAGAGTGTCCTGGGCGGTCGGCCTAGAGGACGAAGGTTTAGCTGGACTGCAGAGAGGGATCCAGAGTGCTGTGGACCGAGTGGAGCTACTGGGCAGAAGTTTTCGGGGAAAAACAGTATCGTGAGTACTTGAGACTGCCCAGGGGTCTGCCTAGGAGAGGGGACCACTCCAGAAGGTCAAGGGGATCCAGGAGCCAGCTAACCTGGGGAGACGGTTTAGAGAAAGGGGGTGCCAATGTTGAAGCCCTGAAGATAAGTGAGAGAAAGAGGGTGCCGGTGTGGGCCCTGAAGTGTTTAGCAGTGCAGCAGCAGCACACGTAGCTACCTCAGCAAGGAGGGCTTAAGGAGCTAAAAGCAAGGACTTCTTTAAGTGAGAAAGCAGTCCAAAGTCAGTTTGGAGTTAACGGGCAGCAAGTCAGCGTTAACCAGCGTCAACCGGCGTTGACTGGCAATTAGCCAGCGTCAAGTCAGCGCCAAGAAGCATTTTCAGTTGTCCCTAGCAAATTGTGCATAGTTGAGCCAAAGGAGTATCCTACTCATTCCCTTCTCCCATCCAAGTTCAAATAAACCTAAAAACCCAAAGATACTGGACTGGTCATTGTCTCAGCACTACACTTGGAGGAATATGCACAAGGGTACTTTTGTTGCACCCGGTGGCCCAGGGGGACCCATATCCAGCAAAACGGCTGAGAATCCAGCTACATGTGTGTAAAGAAGCAATACCTGTGCAGAGAGGTGTTCTTCTAGCATATAGGCATACAAATAACCAGTGACGATAACAAAATTCTAATGATGTACAGTATCTCATAAAAGTAAGTACACCTCTCATATTTTTGTAAATGTTTTATTATATCCCTTTATGTAACAACACTGAAGAAATGACACTTTGCTACAATGTAAAGTAGTGAGTGTACATCTTGTATAACAGTGTAAATTTGCTGTCCCCTCAAAATAACTCAACACAAAGCCATTAATGTCTAAACCACAGGCAACAAAAGTGAGTACACCCCTAAGAGAAAATGTCCAAAATGGGCCCAAAGTGTCAATATTTTTTGTGGCCATTATTTTCCAGCACTGCCTTAACTCTCTTGGGTATGGAGTTCACCAGAATTTTACAGGTTGCCACTGGAGTCCTCTTACACTCCTCCATGATGACATCACAGAGCTGGTGGATGTTAGAGACCTTGCGCTCCTCCACCTTCCGTTTGAGGATGCCCCACAGATGCTCAATAGGGTTTAGGTCTGGAAACATGCTTGGCCAGTCCATCACCTTTACCCTCAGCTTCTTTAGCAAGGCAGTGGTCATCTTGGAGGTGTGTTTGGGGTCATTATCATGTTGGAATACTGCCCTGCGGCCCAGTCTCCGAAGGAAGGGGATCATGCTCTGCTTCAGTATGTCACACATGTTGGCATTCATGTTTCCATTAATGAACTGTAGCTCCCCAGTGCCGGCAGCACTCATGCAGCCCCAGACCATGACACTCCCACCACCATGCTTGACTGTTGGCAAGACACACTTGTCTTTGTACTCCTAACCTGGTTGCCGCCACACACGCTTGACACCATCTGAACCAAAAAAGTTTATCTTTGGCTCATCAAACCACAGGACATGGTAATCCATCTCCTTAGTCTGCTTGCCTTCCGCAAACTGTTTGCAGGCTTTCTTGTGCATCATCTTTAGAAGAGGCTTCCTTCTGGGATGACAGCCATGCAGACGCCAATTTGATGCAGTGTGGCGCGTATGGTCTGAGCACTGACAGGCTGACCCCCCCCCCACCCCCCCACCCCTTCAACCTCTGCAGCAATGCTGGCAGCACTCATACGTCTATTTCCCAAAGACAACCTCTGGATATGATGCTGAGCAAATGGCTAATTGGGCCCAATTTGGACATTTTCACTTAGCTGTTTAGACATTAATGGCTGTGTGTTGAGTTATTTTGAGGGGACAGCAAATTAACACTGTTATACAAGCTGTACACTCGCTACTTTACATTGTAGCAAAGTGTCATTTCTTCAGTGTTGTCACATGAAAAGTTATAATAAAATATTTACAAAAATGTGAGGGGTGTACTCAGTTTTGTGAGATACTGTAAATCCAATATTACATAGAAGATGTGAATGCATTGTTGTTCCTGTACAGAGTATTTGATTTGGCTATAATATGGGAGGACATTTGGAGGACTGTCACTTGGGAGTTGTTTTATCAAGGTGTGAAAATGGGGAAAAAAGCGCAAGCAATGTCTCCAGCTGTTTCATTCTAACCTACAGAGTGCTAGCAACCATTCTGCCATCTGTTTTAGGGATACTTAATTTACAATAGAGCAATAGATGTTTTCTATAGTGTACCAGTCAGCCACACCACCCTTTCTTAAAGTAGAACTGAAGGTAAAACTTTTATCTTTATTTTGGATAGAGTGGAAATAGATTAGAACACCCGCCGGGTTTTATTGCTGTCTGTGTCCCCATTAGGGAGATTTACCCTCTTCATTTGTCCTGGTGACCATTATAAAGAAAAAAAAAGAAAAAAAAAATTCTGAATTCTAAGTGGTGTCACCAGAACAGAAATAAAGAGGACATCTTCCAATGGGGACACTAGTTCTGGTGACAACTAGGGATTCCCTCACTTTGGAGGGATTTCCGCTCACTCCCTGTTTTGGCTATGGGACAGGAAGAAAAGGGAGATCTCACTGGGACACAAAAAGCAAAACATGACAGGGGTTTAAACCCTCCCCTACTCTATCCAAAATGATAAAAAAAGAAGCTTTTAATAACAGGATACTTACCAGTCCAGGGATCCAGCGCTGTCCTCACCAAGGCTGGATCTTTGTGTTCCTATCATCGGCATGTTTAATGCCGGAAGCCGGCCGTCACTCCTTGCGGCTTCACAACTGGCTTCTCAATGTGCATGAGCAAAATGTGCTGCACAAATGATCCCTCAGCCTCCTAGGACCCGTGACATGTCCCAAAAGGTTGTGGGAGGGAACTTACAGTAGAATGGTCTCGTTTTTTTAAGTACGCACTCCCCCCCAAAAATAAAAAGTTTCAAAAGAAGAAGAGCGGAGGAGAACATAAAGTGGAACTTCCCCAATAGGGTGTAATTCTGCATTAATGATCTGAGAACCCTGCTAATGATACAGGAGAGATATTCCCAATCACACCCACTGGAAGGGACTTCTTGTCTCTCACATGCAGAAAACCCGATGTAGCCAAGTGTCAGAACAAAGACTTCTCACATTCCACAATTATCCACTTCAGCTCCAGGAGGTTAAACCCCCTTCCTGACCAGGCCCCTGTGTTTTGCGATACGGCACTGCAATGCTTTATCTGATAATTGTGCGGCCGTGTGAAGCTGTACCCAAATGAATAAATATTTGATCACTGCTGTGAAAAAGTAAAACTAATGCAGCCATCAGATCTAAGGACAGGTAATACTCAGCTTCCTTTTCACTGCTCTGGGATGATGCTGTCTCATCTCTGGAACACGGGTCTGGGAATGATATGTCCAGCTCTTACCGACACTCTCACCGGCTCCCCCTCCTCTGTGTACCACCATTCTGTATCGGTGGGTTTCCTGAAGAACAATCTCCGGTTAGTATGAAGCAATATTCGATCACCGAAATCACACCGCTATGGACGCCAGATAACATGGAAAGGAGGTCAATGATGTCTGACCAGCACAGATGTACAATAGGACAGTCCTGAATAAAATGTATGTGATCCCCTGGACCTCCAATCTTATCCTGACAATTCACCTCACCATCGACTCACGATGATGTGTACACAGATGTTAAAAACGCCACGTTCAGATCTGCATAGTGCTTTTTTTGTACAGATGTGAACACAGCTCAATGATAGCTGATGTGTCCATACACACAGAAGGGTTTAGCAGAAAGTATGCAAAAAGTATGCAGGGTTTTAAAAGTATGCAAAATCTCAAGGCAATCCAGTCTGACATTGGGTCCCCTGTCACATCAGAGACCTCAGTCACTGTCCCCAAACTTCTGTCTATCAGACTTTAGAGGGGGCCAGACTAGGGCCAGTGGGAGTAGAAAATGTCCTGGCATCCAGTGTGGGTAAGCAATGCCCCATTGTTGGTGTCAGTGGGAGGACTAGTGCCCCATCGTTGTTGTCCGTGGGACAAATTTTGCCCCATCGTTGGCATTAGTGGGACAAATTCTGCCCCATCATTAGTGCCAGTGGGAGGAATTGTGCCCTTTTGTTGGTGTCAGTGGGAGAAGCAATGCCCCATCATTGGTGTCAGTGGGAGGAATTGTGCCCTTTCATTGATGTCATTGGGAGGAGCTGTGCCCCATTGTTAGTGTTGTTGGTGACAATGGAAGGAATTTTTCCCCCACCATTGGCAGTCACAGACGCCCTGCAGACCAACGGGGCCACATCCAGGGAGGCTTTACGGATATACTGCAACCCCTGTATCAACTGGTCCGTCAATCCCGCCAGCTCCGGGGGATGTTGATTCTAGCCCATTCCGTTAAAGTCGGAGAGACCAAGGCAATGGCGAACACCGGCCTCATTGAACCTGTCACAGTGAAAAGATGGCGGACCAGGGCCTCAGCCTTCCTGTCTGCAGGATCTTTAAAGGACAGAGTGTCCTCCACCGGTAACAAGGTGGCTGTAACGGAACTGCGACCCACACTGTATCTGTGGGCCTCCGTCAGTATACCGCTTCCTCCCAGTCTTAAACATAGATATCAAATATCCTAGCCACCACCATACAAAGCTAGCCGACAACTTAGCTTGTACAAGTTCTGGAACCTTCTCTTTATTAAACAGTTTCACACTCAATATATACAGCACAAGGAAACATCCCCCTCCTGATCAATCTACTACCCCAGGTCAGGTGGGCCTGATTACATTATCATATGCAGATAGCCTTGTATACAGAATTATAATTACCCTGAACTCATTATCTAAAGGACAGCCAACACAAACAGTATTCTATTTTTCTACCAGTAACTAATAGATGACAATGATTCACTCAACCTGAGCCAATTAACTAGCAGACTGCTGTCCTCGAGCTCCTGAAATACAATACATATTATTATAAGTGTAAACACAGAACTCATTGTAGATAACAGGTAAGTAAATCAGCTTATTCAACAATGTCTGGAAGACAAGTGGTTGAGTTGATATTAGCATCTGCCTTAAGTCTTACTGTCTTGGGGAGACATGGACTTGAATCCAAAGTAACATTACTGCAAATGCCCCACATATAGTGTCTGTCTTTCATTCCCAGTGATGGTGAGTACCGTCACAATGGCCTTCTTCAGCCTGGAAACCTGTGAATCTACCACCAGCAGAACCGTCAGTTTCTTCAAGAGGGACTCCTCAAAGGGGTACCTCTGAGCAAAACGCTTATGTATCCCAACCGTTAATTTTGGGGAACTCCACTCACTAGTGACAATCTCATCAAAATAGGGGGGAAACAGAAACGCCTTAATCGCCTTGGATGGTCTGCGGGTACCCAACTGCACCGGTGTTCCGTGAGAATTACCTACCCCGTGAGAATTACCTACCCCACGTCACTTCCGGCCAGGAGCAGACTAGTGCGCATGCGCACTAGTATGGAAATAGCACGGTGTACCGTGGAAAAAACCTACCCAAGCGGCGGTTAAATAAAACAGCGGGGCTGCAATACGAATCATCTCCGCTCCTGTGCCTGTCATTTTCCTGCTCACGGCAAGTAAATATAAAAGCGGCTGGCGTGTCCGTGATTTATGTTTACATACACCCGCCGCCGCTTTTATATTTACTTGCCGAGAGCAGGGAAGTGACAGGCACAGGAGCGGAGATGATTCGTATTGCAGGCCCGCTGTTTTAATGTAACCGCTGCATTCCATACAGTGCCGTGAACCGGAAGTGACGAGGGGTAGGTTTTTCTCACGGGTAGGTAATTCTCACGGAACACCGGCGCAGCTAACATAACAAACACGGCTGCCGAGTACAATGTATGAACTAAAATAAAATGGCGGCACCACGCTCCGGAAGCGTGGCACACTAGACCCCAGGGCTAATTTCAGGTATGCAAAACAGCAATGGGGGCTTACCAGGGACCCCCCCACCATGATCAAAACATGTGCTATTTGTAGCGGGAGCCGCTGCATTGTGCTCCCAGCCCCTGCCAGCCACAGCTCCCCATACGCATCTTACACCATCAGGACAGCCTGGGGGGGTAGCACGGAAGACCTTCTTAGAAATGGGGTACCAGAGGGGTCGGAAGGTCACAGGAAGGACCGACCACCTCAGAATGGTCCGCTTCCATCTTGGAATGGGGGAGCTGTGGGTCAGGGGTATGCTGCGACTCAGGCCATGATCTGGTCGTGTGTGTCCTTGCGAGGTGTTACACTCATCGCCCAGCCCCCTTCCAGTGGGGCTATATCATGGCCGACTGAGCGCAGAGCTACAGTCTGCACGCGCTCGCTGGCCAGACTGGGAGGACCGTAAGGATCTAGCATATCCAGTGCGTCATCTAGTCCGGCACTTGATTGTAGTTCTCACAGGAACAACTTGATTGTAGAAGGAAAAAAACAAAATAAGGAAAAAAGTTCCATTCAGTGGCGGCCGGCCGATAGATAAAAGCCGATAGATAAAAAAAAAAAAAAAAGAAGTAAATTTTTAGCCCACTAGGGGCGCTGGACTTAGTGGTAGGTATGGGGTGGTGGGGTTTTGCTTCCCATGTGAGGCAGACAGAGGCGCCGATTGGCAGCCTTCTGGGGGTCATCGGGGCGCAGAGCAATGCGCCCCAACACTCCGCTTTTTAATGGACTCCTGGCTGTGATTGGTCCAGACTCCAGCCTGGACCAATCACAGGAGGACATCCCGGGACAGTCCTGTGGTCACGTGACGCGTGGGGGCGGTGCACCGCCCCGGCGTCACGTCCTTCCCGCCCGCTGGCGCAGAGTGAGAGCCTGAGGAGAGTCGCATGGAGAATGGAGGGAGTCGGACTATCGTACCGCCGCGGCCGCCGCTATCATCAGCGAGCATTTCATTGAAGTTCGCAGTCGGCATCAGCAAGAACTGTCTTGAAGCTGCTTGTGAGGTGAGGAGACGCTGGTGACGTGACCGGAGTGTGTCGGACCGTTGGAGGACCGGAACGTTCCGTTCGTCTGATCGTCATTCGTCTCTCGGCCCAGACTTACCCGCCTCCTAAATTCTGAACTGGAGTGGAGCCTCTTCCTTCCTTAACAGGTAAGCAAATTCAATCCCCGGGCCTGCCCTGAGCTAGCTTGAACTAAAAAAACCAACAGACCAGTCATGACTCATAAGAGACCAAGACTACACTACAACAAACCCATGCTGGTCAGCTCACTGTGCATTGATGGGACATGCTTATCAGGTCACTGTGCATTGATGGGACATGCTGATCAGGTCACTGTGCATTGATCGGACATGCTTATCAGGTCACTGTGTATTGATGGGACATGCTTATCAGGTCACTGTGCATTGATGGGACATGCTGATCAGTTCACTGTGCATTGATGGGACATGCTGATCAGGTCACTGTGCATTGATGGGACATGCTGATCAGGTCACTGTGCATTGATGGGACATGCTGATCAGGTCACTGTGCATTGATGGGACATGCTGATCAGGTCACTGTGCATTGATGGGACATGCTTATCAGGTCACTGTGCATTGATGGGGGACATGCTGGTCAGGTCACTGTGCATTAATGGGGACATGCTGGTCAGGTCACTGTGCATTGATGGGACATGCTGATCAGGTCACTGTGCATTGATGGGACATGCTTATCAGGTCACTGTGCATTGATGGGACATGCTGATCAGGTCACTGTGCATTGATGGGACATGCTTATCAAGTCACTGTGCATTGATGGGACATGCTGATCAGGTCACTGTGCATTGATGGGACATGCTGATCAGGTCACTGTTCATTGATGGGACATGCTAATCAGGTCACTGTGCATTGATGGGACATGCTTATCAGGTCACTGTGCATTGATGGGACATGCTGATCAGGTCACTGTGCATTGATGGGACATGCTTATCAAGTCACTGTGCATTGATGGGACATGCTGATCAGGTCACTGTGCATTGATGGGACATGCTGATCAGGTCACTGTTCATTGATGGGACATGCTAATCAGGTTACTGTTCATTGATGGGACATGCTTATCAGGTCACTGTGCATTGATGGGACATGCTTATCAGGTCACTGTGCATTGATGGGACATGCTGATCAGGTCACTGTGCATTGATGGGACATGCTTATCAGGTCACTGTGCATTGATGGGACATGCTGATCAGGTCAATGTGCATTGATGGGACATGCTTATCAGGTCACTGTGCATTGATGGGACATGCTGATCAGGTCACTGTGCATTGATGGGACATGCTTATCAGGTCACTGTGCATTGATGTGACATGCTGATCAGGTCACTGTGCATTGATGGGACATGCTGATCAGGTCACTGTGTATTGATGGGACATGCTGATCAGGACACTGTGCATTGATGGGACATGCTTATCAGGTCACTGTGCATTGATGGGACATGCTGATCAGGTCACTGTGCATTGATGGGACATGCTTATCAGGTCACTGTGCATTGATGGGACATGCTTATCAGGTCACTGTTCATTGATGGGACATGCTTATCAGGTCACTGTGCATTGATGGGACATGCTTATCAGGTCACTGTTCATTGATGGGACATGCTGATCAGGTCACTGTGCATTGATGAGACATGCTGATCAGGTCACTGTGCATTGATGGGAAATGCTGGTCAGGTCACTGTGCATTGATGGGACATGCTGATCAGGTCACTGTGCATTGATGGGACATGCTGATCAGGTCACTGTGCATTAATGGGACATGCTGGTCAGGTCACTGTGCATTGATGGGACATGCTTATCAGGTCACTGTGCATTGATGGGACATGCTTATCAAGTCACTGTGCATTGATGGGACATGCTTATCAGGTCACTGTGCATTGATGGGACATGCTTATCAGGTCACTGTGCATTGATGGGACATGCTTATCAGGTCACTGTGCATTGATGGGACATGCTGGTCAGGTCACTGTGCATTGATGGGACATGCTTATCAGGTCACTGTGCATTGATGAGACATGCTGATCAGGTCACTGTGCATTGATGGGACATGCTGATCAGGTCACTGTGCATTGATGGGACATGCTGGTCATGTCACTGTGCATTGATGGGACATGCTGATGATGGGACATGCTTATCAGGTCACTGTGCATTGATGGGACATGCTTATCAGATCACTGTGCATTGATGGGACATGCTTATAAGGTCACTGTGCATTGATGGGACATGCTTATCAGGTCACTGTGCATTGATGGGACATGCTGGTCAGGTCACTGTGCATTGATGGGACATGCTTATCAGATCACTGTGCATTGATGGGACATGCTTATAAGGTCACTGTGCGTTGATGGGACATGCTTATCAGATCACTGTGCATTGATGGGACATGCTTATAAGGTCACTGTGCATTGATGGGACATGCTTATCAGGTCACTGTGCATTGATGGAACATGCTGGTCAGGTCACTGTGCATTGATGGGACATGCTTATCAGGTCACTGTGCATTGATGGGAAATGCTGATCAGGTCACTGTGCATTGATGGGACATGTTGATCAGGTTACTGTGCATTGATGGGACATGCTTATCAGGTCACTGTGCATTGATGGGACATGCTTATCAGGTCACTGTGCATTGATGGGACATGCTTATCAGGTCACTGTGCATTGATGGGACATGCATGTCAGGTCACTGTGCATTGATGGGGACATGTTGATCAGGTCACTGTGCATTGATGGGAAATGCTGATCAGGTCACTGTGCATTGATGGGACATGCTGATCAGGTTAATGTGCATTAATGGGACATGCTTATCAGGTCACTGTGCATTGATGAGACATGCTTATAAGGTCACTGTGCATTGATGGGACATGCTGATCAGGTCACTGTGCATTGAAGGGACATGCTTATCAGGTCACTGTGCATTGATGGGACATGCTGGTCAGGTCACTGTGTATTGATGGGACATGCTGATCAGGTCACTGTGCATTGATGGGACATGCTTATCAGGTCACTGTGCATTGATGGGACATGCTGATCAGGTCACTGTGCATTGATGGGACATGCTTATCAGGTCACTGTGCATTGATGGGACATGCTGATCAGGTCACTGTGCATTGATGGGACATGCTTATCAGGTCACTGTGCATTGATGGGACATGCTTATCAGGTCACTGTTCATTGATGGGACATGCTGATCAGGTCACTGTGCATTGATGAGACATGCTGATCAGGTCACTGTGCATTGATGGGAAATGCTGGTCAGGTCACTGTGCATTGATGGGACATGCTGATCAGGTCACTGTGCATGGATGGGACATGCTGATCAGGTCACTGTGCATCGATGGGACATGCTGATCAGGTCACTGTGCAATAATGAGACATGCTGATCAGGTCACTGTGCATTAATGGGACATGCTGGTCAGGTCACTGTGCATTGATGGGACATGCTTATCAGGTCACTGTGCATTGATGAGACATGCTGATCAGGTCACTGTGCATTGATGGGACATGCTGATCAGGTCACTGTGCATTGATGGGACATGCTGGTCATGTCACTGTGCATTGATGGGACATGCTGATGATGGGACATGCTTATCAGGTCACTGTGCATTGATGGGACATGCTTATCAGATCACTGTGCATTGATGGGACATGCTTATAAGGTCACTGTGCATTGATGGGACATGCTTATCAGGTCACTGTGCATTGATGGGACATGCTGGTCAGGTCACTGTGCATTGATGGGACATGCTTATCAGATCACTGTGCATTGATGGGACATGCTTATAAGGTCACTGTGCATTGATGGGACATGCTTATCAGATCACTGTGCATTGATGGGACATGCTTATAAGGTCACTGTGCATTGATGGGACATGCTTATCAGGTCACTGTGCATTGATGGAACATGCTGGTCAGGTCACTGTGCATTGATGGGACATGCTTATCAGGTCACTGTGCATTGATGGGAAATGCTGATCAGGTCACTGTGCATTGATGGGACATGTTGATCAGGTTACTGTGCATTGATGGGACATGCTTATCAGGTCACTGTGCATTGATGGGACATGCTTATCAGGTCACTGTGCATTGATGGGACATGCTTATCAGGTCACTGTGCATTGATGGGACATGCATGTCAGGTCACTGTGCATTGATGGGGACATGTTGATCAGGTCACTGTGCATTGATGGGAAATGCTGATCAGGTCACTGTGCATTGATGGGACATGCTGTTCAGGTTAATGTGCATTGATGGGAC
The DNA here is from genome assembly GCF_965119305.1 of Pelophylax lessonae. Lineage (NCBI taxonomy): Eukaryota > Metazoa > Chordata > Amphibia > Anura > Ranidae > Pelophylax > Pelophylax lessonae. Next base: position 379,517,459 of record NC_138768.1, read on the forward strand.
ATGCTTATCAGGTCACTGTGCATTGATGGGACATGCTTATAAGGTCACTGTGCATTGATGGGACATGCTGATCAGGTCACTGTGCATTGAAGGGACATGCTTATCAGGTCACTGTGCATTGATGGGACATGCTGGTCAGGTCACTGTGTATTGATGGGACATGCTGGTCAGGTCACTGTGCATTGATGGGGCATGCTGATCAGGTCACTGTTCATTGATGGGACATGCTTATCAGGTCACTGTTCATTGATGGGACATGCTGATCAGTTCACTGTGCATTGATGGGACATGCTGATCAGGTCACTGTGCATTGATGGGACATGCTTATAAGCTATTGTCAGCATTAGCCAGGCAAACAAGTTCAGGATCAAGTTCAAGGTCAGGAAAAGGCAGAACAGGTGCAGGATCAAGTTCAAAGTCAAGAACAGGCAAGAGTCAGCAATGTGCTGGTGGCCAAGTACTAAGTCAGGAGGCGGAATCCTGGTCAGAAGCCCATGAAAACTCTGGTGAGCAGCAGACATAACAGGTGGGGGTGATTTAAGGGAAGGAGGCCGGTCAGGAATAAGGTAAGTATACGTTCAGAAACTTGGGATACAGGAACTAGAGCTGAAGATAATCCAGCACTGAAGTTAGGCAGACCATGGGTTTAAATAGGCCGCCAAGCACCAGGATCTGTGGGGGTGGCTGTGCGTGCACATACTGTATGTGCCAAGGCTTGTGCATGCACATTCTTTTTACACATCTAGGTAGGCTTCTATGATCACAACCCTATTATTTTGGTATGGGGGTTGATTGCACTATTATGTTGTGATGGGGAACTGCTGGTACTATTTTGTTGGGATAGGAATCTAATGGTATTATTCTGTTAGGATGGGGAGCTGATAGAATTATTCTGTCAGGATGGGGAGCTGATCAAACTGTACTGTTTAAGTAGGGTGTTTATGGTACTGTTCTGTTGGGATGGGTTGCTGATGGAAATGTTCTGTTGGGATAGGGAGCTGATGGAACTCTTCTGTTGGGATGGGGAGTTGATGGTACTGTTCTGTTAGGATGAAATTTTGATGGTACTGTTCTGTTTGGATAGGAATCTGATGGTACTATTCTGTTAGGATGGGGAGCTAATGGAACTATTCTGTTGGGGTGGGATGTTGATGAAACTCTACTGTTTTGTTCTAATGGGATAGTGAGCTGTTGGTACTCTTCTGTTGGGTAGGGGAGTTTATGGTACGAATCTGTTGGGATAGGAATCTAATGGTATTATTCTCTTAGGATTGGGAGCTGATCGAACTGATCTGTTGGGATGGGGAGCTGATGAACTGTACTGTAAGGTAGGGAGTTTATGGTACTGTTCTGTTGGGATGGGTTGCTGATAGAAATGTTCTGCTGGGATAGGGAGCTGATGGTATTCTTCTGTTGGGATGGGGTGTTTATGGTACTGTTATGTTGGGGTGGGGTGGGGTGGGGTGTTGATGGAACTGTTCTTTTGAGATAGGAATCTAATGGTACTATTATGTTAGGAAGGGGAGCTGATACAACTTTTCTGTTGGGGTGGGATGCTGATGAAACTACTGTTTTGGTGTTGAGTTTTTGGTACTGTTCTGTTGGGATGGGTTGCTGATGGAAATGTTCTGCTGGGATAGAGAGCTGATGGTACTCCTCTGTTGGGATGAGGAGTTGATGGTACTGTTCTGTTGGGATGGGGTGTTGATGGAACTGTTCTGTTGAGATGGGGAGCTGACGAAAATGTACTGTTTGGATATGGAATTTATTTTACTGCTCTGTTGGGATGAGTAGTTCATGGCACTGTTCTGTTGGGATGAGGGGCTGACAGTACTCTTATGTTGGGGGTAATTAGCTGTAGGTACAGTTCATGTTGGGATGGGGAGCTGATTGTACTTTTCTGTTGGGATAAGTTGCTGATGGAACTGTGTGTTGGGATAGGGAGTTTATACTACTGTTCTATTGGGATTAGGAGCTGACGAAACTGTTCTGTTGGGATGGGGAGCTGTTGGTACAGTTCCGTTGGGATGGGGAGCTGATGGTACTGTTCTGTTGGGATGGGGAGCTGATGGTACTGTTCTGTTGGGACGGGGAGCTGACGGTACTGTTCTGTTAGGGTGAGGAGCTGATGGTACTGTTCTGTGGGGATAGGGAGCTGACGGTACTGTTCTGTTGGGACGGGGAGCTGACGGTACTGTTCTGTTAGGGTGAGGAGCTGATGGTACTGTTCTGTTGGGACAGGGAACTGACGGTACTGTTCTGTTGGGACGGGGAGCTGATGGTACTGTTCTGTTGGGACAGAGAGCTGACGGTACTGTTCTCTTGGGACGGGGAACTGACGGTACTGTTCTGTGGGGACAGGGAGCTGACGGTACTGTTCTGTGGGGGCGAGGAGCTTACGGTACTGTTCTGTTGGGACAGGGAGCTGAAGGTACTGTTCTGTTAGGACGGGGAACTGACGGTACTGTTCTGTTGGAAGGGGGAACTGATGGTACTGTTCTGTTGGGACGAGGAGCTGACTGTACTGTTCTGTTGGGACAGGGAACTGACGGTACTGTTCTGTTGGGACGAGGAGCTGACGGTACTGTTCTGTTGAGACGAGGAGCTGACGGTACTGTTCTGTTGGGACGAGGAGCTGACGGTACTGTTCTGTTGGGATGAGGAGCTGACGGTACTGTTCTGTTGGGACAGGGAACGGACGGTACTGTTCTGTTGGGACAAGGAGCTGACGGTACTGTTCTGTTGGGACAGGGAGCTGACTGTATTGTTCTGTTGGGACAGGGAACTGACAGTACTGTTCTGTTGGGATGAGGAGCTGACTGTACTGTTCTGTTGGGACAGGGAACTGACGGTACTGTTCTGTTGGGACGAGGAGCTGACTGTACTGTTCTGTTGGGACAGGGAACTGACGGTACTGTTCTGTTGGGACAAGGAGCTGACGGTACTTTTCTGTTGGGACAGGGAACTGACGGTACTGTTCTGTTTGGACGAGGAGCTGACTGTACTGTTCTGTTGGGTCAAGAAGCTGACTGTACTGTTCTGTTGGGACGGGGAATTGATGGTACTGTTCTGTTGGGACAAGGAGCTGATGGTACTGTTCTGTTGGGACGAGGAGCTGACTGTACTGTTCTGTTGGGACGGGGAACTGACGGTACTGTTCTGTTGGGACAAGGAGCTGACGATACTGTTCTGTTGGGACGGGGAGTAGATGGTACTGTTCTGTGGGGACAGGGAGCTGACGGTACTGTTCTGTTGGGACGAGGAGCTGACAATACTGTTCTGTTGGGACGATTTGCTGACTGTACTGTTCTGTGGGGATAGGGAGCTGACAGTACTGTTCTGTTGGGACGGGGAGCTAAGGGTCTGTTCTGTTGGGACGAGGAGCTGAAGGTACTGTTTTGTTGGGATGGGTAGTAGATGGTACTGTTCTGTGGGGATGGGGAGCTGACGGTACTATTCTGTGGGGACAGGGAGCTGACGGTACTGTTCTGTGGGGACGAGGAGCTTACGGTACTGTTCTGTTGGGACAGGGAGCTGAAGGTACTGTTCGGTTGGGACGGGGAACTGACGGTACTGTTCTGTTCGAATGGGGAACTGATGGTACTGTTCTGTTGGGACGAGGAGCTGACTGTACTGTTCTGTTGGGACGGGGAACTGACGGTACTGTTCTGTTGGGACAAGGAGCTGACGATACTGTTCTGTTGGGACGGGGAGTAGATGGTACTGTTCTGTGGGGACAGGGAGCTGACGGTACTGTTCTGTTGGGACGAGGAGCTGACAATACTGTTCTGTTGGGACGATTTGCTGACTGTACTGTTCTGTGGGGATAGGGAGCTGACAGTACTGTTCTGTTGGGACGGGGAGCTAAGGGTCTGTTCTGTTGGGACGAGGAGCTGAAGGTACTGTTTTGTTGGGATGGGTAGTAGATGGTACTGTTCTGTGGGGATGGGGAGCTGACGGTACTGTTCTGTGGGGACGAGGAGCTTACGGTACTGTTCTGTTGGGACAGGGAGCTGAAGGTACTGTTCTGTTGGGACGGGGAACTGACGGTACTGTTCTGTTGGAATGGGGAACTGATGGTACTGTTCTGTTGGGACGAGGAACTGACTGTACTGTTCTGTTGGGACAGGGAACTGACGGTACTGTTCTGTTGGGGCGAGGAGCTGACGGTACTGTTCTGTTGGGACGAGGAGCTGACGGTACTGTTCTGTTGGGACGAGGAGCTGACGGTACTGTTCTGTTGGGACGAGGAGCTGACGGTACTGTTCTGTTGGGACGAGGAGCTGACGGTACTGTTCTGTTGGGACAAGGAGCTGACGGTACTGTTCTGTTGGGACAGGGAGCTGACGGTACTGTTCTGTTGGGACAGGGAACTGACGGTACTGTTCTGTTGGGACGAGGGGCTGACTGTACTGTACTGTTCTGTTGGGACAGGGAACGACGGTACTGTTCTGTTGGGACGAGGAGCTGACTGTACTGTTCTGTTGGGACAGGGAACTGACGGTACTGTTCTGTTTGGACGAGGAGCCGACTGTACTGTTCTGTTTGGACGAGGAGCTGACTGTACTGTTCTGTTGGGACGGGGAACTGATGGTACTGTTCTGTTGGGACAAGGAGCTGACGGTACTGTTCTGTTGGGACGAGGAGCTGACTGTACTGTTCTGTTGGGACGGGGAACTGACGGTACTGTTCTGTTGGGACAAGGAGCTGACGATACTGTTCTGTTGGGACGGGGAGTAGATGGTACTGTTCTGTGGGGACAGGGAGCTGACGGTACTGTTCTGTTGGGACGAGGAGCTGACAATACTGTTCTGTTGGGACGATTTGCTGACTGTACTGTTCTGTGGGGATAGGGAGCTGACGGTACTGTTCTGTTGGGATGGGGAGCTAAGGGTACTGTTCTGTTGGGACGAGGAGCTGAAGGTAGTTTTGTTGGGATGGGGAGTAGATGGTACTGTTCTGTTGGGACGGGGAACTGATGGTACTGTTCTGTTGGGACAAGGAGCTGACGGTACTGTTCTGTTGGGATGAGGAGCTGACTGTACTGTTCTGTTGGGACGGGGAACTGACGGTACTGTTCTGTTGGGACAAGGAGCTGACGATACTGTTCTGTTGGGACGGGAGTAGATGGTACTGTTCTGTGGGGACAGGGAGCTGACGGTACTGTTCTGTTGGGACGAGGAGCTGACTGTACTGTTCTGTTGGGACAGGGAACTGACGGTACTGTTCTGTTGGGACGAGGAGCTGACGGTACTGTTCTGTTGGGACGAGGAGCTGACGGTACTGTTCTGTTGGGACGAGGAGCTGACAGTACTGTTCTGTTGGGACAGGGAACTGATGGTGCTGTTCTGTTGGGACAAGGAGCTGACGGTACTGTTCTGTTGGGACAGGGAGCTGACGGTACTGTTCTGTTGGGACAGGGAACTGACGGTACTGTTCTGTTGGGACGAGGAGCTGACTGTACTGTTCTTTTGGGACAGGGAACTGACGGTACTGTTCTGTTGGGACGAGGAGCTGACTGTACTGTTCTGTTGGGACAGGGAACTGACGGTACTGTTCTGTTGGGACAAGGAGCTGACGGTACTGTTCTGTTGAGACAGGGAACTGACGGTACTGTTCTGTTTGGACGAGGAGCTGACTGTACTGTTCTGTTGGGACGAGGAGCTGACTGTACTGTTCTGTTGGGACGGGGAACTGACGGTACTGTTCTGTTGGGACAAGGAGCTGACGATACTGTTCTGTTGGGACGGGGAGTAGATGGTACTGTTCTGTGGGGACAGGGAGCTGACGGTACTGTTCTGTTGGGACGAGGAGCTGACTGTACTGTTCTGTTGGGACAGGGAACTGACGGTACTGTTCTGTTGGGACGAGGAGCTGACGGTACTGTTCTGTTGGGACGAGGAGCTGACGGTACTGTTCTTTTGGGACGAGGAGCTGACGGTACTGTTCTGTTGGGACGAGGAGCAGACGGTACTGTTCTGTTGGGACAGGGAACTGACGGTGCTGTTCTGTTGGGACAAGGAGCTGACGGTACTGTTCTGTTGGGACAGAGAGCTGACGGTACTGTTCTGTTGGGACAGGGAACTGACGGTACTGTTCTGTTGGGACGAGGAGCTGACTGTACTGTTCTGTTGGGACAGGGAACTGACGGTACTGTTCTGTTGGGACAAGGAGCTGACGGTACTGTTCTGTTGGGACAGGGAACTGACGGTACTGTTCTGTTTGGACGAGGAGCTGACTGTACTGTTCTGTTGGGACGAGGAGCTGACTGTACTGTTCTGTTGGGACGGGGAACTGACGGTACTGTTCTGTTGGGACAAGGAGCTGACGATACTGTTCTGTTGGGACGGGGAGTAGATGGTACTGTTCTGTGGGGACAGGGAGCTGACGGTACTGTTCTGTTGGGACGAGGAGCTGACAATACTGTTCTGTTGGGACGATTTGCTGACTGTACTGTTCTGTGGGGATAGGGAGCTGACGGTACTGTTCTGTTGGGACGGGGAGCTAAGGGTCTGTTCTGTTGGGACGAGGAGCTGAAGGTAGTTTTGTTGGGATGGGGAGTAGATGGTACTGTTCTGTTGGGACGGGGAACTGATGGTACTGTTCTGTTGGGACAAGGAGCTGACGGTACTGTTCTGTTGGGATGAGGAGCTGACTGTACTGTTCTGTTGGGACGGGGAACTGACGGTACTGTTCTGTTGGGACAAGGAGCTGACGATACTGTTCTGTTGGGACGGGAGTAGATGGTACTGTTCTGTGGGGACAGGGAGCTGACGGTACTGTTCTGTTGGGACGAGGAGCTGACTGTACTGTTCTGTTGGGACAGGGAACTGACGGTACTGTTCTGTTGGGACGAGGAGCTGACGGTACTGTTCTGTTGGGACGAGGAGCTGACGGTACTGTTCTGTTGGGACGAGGAGCTGACGGTACTGTTCTGTTGGGACAGGGAACTGATGGTGCTGTTCTGTTGGGACAAGGAGCTGACTGTACTGTTCTGTTGGGACAGGGAACTGACGGTACTGTTCTGTTGGGACGAGGAGCTGACTGTACTGTTCTTTTGGGACAGGGAACTGACGGTACTGTTCTGTTGGGACGAGGAGCTGACTGTACTGTTCTGTTGGGACAGGGAACTGACGGTACTGTTCTGTTGGGACAAGGAGCTGACGGTACTGTTCTGTTGGGACAGGGAACTGACGGTACTGTTCTGTTTGGACGAGGAGCTGACTGTACTGTTCTGTTGGGACGAGGAGCTGACTGTACTGTTCTGTTGGGACGGGGAACTGACGGTACTGTTCTGTTGGGACAAGGAGCTGACGATACTGTTCTGTTGGGACGGGGAGTAGATGGTACTGTTCTGTGGGGACAGGGAGCTGACGGTACTGTTCTGTTGGGACGAGGAGCTGACTGTACTGTTCTGTTGGGACAGGGAACTGACGGTACTGTTCTGTTGGGACGAGGAACTGACGGTACTGTTCTGTTGGGACGAGGAGCTGACGGTACTGTTCTTTTGGGACGAGGAGCTGACGGTACTGTTCTGTTGGGACGAGGAGCAGACGGTACTGTTCTGTGGGGACAGGGAGCTGACGGTACTGTTCTGTTGGGACGAGGAGCTGACTGTACTGTTCTGTTGGGACAGGGAACTGACGGTACTGTTCTGTTGGGACGAGGAGCTGACGGTACTGTTCTGTTGGGACGAGGAGCTGACGGTACTGTTCTTTTGGGACGAGGAGCTGACGGTACTGTTCTGTTGGGACGAGGAGCAGACGGTACTGTTCTGTTGGGACAGGGAACTGACGGTGCTGTTCTGTTGGGACAAGGAGCTGACGGTACTGTTCTGTTGGGACAGAGAGCTGACGGTACTGTTCTGTTGGGACAGGGAACTGACGGTACTGTTCTGTTGGGACGAGGAGCTGACTGTACTGTTCTGTTGGGACAGGGAACTGACGGTACTGTTCTGTTGGGACAAGGAGCTGACGGTACTGTTCTGTTGGGACAGGGAACTGACGGTACTGTTCTGTTTGGACGAGGAGCTGACTGTACTGTTCTGTTGGGACGAGGAGCTGACTGTACTGTTCTGTTGGGACGAGGAGCTGACTGTACTGTTCTGTTGGGACGGGGAACTGACGGTACTGTTCTGTTGGGACAAGGAGCTGACGATACTGTTCTGTTGGGACGGGGAGTAGATGGTACTGTTCTGTGGGGACAGGGAGCTGACGGTACTGTTCTGTTGGGACGAGGAGCTGACAATACTGTTCTGTTGGGACGATTTGCTGACTGTACTGTTCTGTGGGGATAGGGAGCTGACGGTACTGTTCTGTTGGGACGGGGAGCTAAGGGTACTGTTCTGTTGGGACGAGGAGCTGAAGGTACTGTTTTGTTGGGATGGGGAGTAGATGGTACTGTTCTGTGGGGATGGGGAGCTGACGGTACTGTTCTGTTGGGACAGGGAACTGACGGTACTGTTCTGTTGGGACGGGGAGTGGATGGTACTGATCTGTTGGGACGAGGAGCTGACGATACTGTTCTGTTGGGACGGGGAACTGACGATACTGTTCTGTTGGGACAGGGAGCTGAAGGTACTGTTCTGTTGGGACGGGGAGTGGATGGTACTGTTCTGTTGGGACGGGGAGTGGATGGTACTGTTCTGTTGGGACGGGGAGTGGATGGTACTGTTCTGTGGGGACAGGGAGCTGACGGTACTGTTCTGTTGGGACGAGGAGCTGACTGTACTGTTCTGTTGGGACAGGGAACTGACGGTACTGTTCTGTTGGGACGAGGAGCTGACGGTACTGTTCTGTTGGGACGAGGAGCTGACGGTACTGTTCTTTTGGGACGAGGAGCTGACGGTACTGTTCTGTTGGGACGAGGAGCAGACGGTACTGTTCTGTTGGGACAGGGAACTGACGGTGCTGTTCTGTTGGGACAAGGAGCTGAAGGTACTGTTCTGTTGGGACAGGGAGCTGACGGTACTGTTCTGTTGGGACGGGGAGTGGATGGTACTGTTCTGTTGGGACGGGGAGTGGATGGTACTGTTCTGTTGGGACGGGGAGTGGATGGTACTGATCTGTTGGGACGGGGAACTGACGATACTGTTCTGTTGGGACAGGGAGCTGAAGGTACTGTTCTGTTGGGACGGGGAGTGGATGGTCCTGTTCTGTTGGGACAGGGAGTGGATGGTACAGATGTGTTTTGGAAGATAAGGTAAAAAGGAGCACGTTTATGAGGACCACAATGTCTCTGCTGATATCACTAGTGAAGCACTTTCTACAAAGAAATGCGGACAAAATCTTTACCCGAGACTCTTCCTTGAGCCATATAACCCTAGTCAATCCGTCCTTTTCTCTGATTCCCAAGGTTGTTAATAAAGTTTGTTTAAGAAGAATAAAAAAAAAAAGGCGTGTGTGTTTGCAGTGTTTTCACTCCACCCTGTTCACATGACCCCTGACCTGAGGGTTTGAGCTTTCCATACGACTTCCCGTTCCAAACCACGTGTGCTGGCTGTGTGCTCTCTGGCAGCCTGTCCAAGCTGAGGTGGTGTGAGGGCGGCATGGCGAGCCAGGGGCACTGCCTGCGCTTCGAGGGCTGCAATTTCCTCCGGCAGCGCCTGCTGCTGTCCACCCTGAGCGGGAGGCCGGTGAAGATCCAGAGGATACGGGAGAAGGATGAGAGCCCCGGGCTCAGGGGTAAGGTGGATGATTACCGAGTATTGTGCTGCTGACAGAAGGCTTCATATCATGTGTGCTGCTAAATGTCTGCCCGCTACCCATCTCCTCTTTCTGGACTGTCCTATATTACAGCATTGGCATCACCGAGTGTCCCTAGCTAGTGTATGGGCTGCCATTCTGGGAGCAGGTATGGGCTGCCACCTTCATACTTCCATCATGAAAGACATGGCCATCCATACCTGACATTTACACAGCTCTGTCAGGTAGATCAATCAGGGCTTGTTCACACGGAGGCAACCAGAGGACGGTGCTAGAGCTGCTGTCTTACCACCCTGACTGCCCACCTAAACAAGGGCATCTGGCCGATCAGGGCTGTACACATGCCATAGTGCTTTGTGGTTGCAGCAGGTATTAAATGGCATGTTGCTTTTGACGGGGGACGCGGCATTGGCATGTTGCTTTTGACGGGGGAAGCGGCGTTGGCATGTTGCTTTTGACGGGGGACGCGGCGTTGGCATGTTGCTTTTGACGGGGGACGCGGCGTTGGCATGTTGCTTTTGACGGGGGACGCGGCGTTGGCATGTTGCTTTTGACGGGGGACGCGGCGTGTTGCGTTTTGACGGGGGACGCGGCGTTGGCGTGTTGCGTTTGACGGGGGATGCGGCGTGTTGCGTTTGACGGGGGACGCGGCGTTGGCGTGTTGCGTTTTGACGGGGGACGCCCGCGGTGGCTGTGACCCATTCCAAGTGAAAGGGGCCTCGCCGCAGCTGGTCAATATTTTCAGGGTTTACACCAGACAGTGGGGAGGTGACATCTCTCCACCTGCCTAACACCTCTGGAAAGCAATCCACCATGGATCTTTATTCAGAAGGCAGCCACACATTTCAGTGATCCCTTAAAGTGGTTAAGGCTGAAGGTTTTTTTTTTTTTTTTTTTATTCTATGCATGAAGGTAAAGGGGAAAAAAAAGCTTTAGTGTGCAGCCCCCCTAAGGCTCGGTTCACATATATGCGATGCGGGAAGGCTGTGAATTCGCAGCCTTTTCCCGCATCGCACACGCACCCCCGGCAGTTCACACTGCCATATGCGATACGCTGGGGGTGTCAATGTAATCTTAACGACACCCCCAGTTTGATCGCATATCGCAGTGCGATCGTGCAGTTCGCACAGGATCGGATCGCACAAGTGTGAACCGCTGTGCGATCCGATCCTGATGTGGCAGCAAAAATGCCTCCTGTGTGTGTTTGCTGCGGGTGCGATGCGAATTTAGCCATACAAACTGTATGGCTAAACTCGCACCGCACAGCTGATCGCATGTAATGTCGGAGCAGTGCGCTCCGACATTACATGCGAACCCCGCACACGCAGAAGTGTGAACCGGGGCTAATACTTCCCTAATCCTGATCAAGGGATGTGGACAAGAGCAGCAGCTCTCCTGGGTCTCGCCCTCATTGGCTGAGACAGCAGTGGGAGCCATTGGCTTCTGCGGTTGTAAGTCACAGCCAGTGAGGATGGAGCTGGAGTCAGGACTGAACTGTGCTCCGTGTGTCTTATAGACACAGAGGTGGCTCAGGAGAGAGCATGTACAAGTGCCCCAAAGCAAACGGTTTGCTATAGGGGGAGGGGCCAGCTGCGCAGGCAGGGGACCTGAGAAGAGGATGAGAAGCAGAAATTTAGCCGGAAACCCGAGTTGCCGGCTACATTTCTGCTTCTGATCCTCCTCTCCTCGGGTCCCCTGCCGGTGCAGCTGGCCCCTCCCCCCTATAGCAAACCGTTTGTTTCCTTAGTATAATCCTTTATTTGACTACATCATTTGCACAGGATCAATGCTGACATGTTTCGGCTATTGCCGCTTTACTCCTAGCATCGCTAGGAGTAAGGCGGCAATAGCCGAAACATGTCACTAGGAGTAAGGCGGCAATAGCCGAAACATGTCACTAGGAGTAAGGCGGCAGTAGCCGAAACATGTCACTAGGAGTAAGGCGGCAGTAGCCGAAACATGTCACTAGGAGTAAGGCGGCAGTAGCCGAAACATGTCACTAGGAGTAAGGCGGCAGTAGCCGAAACATGTCACTAGGAGTAAGGCGGCAGTAGCCGAAACATGTCACTAGGAGTAAGGCGGCAGTAGCCGAAACATGTCACTAGGAGTAAGGCGGCAGTAGCCGAAACATGTCACTAGGAGTAAGGCGGCAGTAGCCGAAACATGTCAGCATTAGTCCTGTGTATGATGTAGCAAAATAAAGGATTATACGAAGGAGTTATGGAGTTGCTTGCTAAATTTCTGATTTGGATGTACGAACAGGGGAGTGGGGAATCCCCCAGCCTGAGCACCAAATCTCAGCAAGTTTTTTTTTTTTATTATATTTGTGCGCTTGAGCTTTGTGCGCTTGAGCTTGTGTATCTTCTGTTTGTAAGAGGAGGATCAGGGTTGCTCTGTGCAAAACCAATACACAGAGCAGGTCAGTATTTTGGTATAAAAAATAAAAAAATAACCTTTACAAACCCCTAAAGTGGTTGTAAACCTCAGACATGAAATATGATCAAAGCATATCCCTCTATAGTTTGTGCTTGTCTCAATGAAGAGCACCAAGTGTCATTTCTGTCTGCTGCTTCCTTCCTCTATCAGCATGAGTCCCTTCTGACAAGTTTCCCTGATACCAAGAGAAAAAAAAAGTGACACAGGAGGGAATCTCCAGCTGATTGACAGCCTCAGCTCTGTGTGCTGTGTAAATGGGGGTGTGTCCCCTGCCACCAATCGGCTCTCAGAGCTCTACAGATTGTAACTTCATCTCTCTGCCCCCTTTCTCCTGATAACCCAAACAAGCTTTATAAATTCTGGACTTTGAACGAATTAAGAGAAGACTGCAGATACATGGATCCTGGCTCTCTGCTGCCTCATTGGATTTTTTTTTTTTTTTTTGAGTAATGGCGGTGATCAGTGACTTATAGCAGGACAGCGAGCAATCTGACACTCACTGACGCTTTGTGGGAGCTAACTGCCACTGACATTACCAGTAACATTATTAGTGATCAGTGCTAATATGCGCTGTCGCTGTACTAATGACACTGGGCAGGGTTAACATCTAGGGCAATCAAGGGGTTAAATATGTGCTCAACAAGTGTTTGTGTGTACTGTGTGCTGCTTTTACTGGGAATCTAGTTGTTTTCATTCCTTGCTCAGCAGCGAATGAAAAAAACAAACCAGATCCCCTGTCACAGAATACAGCTCTGTGCTGTTCACACTGATCACTGGCAGGGACCCGGTGATCGGCATCTGCTGTGACAAGTCACTGCAGGGGTGGGTGCACTCTAAATGTAGACTCGCATATGTATTTGTGATTCTGCACAGCCGGCCCACACTGTTGCAGTATATTTACAGTGCATGGTCAGCAAGTGGTTAAATATGGTGGCTACTTTTGTTTTATTTTTTTAGCTTTTAGGCCTTATGCACAAAGGGTGTTTTTACAGCTGCTTTTAGGAGCGTCAGACGTTCTTTTTTGCAGCTTAAAAACGCCCCTCCATGTTCTATGGCCTCATGCACACGCAGGCTTTTAGGAGCTGTAAGTGGCGTAGGCGTTTTTAAGCTGTAAAAAAAACCCAGGGCCAGCGCGTTCTGGTGCAGCAGCAGTAGGCTGTAAAAACGCCTGACACTGCTAAAGGCCGCATACAGCGTTAGGCCACGTCAGACGTTTTTAAGCTGTAGTAGTTGGATTTGAGGTTGGAAAATTGAAGAGGGCAGAGAAAGGCTGCCAAATTTTAACGCTGCTAAACGTGGCTAAAACGTGCATTAACGCCAATACAAAACACTTCTAAAAGCGCGTTTTTACAGCTGCTTTTTCCTGTTGTTAGAACTGGATTTGCAGCTTGTTTTTTCAAACTCCGTGTGCGCATGAGGCCTTTACCTGTATTTTCAGCGGATCCTACCTAGGGATGCACCGAAATTAAATTCTTGGCCGAAGCCGAATAATAATGAAATGCTTGGCCGAAGGCCGAATACCGAACGCGGTGTTTCGCATTTTTTCCATTTATTTTGCCAATTTTTTCACCATTACAATAATTAAATAATCTTGTCCTCTCATGTCTCTCTCTCTCTCTCGTCCTCTCACTCTCTCTTGTCCTCTCATGTCTCTCTCTCTCTCTCTCTCTCTCTCTCTCTCTCTCTCTCTCTCTCTCTCTCTCTCTCTCTCTCTCTCTCTCTCTCTCTCTCTCTCTCTCTCTCTCTCGTCCTCTCTCTCTCTCTCTCTCTCGTCCTCTCTCTCTCTCTCTCTCTCTCTCTCGTCCTCTCTCTCTCTCTCTCTCTCTCTCGTCCTCTCTCTCTCTCTCTCTCTCTCGTCTCTCTCTCGTCCTCTCATGTCTCTCTCTCTCTCTCTCGTCCTCTCATGTCCTCTCTCTCTCTCTCTCGTCCTCTCATGTCCTCTCTCTCTCTCTCTCTCTCGTCCTCTCTCTCTCTCTCTCTCTCTCTCGTCCTCTCTCTCTCTCTCTCTCTCTCTCGTCCTCTCTCTCTCTCTCTCTCTCTCTCTCGTCTCTCTCTCTCTCTCTCTCTCTCTCTCGTCCTCTCTCTCTCTCTCTCTCTCTCGTCCTCTCATGTCTCTCTCTCTCTCTCTCTCTCTCTCGTCCTCTCATGTCTCTCTCTCTCTCTCTCTCTCTCTCTCTCTTTTGTCCTCTCATGTCTCTGTCCTCTCATGTCTCTCCTTACCTCCCTCCCATCTGCAGAGTCGATGTTTGCTGTATGGCTCCTGTGCCCTGTCACAGGCGGAGGCGGAGTACATTTGGTATCACTCCGCCTGTGACAGAAGCCGGCGCTAAGCGGCTATACAGGAAGCATCCGCTCTGCTTCCTGTAGTGCCTCCGGCTATGTTTACAGTGATGCTCGGGGATGGCGGGTCGGGGACCCGCAATCTGGGCTTACCGACCCACCATCCGCGTCATTAAAAACGTCATTGTTCGGCAAAATTTATTTGGCCTATTTACTTATTCGTTTTAATAATTTCGGTTGCCGAACATTCGGTGCATCCCGTGACACACTTCCTGTCCTAGGGTGACGACACTCACTGTACTGTATATAGGATCAGTGTTGTCATCCTAGGACCTAGGCTAATCTTATTTGGGCTGAAGGCACCTCTCTTCTAATCCTTAAAGCGGTAGTATCCCGCTTTTTTACACTTTTACCTACAGGTAAGCCTATAATAAGGCTTACCTGTAGGTACAAATAATATCTCCTAAACCGGCATGGTTTAGGAGATATTTACAGTGCATGCAGCCGCTCGCGCGCTCTGAAGGTCCGGGGGACCTTCAATCTATTTGCCGGGAGCTTGCCGGAAAATCACTCCCGCGCACATGCGCGGGAGTGACGTCATCGCGGCTCCGGCCAATCATCGAGCCGGAGCCGTCTCTTCCAGCTAATCACCGCGCCGGAGCCGCCGAACCCGGAAGAGACGGCGAGGGATCATGGCAGCGCCCGCAGCGATGTCCGGGGGTCCGTGTCGGGGCTTCGTTCTAAGGTAAGTAATACATAATGAGCTAGTATGCGATGCATACTAGCTCATTATGCCTTTGTCTTGCAGGTTTTTTTTTTTTTTTTTTTTTTTTTTTTTTGAACTTTGGGTTTACAACCGCTTTAAGGGTCTCATACACACTATAAGATTTTCTGAAGACTTTTTCTTTTAGACTTACCAAAACCATATAATATGAGGTCAAACCTAAACACTTTCCATTTGTATGCAATCTGGCAGGCCGTTGCACTACATAGAAAAGGTAAATCTGAAGGAAATCTAACCACAAAAGTTGGATAGTGTGTATCCAGCTTTAAAAACGGAGAGAGAGGTGTTCTGTAAGCTGCAGAAGGAAACAGGGAAGGTTTAAAAAAGCTGAAATTTCAAAGTCCAATTTGAATGAATTACGTAGGCATTACCTTTCTCATCTGGGGTGTTTGCAAATGCATCTTTGTAACCCATCACAACTAGGACTCACTGTATCTTCTGCTGGCTTCTCCCTAGCATACATGAGAAATGCAATACAATACTTTAAATTGGACAATACTAATATAAATTCAGACAATTTGAGCTGGCGATGCTCCATTTCCTGTTTCTCATAGTCATTCATCAGAAAAACCTGGTTCTCCCCTTTTAGGCTCCAGGTACACAAGCGTTTTTTTAAGCTGTAGAAGCTGTTAGCATTTTTTCCTGTTTTCTAGAAGCTAAATAGTGTTACCCTATGTGTCCATGTACACTACTTTAGGCTGTTAGGTCCCTTTGACACATACGGTCCGTTTTTCATCCATTGACAGATGAAAAACGGACATCAATGCATCTCTATGTAAAAACGGATGACAACAGATGATCATCCGCTGTTTTCATCCGCTTCCGTCAATGTCCGTTTTCTGGAATGGATGAATGCCCTATTTTTCATCCGTCAAAAAAAGGGATGTAAACGGACAAACAGTCCTTTTTTCATCCGTTTTTGCATTGGTAGTGGATGTAAAAAAATGGATGGAAACGGATGAAAAACTGATACATTTTGACGTGACTGAACTGAAAGGGGCCTAAGTGTTTTTCTTTTTATTATTATTTTTTAGCTTCAGCATCTAAGGAGCAGGAAATTTTTTTTTTTTTTTTTTTTTTTGTTTACTTAGAGCATTTTTTCTAGCCTAAACACTAGGGCTAAAGTTGGCCACATATTGATCAAAAT
Organism: Pelophylax lessonae; assembly: GCF_965119305.1. Classification (NCBI taxonomy): domain Eukaryota; kingdom Metazoa; phylum Chordata; class Amphibia; order Anura; family Ranidae; genus Pelophylax; species Pelophylax lessonae. The sequence continues at coordinate 379,533,810 of NC_138768.1, forward strand.
TTGGCCAGTTAAGCAGAGACTGGCTGAATTTCGATGTGTATGGGCACCCACCCAAGTCGATCGACCCATGTACAACCAGCCGAGTGCTTCCGGCTATAGCCAACAACATTATTCATTGTTTTGCTGGCATAGAAGGCTTCCTGCACTCCCCACTTGTAGAATACAATAGTGCTGTGGGAGGGATTCCCCCCCATCAACACTAACTGTGGTGATGCGAGAATCAAGCAATTTTCTTTCCACTCGTGTTTTGAAGGAAATAAAATTGCATAATCCATGCCCTGCCTAATGCTAGGAGTGTCTGCACAGGACATGAACTAATGCTTATATGCATGTTTATACCATATCTTTTCTGTAAATATCTCCTAACCTTAGTTCTCTTGCCCAAGAGCTAGTCTTAATGGCATCGGTTTTAGATGCCTCTGGGACTGCTCAGAGTTCATTGACAGGTGCATTAAATGCCTAACTCCCAGGTTTTAGAGAAGTTTAGTTTGTTTGGAACAAGTTGGTCTATCAGCCGTTTGCCTCTCCTCGGCCAATCAAGAAAGCTTTTTTATTCATTCTTTAAATACAAAGCTCCCTGTGAATGGCTGAGCAGCACTCAGCCCGACTTGATTTTGTCCTGAGAGCAGGATGGGAAGCTTGGTTCCTGCTGCCAGACAGCAGCGCTGTGTACTGTATGTAGCTAAGGGTACAGCGCAACAAGCTACTGCATCTCTTGGTCTAAACAAACAATTTTAAACTTCACTAAAACCTAAAGTGAGACTTTAACCTGCAGTTTAATCCATTCTGGCCTCAAGCAGGTTCTGCATTTCCATAGACTTGTATCAAAAGCTTGTCAACACAGCCATGGCTAATAGCAGATTTCTGTCAGAGCCAAGAGAATCTACAGATCCTATTTATTATATTTTGTAATGAGCTTCAGTAATGACCAGGGTGGCTAAAAATCGATGATTTGATTAAAAAAAAAATCATTGGACTTTTTTTAATATAAATCTGTTATTTTTATTTTATTTTTTTTAAAAAATGCTCTTGGAGTAAACATCTAAATATAGTTTTCTATTTTAAAATACTTTAATATTTTAGTTTATTCAGCATGAAATGGAGCTTAGTTATGTAGCAAAAATCTGTATATTTTGCAATATTTAAATTTTTGGTAAACTCATTCGATGAATCCAAGCTATGCAGGCTGAGATAAGATGCACTGCATTGATGCAGTCACACAATTTCACACTACTTACATTTAAAGAACACCTTTATTTCAAATCCTTCATGGCAGTGCCTATACATCTACTCACCCGCATCACCAGCTGTCCCATTAAAGTGAATGGGACGGTCAGTGAGTCAACAGTGGGTCAGAGGAAGAGCCGTTGCAGGACAGAGATGACCGTTGCTCTTTAAAAATTATGATTTAAATCAAGCCTTTACTAGTGATTTAAATTGTGCTTTAAATCAATACCACCTTGGTGATGCCTCACAAGATAATTACTGGATATCTGTCTTCACAAAGCCAGGTCATCAGATTAGTGTTGATTGTGGAAGCCTCTCCGCAACTGTTTGGTATTTAATTAGCTGTCTGAACATTGCTCCATTCTTTACTTATGAATGTAGTCAGGCATTGATTATTTCGTATAACTCAAGTCAGACCTGTAGGTTCTCTGCTTCTGTGTAAATTACTGGTATAACCCTGAAATAATTACCAGTTCAATGGTGCAGCTTATCTCCAGATCTCAGCAGCCCTTGATTATGACTCTAGGACCGATTTACTGTGGCCAAGGGAGGGTAAGGTTTGATGCAAAGGCACAATTGTCCACCAACACAGTCAACCAGTGGGTCCATCTCTATCAGTCTGCCCTCTGCCAAGTACTGAAATCTTGGAGACACTGTGGAGGGAGCTCACCTCAGTAGTTTAGCCCAGTAATTATTTTCTTCATGGGATCAGCAGACCTTAAGTCAATTTCTTCCTAGGTCTTATTTGATGTTTGACAATATTTACTGTGGTTCACAAAAAAATTCCGTTGGTGAATAAAGACAGATTTCAGTGTGGGAAGTAAGAAAAAAAAAAAAAGAATATTTAATGGGGAAAAATGATAAATGTTTAAAGTTTGCATCGTCTCTGGGCAAGTGGAAATGTTTCAGTCAAAGGTCCCCCACCTATCTGCAGAGCCATGTTGCTCATGGTCTTCTTTTTTGTTTTTTTGCTATCTTTTTAACCTTCTGTGTGTAGAAATCCTTTGCTGAACTCCAGGTAATGGCTTCTTGATTCTCATCTTCCAGCAGAGCAGGGAGGTGCTGGATGCAGGCCACCCATTGTGAGATAGATGTGCCCTAAAGGGGTGGATAAGAAAATCCGCCTCCCAGGTATCGTGAGGGATACCTGGGGGTACCTAGGGGGATCGGTCTTCTCAATAGAAATTACTGCCAGAACAACGGTTATAAGTGAGTGAGCCAATGGAAAAGGTGCAAAAGGGTAGGACATCTAAGATGTATGCGGAGGGGGTAAAGTTGCAGCAAATCATTTTAATGGGGAGAAAAGGATGCAATGGACAGAGATGGGAGAGAAGAACATTGTACATTTGGAGATAGAGGGCAGGAGGAAGGCATATAGAGGACACCAAGTGAGAGGTTGTGAGGCAATTGGGTAAAATATTTGTGGGTGTATGTATCTTTCTCCATCTTTATTATGAAGGTCCATTGGATTTCCCCAGAAAAAGCAAGTCTCGAAATGCATTGGGCATAATATCCATATAAGCAATATGTTACCTTTTTTTTTTTTTATTTTTGGGATGTTTCTAACAATTCCTCTCTATGTTAGATAGATATATAGAGATATAGAAATGGATAGATATATATATATAATATATAGATTTAATTGAGCTTTTGTTCTATGGGACAGCAGGCAGGATTTCTTATGCTTAAGCCCCGGTTCACACTTCTGCGAGTGCCGGGTTCGCATGTAATGTCGGAGCGCACTGCTCCGACATTACATGCGATCAGCTGTGCGGTGCGAGTTTAGCCATACAGTTTGTATGGCTAAATTCGCATCGCACCCGGCGCAAACACACACAGGAGGCATTTTTGCAGCCGCATCAGGATCGGATCGCACAGCGGTTCACACTTGTGCGATCCGCTCCTGTGCGAACTGCAAGATCGCACTGCGATATGCGATCAAACTGGGGGTGTCGTTAAGATTACATTGACACCCCCAGCGTATCGCATATGGCAGTGTGAACTGCCGGGGGTGCGTGTGCGATGCGGGAACAGGCTGCAAATTCACAGCCTTCCCGCATTGCATAAGTGTGAACCGGGGCTTACACTTAACTAAAATAAACAAGCAAACGCCTGTATTTGGAAAAATTATTGGCCGCGGCCGTTTATTATTGGTTTTAAAATTGTCAATAAATATGTAATAAACGTAAACACTCAACAGCCTAGCCACCACTGCTCAGGCCGGATAAAAAAAACTACAGGTAAAACCATAACTTCCACTCAAATATATAAAAAAAACGTCCCCCTTTGCTATAGCAAAGGTGACCCACCACATAAAAACAGCCACGACAAGGGAGGGGGGGATGGGGAACTCACACCGCTGAGTCTTCTGAGGCGAATAAGCCCCTCTGAGGCGAGCCCCTCCTTTTTATAGGGGCTTAGAAGCTTCTACCCTAAACCTATCCCCATAGGTTCACTGACACCTGCAAAGCTACACCACTACAGCTGTTACCTCAGGATATCACTAAATCTCCCTCCTTTTTTACCCGAGGAAAAAAGGAGGGAAATATACCTCACAGAACTCTCCTATTTCTCCGCCACTCTCCCATGAGGAAAAGGGGGCTTATTACAGCCTTCCCTTTTCCTCTCATTCTTTGTTGGGTTTGTGACTTTTTGGCCTGTCAATTGATTTTTATCTCTACTTTTTTTTAAAATGATTGTCTAATTTGGTGCTTTTAAAATCCCTGTCATCCATGTTGTTTTTCTTTTGTATTTAGACAAATTCTAGAAGGGGCACAGATGAGAGGGGTTGATTTACTGAAACTGGGCAGTGCAAAATCTGGTTCAGCTGTGCATGGTAGCCAGTCCACTTCTAACTTCAGCTTGTTCAATTAAACTTTGACAAAAAAAAAAAACCTGGAAGCTGATCGGTTTCTTTGTAGAGATGCACTAGATTTTGCACTCCAATTTTAGTAAATCAACTCAATAGTGTTAACTAAAACCTTTTTTTAGTTTTGGCCCTCAGGGAGCTGACACTGATTCCAGGAGGGTTGATGAGGTAATTGGATAGGCAGGAGTACCAAGCATAGGGGCAGGACAGAACTTTAAGGACCTGGTGGTATTAGAAGGTGATAGGACCAGTTAATTGGAAGTTCGCTGTGGACTACACTGAGGTTTATATATTTTATTTTATTTTTTGCTATTGATTGTAGATTCTGCCAGCTGTCTGCTGGTAATCACAAGAGGTGAGTGGACCTGATGGGGGACTAGTCCCTTATGCCTCGTACACACGCAACGATTATCGGCCGACCGATCGGTCGACTTTTGTCCAGTGTTGTTGTGTTGGTTGAAATATGCTCTAGACTGCACACAAATTTTCTCGGCCAACAAAAATCTACTTCAGAAGTGATGTCATGTGATGGTTTACTTTCCGTGTGTTTTTTCTTCTCTGAGCATGCCCAGTCTTGCTCATCAGATTTTTGTCTGCCGAAATCTGTACTGACTGACGGAAAATCGGCCGTTGTGTTGACGGCCAACAAAAATTTTATAGTCTGCACACCAGATTTTATTCGGCCGAAAAGTCGAAGTCAGTTGTCGAAAGCATCATACTAACAAGCCGAAAATCGGCCGATCGGACGTTGGCCGAAAATTCACGGCCAACTATCAATGCGTGTGTACGAGGCATAAGTTTCCTCATCAGGCTCCACCCACTGTCAGTGGGTTTCCAGAAGCCTGGTACCTGTGAAGCCGTCCGTGTCTAACGACCATTGATGGGGGAGGAAGGGGTAGTGGGGGCAAACATGTCACTGTGCTCTATAGTGTACACAGGCAAGCACTCATCCTGTCTTTGTATGCCAAGCTAGAATTGGTCTAAAAACCTCCATTTTTTTTTTTTCTTATGTTTTTTTATCTACGAACTGGAGTGTACATTTTTTTTTTATGTGGTGCATACATACTGCCACATGTAAAAGTGGCACTTTTCAGAGCTACCTTAATCTGTCACATCTTTGAGTAAAGGTACCAAAACTGGCGGCAGGGTTTTTTTTTTTTTTTTTTTAATATGGCACAGACCTTTTAAAGTGCATGTTCCCATTTGTCCGATTTGACCTAGGCTAAAGGTCCATGCCACTAGAAAAGTGACACAAATGCTTTATTGAATCACCACCAATGTTTTGTACTATTTATATACAGTTCCTAGCGAACAAGATCACTTTTTTTATTTTTTAATATGAAGGAATGGTGGGGTTCACGTTAAAGATTTTTATATTGTTCACCTCACACTGGTACCAAGATTTCCACTAAGGCTACATTCACACCTGAGCGTAGCGTTTTTCGCGCGTTTTTTACTGCGATTTTTTCCAGCGATTTTTGTGCAGGCGTTTTTAGATTGAATAGAGATCAATGGAAAACGCCTGTAATCTGCCCAAAAAGAAGCTCATGTACTTGAGCGTTGGGCGTTTTGTATACAGCGTCAAAACGCTCAGATGTGAACAGGGGCCATTGAAATGAATAGGAATTGTCTTGTTGGGCGTTTTGAGAGCTGATCCTAGAGCAGAAAAACGCCCCAAAACGCCTACATGTGAACATAGCCTAAATCTTCCTGTATGGAATTATGTTTTGTTTATTGGTAAATGTGATATAAACTTCCCTGCAGCTTTAGATACTCATGTCATTTTTTTTTTGTTTTGTAGATTTTGAAGCAAGCTTTATTAGACTAATGGACAAGGTAACCAATGGTACAAGGATAGAGATCAATGAAACTGGTAAGTGCCTATTTGGTGTAAGTGTCATTTAATTTCTGTTATTTCTGAGACAAGTTTATGTTCTACATTCTGATCCCACCCCAATTTGTCCTTCCAAATGGCTTATGCAGGAGTTGGTAACCACACCCAGAATTCCTATTACTCTGTGCTTGTTATTGAGCCAGCGGAAGCCCTAGCATTCCCTTTACAGATCTGGCTTAACAGTCTGTTTTCTCTTTGTTTTGTGTTTCCATGTGATAGGCATAATATGCAATGACATAAAATGACACTGAGATTAGACACTGTACGTGCAGATTTGTGAAGATGTAGCCCAACTCCAACCCCACCTTCTTTTTTTTTTTTTTTTTCTGGTTTTAAATTGAGAGAGGGCACAACCTTAATAAGGTGTCCCTGTTGATGAGATTTTCCTTCACTTTCTGTCTCATTGAAAGGTAGGCAAAGGCATATGATATGATTGCAAGTCTGGGGACACTACTGTAAACACCAGCAGAAAAATGGTTTGTAGTACAGAGGGAAGGGTTAGAACCTTGGCTAAGTTTTTATTCCTGACTGCCTTTCTGTACTAGTGATGGCCATTCGGCTCAGTTCTTGTAGCAGTGTCACTGAAATACATTTTGAGGGGAAGTCTGCAATATAATTAGTAAGCATTATAAACGTGATGGAGCGTCTAACTCTTCCCTATTCTATATGCAGAGATCTGGCTGGAATTGGGATACATAGAGCTTAACTCCACACACAAAAGGAAACAAAGAAACGTTTCAATACATCAGCAACCACACCTAGAATGTTGTGTATAACTGCCAATAAATGAGCCTTATATGACTAAAAGGCTTAAAGGATAGGTTCACTTATCCTTATCAGTTATCACTCTTAAAATGAATAAATTGTACATCTTTTTGCAGGCAAAAAAATATTTTTTTAGCCTGTAAAGCATTGTGCCAGTGATCTGCAAAGGATGTTGGGGCTTGTAGTTTATTCATACACACAGTTGTGTGAATAAATGATGTGACCATGTGGGCTGAGCCCTGCATGGCCACGCTGATTTTAAAAAGTGACAGCTAGTATGGGGAACGTCTCCATGTGCTGTTACAGGCAGCGGTTGCAGCATTGGGAACATGTTACATGTGAACTTATCCTTTAATTTATGGAGCATAACCTACGCATCTCAACATAGTTTGATCAGGTAGGGCTTGCCAATGCTGCTTTGTATGGGCATTTCCATTTTTCTCAAGCACAGTGTTTTCTTATTGAATGAAAGCTGAAAGGAGTCACTGCCCTCAGTACAAAAACATCAACCCACATAATATCTTGCTCCTGGTGACTGCTAGGAATTGTAGTTTGCAGGCACACAGATAAAACACAGGGTGAGCCTGTACTGTACTTCCTAGTGGCATGCTTTAAAGAAGTTACCTGATGCAATAAAGTGAGAGCACAGCGAATAGCCGGAATTAACCCAAATAAACTTTTTGAAATTAGATTTTCGTGTGGATTGATGAACAACCAGGGAGTAATCCTGCAGAATGTGTCTTGCCTTGCTTGGTGTTCAGTTTTAAAGGCATGGTTCACCTTTTAAAAACTGCCTGTACATATAAGGATGTCTGTAGATAACACAAGCTGTGCAGCTTTGCCCAAAAAATTCCTTTGCTAAAGGTGTAGGCTATCTACATACCTCATGAAGCCGGACTGGCAAAAAACACATTGCTAAGAGAGACTAGGCTGTTATTATTCTCACCTTCGTGAGCTCTTTCTGTGATTCAATCCCCCGCCACCAACATGTGCTTTCTCTCCCCTGATATGCAGTAGGTGGGAGCTCAGTATTCAAAAGCTCATAGCGAACTACCAGGTTAGCTGTTTTAGTACTGCACTGTAGGGGGAGCTCTGTGTGTCATTGTTCCCTGATCAAGCTCCTTCTTGAGCTCCAGGGTGCCATCCATAGCATCCTGGTTAAGAGAGGCAGTAGGTCACGCTCGCCCTGTGCAATGTATAGTTCAGAGCTCTGCTGGTCTCAGTTTTGTATCTCTATGGGGCCGAGACCAGCAGAGCTCCAAACTATACACTGGCACAGGGTTACGTGATCTACAGCCTCTCTCAATCAGGATGCAATTAGGGCTGCAACTAACGATTGATTATTTTCATAATCGATTAATTGGCAGATTATTCCGATGTAAAAATAAAAACACAGTGTGGTGTATAATTTAGTTATGTAATGTTTAAAAAAAAAAGTAATAAACACCATTTTTTTCTTGAATATCTTTATGCGGTGGTAAATACAAATAACCAGCTATATAGTGAGAAAAGATATACCTGTGCTCAAATCCCATTAGCTTTAACATGTATTTAAACTATCAGGTGCTAAAGGGGAGTGACCACATATTAACACTACAAATTCTGTATGGACTATATGTGAACTAAATATCCCTGTTTTTCATTGTATAGTTTGCTGGAAAGGGTGCTCTGGTACTAAAACCGATACCTTTTATTGCAATTCCATTGACTTGCATGGAGTACTGTTAAATGAAGTTGCAAGCCGCGATGAAATCAGATGTCCAAATTGCACTGATCTGCGGCTTTGAAATCACGCTGAAGTAGCGCAATTTCAAAGCCACAAAAGAACTGTTCATAATTATAAAGAAACGGTTATAATTTTTGATTAGTCTAAAAAAAAAACTGGCACGATATTAAAAATGGGTATCTGTAATTGATATCGGGAAGTACTTGAGAAAAAGTATCAATACTTCCTTTTCTGGGGTGCTCTGTCGGTGCCTCTTGCTCCTCTTGTCTTAGAGTGCTCGCAAGCTGCAAAGTATAATATAGCAAAGTAAAAAAAAAAAAACTGCCTTTCAAATCACTTCCTTCTCCTTGCCAGGACTTGTCCCATGAGGCATTGCTCCTCACACATTCACAAGCTTACTGACCTGTATGGAGGTTGTACTGGGCTGTATGTGTGCTGCACTGTGTATACTAACATGTATGGAGGGTGTACTGAGCTGTATGTGTGTTGCACTGTGTATACTGACATGTAGTGACGGTGCACTGAGCTGTAGGTGTGCTGCACGATGTATGCTGATGTTTTTTGGAGGGTGTACTGAGCTTTAGTTGCGCCGCAGTGTTGTATACTGACATGTATTGAGGGTGTACTGAGCTGTATGTGTGTTGCACTGTGTATACGGACATGTATGGAGGGTATACTGCGCTGTATGCATGCTGCACTGTGTATACTGACATGTATGGAGGGTGTACTGGGCTGTATGCTTGCTGCACTGTGTATACTGACATGTATGGAGGGTGTACTGAGCTGTATGTGTGCTGTACTATGTATACTGACATGTATGGAGGGTGTACTGAGCTGTATGCTTGCTGCACTGTGTATACTGAAATGTATGGTGGGTGTACTTGGCTGTATGTGTGCTGCACTGTGTATACTGACCTGTATGGAGGGTGTACTGAGCTGTGTGTGTGTTGCAGTCAATTTCCTGATATGTAAACAAATAATGCATTCTATATGCAGGCCAACTAATCGGCTGACCAACTAATCGATTATGAAAATAGTTGACAACTATTTTCATAATCGATTCGTTAATCGTTAATTAATCGATTAGTTTCAGCCCTAGATGCAATGGCACCCTGTGTGAGAGAGGCTGGGTTAGGTTTTAATAAAAAAACAGTATTTGTGATCTTAAAGTGGTTGTAAACCCTCACATATACAGAGTGAAGTGAACAGCTTTAGATGATTCACAGAGATGAAACAAATCCTCCTACATAGGTTTTAATTCACCTGCAGTCTTTCCCTCTCTACACCCTTTCAGAAGTGCAGATTGTGTTTAAAAAAATCTTTCTGTCAGTATCACTGAGAAAGGGTGGAGACTGCAGTTACACTGTGTGAGAGCTGATTGGAGGAAAGGAACACCCCCCCCCCCCCTCCACACAGCGGAAAGAACTGTGTTGTGAATCTAGACAAGCTCCGTTCTAAACTCCCTTCCCTCCTCCTGATGCAAATTTATCTTGTGTCTGGAAAACTTCTCAGAAGTGACTCCTGCTGAGAACAGAGGAACAAAGCACCAGAGAGAAACGACACTTAGAGGTTTGGAGAGAGATTAGTAAACACTACAAATATGTGCTTAGTTCAAAATCCATTACTAGGGTTTACAACCACTTTAGGTAATGGCAAAGTTATTTCTGAATAAAAAAGAAAAAATGTATTCATTTTTAGGAATTGTATAAGTCTTTTGTTTCCATGTAGTTTCAGCGGGCTTTCCATTTATTGTCGTCTTGCATTTAGTTAGTTCAGCAGTTTTTGGTTCGCTAATTGGCAAGCATCCTGTAAAAAAATCGGAGGGATATGGAAATTTGGCAGGTACACGTTTATTTGCTGTTGAGATCACGTGTCGCACGTATGGTCCAATCATCAAAGTGGCCTGTGCACGGTCATGTCCCCTCTGGTTGGTGAGCCTAGTTTTTGGACTCTCGGTTTCTGGAGCACTGCACCAGTGATTACCACCAGTTCCAATAACGCTTGCTGGGTGGCAACCCATTCCCTTGGACAAAGAAATTTGGCAGCGCATAGTCCTGTTTATTTAAAGAATATTCTAATTCTAAATATTCTTTGTCCATATTTGTTTTGCAGGCATCCCATTTAAATAGTGTTGGCAGATGAGTGACTTTGTAATGGGACAGAAAGGAGTAGCAATATAAACCAATGTTGACTCTGAAAATCAGATGACATTTGATTAATTTTTGTGTATAGTCTAGAGCTTGTTTTGGTGATGTTCTCGCAAAGAAAAAAAATAAATATATATATAATATACTTGCCTTGTAAAATTGGTTTATAGATTTAAAGCACACCTGTGAGAAATGTTAAACATGCCGGGGATGAATGTGCTGCATTGCAAATGTCATTTGATACTCAGAACTAATTTGAGTGCTTGGTGGTGGGGAATGGTGTGGGGTTAAAGGTAGGACTGGTAGGCATTTTGTTTTTTTAATTTGTATGATAGGTTTGCCTTAAAGTAGAGGGCCCTGAAAGTGTTGACACTAAAATATAGCTCTACTGGTTAAACTGTTTTGGCAGCACTAGGGAGCAAAGTACAGTCACACAGCTAACATTTTTGTGGGACTATTAAAAGCAAAAAACATGTTTATCGCACTACTTGTGAAGGAGAGCAGCACACGGGGTGAGTTCTGGATAGGAAGAGCGACGCAGTGAATGCTGTACCTGCCAAAGTGCAGCACAGGTTTGCCTCCTAGTTATTTATTCCAGGTTAAGGTCTTTTGCAACTTGACAAACATTTTTGTTCTTGCTTGAAATGAAGTATTCTAATTTTTCTTTTTTGAGAACCCTGGGATTTTGTAATAGTTTCTCTTCCTCATTCTCGTATATTGGGTAGTATTCAGACAAGTTTCTACAAGACTAAAAGGGATTTTGCTTTGTAGTGAAATGTTGCACAATCCAGCTTATGTATTGTCAGTTATCTATCGGTATAAAGAAAATAAAACTTTAAAATACCCTGGATCAGAAATAAAGCTCGATGAGGGATTGCTTGGCTCACTGGCATATGGGAAAATTTGGATTCCCTGTTTTGAGTAGCTATGCATGAGCCTATTTACACAAACTGTGACAGCACAAATCTTTTAATACCAGCTTCTAGAATTAAAGAATTAAACTGCATTTTTTTAAACAAATGCATACATTTTGAAGTGGATGAACATTGCAGGTGCACCTAAATGCACTTATGAACAGTTTACTCATATTAACTTATTAGTAGCATAATTATTAAACTGCAGACCTTGTGTGCCCATCTATGCTGTCCCTCGCTCCATATTGGGTAGGGTCTGATGTGTATGGTTCAATAGCCTTTGTAAAATGGTGCATACATGGGGGGTGATT